>NC_080674.1:1059000-1412000 GCF_030445035.2 Dasypus novemcinctus
GCTTCTCTTCCTTCAGTTTGATTGTAAGCTTTTGAGGATAGGGCATGTAATTTCCACACACTCCAAAGCAAGAAATGCAATTGCCAGGGGCCCCTTAAATCCAGAATCTGCATGATTGATAGCACAGTGTTAAATTAGTGAGCATTTAACAATTGTTGAGTTTCAGTTGCCTTTCAAAAAACCTCCATGCTGGTATGCCGTTCCACACAGGTGATGGGAATCCAAGATGGCGCCCTGTGTCCTTGGGAAGGGGCTTGAGGCCAGCAGAGGTCTGGCCACGGCTTTCTAGGACCCCCCCCCCCCCCCCCCCGCACAGGCAAGTCATCCTAACCCAAAGGTCATTCTCATCTGCCTCTGTGAAACAAGCTCATCATACGGTCTCTGCTTATTTAGAGACTTTGCCAAAAAGTGAACAAAGTACATGTGGAGCAATTCTCAAAGTAGAGTTCTCAGCAGGTGGAAGGTGCATCAATTTCCAGACAATTCCATTTTAGCAGAGCTTATTGCTATCAGAATGTTTATATTCGTGCGTTCATTTTATTTTCCATCTATGTTTTTGCAGTTGTTTATTCCACAATTTATTGGCCATCTACTGCATCAGTGCACTCTTCCACTTAAGAAACAAGAATCCACGAGACCTGGTCCCTTCTGAAGCAGTTTGTAATCCAATAGGGAAGGTGAGACTAGCCAGCACAGACACACAATGGAAATTATTATGTTTTATCCCTGCCCCCTTGCCGCTTGCTTGCTCTCTGCTCTCTGTGTCCATTTGCTATGTGTTCTTCTGTGTCTGTATTTATTTAATTTTATTTTTAAAATTTACCCCCCTGCTTGTGACTTGCTTGTTGTCTGCTCTCTGTATCCATTCGCTGTGTGCTCTTCTGTGTTTTTGCTTGTCTCCCTTTTTTGTTGCATCACCTTACTGAGTCAGCTCTCCACAACGCCCGGGCCAGCAGCTCTCCGTGGCATGCAGGCGAGCCCGCCTTCACAAGGAGGCCCCAGGACACAAACCCAGGGCCTCCCATATGGTAGACAGGAACCCAACTGATTGAGCCACAGCTGCTTCCTGGAAATTATTTTTTGACACACGGTGGATGTAGAAAGCATCAATAATAAAACATTTGGATAACGGCATCCAGAGTACACAGTTCTTTATTGTCCAAATACTTCAGATAAGTATCGATTCAATATTTTCCAATTTCTGTACTACTGAAGGAAGTCTAGTAAGGAAAACCCCCTTTTACTGAGCACCTACTATGTTGGTGCTTTTGTATTTTATTACCTTTGCGTCTCGCAGCCCATTTGGAGGATTCATATACCAGTTTTCCAGATGAGGTAGCTGGGCTCAGAGGGGGTAACTTGTCCCAGTCTCACAGCTAGTTCCTGGGGCACCTTGGGGCTCAGCTCTGGCCTGCTTGCTTGGTGCTCCTGCTTCTTCTCTGCCCCACACTCCACTCCTGGAATGCTACAGTGAGGATAATAAACATCCTACCGGGTTTTCTAAATATGTCTGGGATAATAACCTTAATATATATGAATGGATTAGGATTCTGTAAGTGCTCCATCTTTTCAGTCATTCATTTTCTTTCTTTTTAATTTTTTTTTTTTTGGAGAGATTAGATTAAACCTGAGATTTGTTGGAAAGAACACAGGAAACAAATCTACCTTCAGGGAGAGGACAAGATAAGCAAGGAGATACCCTTTAAAGAATAAGGTTGTAACTAATGTAGATTTGCCAAATTAAAAGAAAGGTTGTACTTGTTACCTAGGGCTGCCATAGCAAATTACCACAAAGCTGGTGGCTCAAAAGAGCAGAAATGTATTCTTCCGGAGTTCTGGAGGTGAGAATAAATCACGCGTCGGCTGGACCGCATTCTCTCCAAAGGCCCTGGGGGAGGGCGCCTCTTTGCCTCGTGCAGCTTCTGACGGGGCTGGCCACCGTGGCCACTCCTGGGCATGTGGCTGTGTAACTCGCCCTTGCTCTGTCTTCATGCATCGTTCTTCCCCATGAGTCTGTCTCTCTCGGTCTCTTCTCCTTCTCTTAGAAGGACACCAGTCATGCTCGTACAAGGGCACAGGCTACCCAGCAGGGCCTTGCATAATTAAATAGTTATAACTGCCATGACCCTCTCTCTAAATACGATCCCATTCTAAGATACCGGCAGCTAGGATCTCAGCCTGTCTTTTTGGGGGATGCAATTTAACTCAAGACCCTCTGCTCTCTGCCATACCCCCAACTTTATGCCCAGCCCATGGGTAAATCACATTCATCCAATCCTTACGGTTTTAAAGCATGCCAGCATCAATCTTAAGTTCAAAATCGCATCTAAATATAATGAACTCAGATGTCCCAAATAGCCTCGTGTAAATCAGGCACAGGTGGGACTCCGGGCATGGTCCAGCCTGGGGGGAAAGCATCTGCTCTGACTGTGAACATGTGAAACCTAGAAATCAGCTCTAGGCTTTCAAAATATAATGGTGGGACAGGCAAAGGACAGAAATTCCAAGTCCAAAAGGGAAAACCTGGAAAGGAAATAGGTTTCTCTAAGTCCAAAACCCAGCAGGGCAAATTGCATTAGAGCCCGAGGACTGAGGGCAATGCCCTGAGGCTCCATCACTGCCTCTGAGCCCACCAGTGTGTGGGCCTCACCCTCTTGGCCCAAGGCAGTGGCCCCATCTTCTCTGGCCTCTGCATCCATGGCTTCATTTCGTCTCATTTTGCCCCTTTCAGTCCAGGCTGGCCATGCTTCTGCTGATGTAAAATTCCCAGGGACCTGGTGGGTCTTCGGTGGATGTCAAGGAGATTGCCACCACAGATGCAGAGCTGGCTGCAGGCTCTTCCTGGTTAGCCTTACCTCTGGTCCTGGCTTCCACTGAGAGGGCTGAGTGCCTCCCTGAGCCACACGACAAATGGCTTTAGCAAGTGGTTGTCCAGCCACCCCCTTGGCCCTCTTTCCAGAGCATACTATCTGGGTAGGCTGAGAATTTTCCAAATCATCAGGTGTTGGTTCCTGAGTCTGAATGGGTCATCCCTCAATGTATCTCTTCATCTCTTTCCTCTTGCTTTTCGGTATCAGCAGCAAGGAGACACCATGTTTTGCTTGGAAACCTCTTCAGGTAAATATCCAAGTTCATTGCTTGCAAGTTCTGCTTTCTACCCAACAGGAGAATTTAACTCAGCCAGCTTTTCTGTCACATTACAGCAAGGATTGCCATTCGTTCAGTGCCCAGTTGCATATTCTTCATCTCCATCTAAAGCCTCCCTAAAAGTACCTTTAAATTCCGTATTTCTACAAGCTATGCTATCACTTCTAGACAACGTGGGCTTTTTTCTAACATGCACCTCAAAATTCTTCCAGCCTCTACCAGTTACCCAATTCCAAACCACTTCCACTTCTTTATGGATTTGTTATAGAAGCACTCTCCTTCCCAGTATCAAAATCTATGCCAGTTCCCTAGGGCTGCCAAAACAGATGACCATTCACTGGGTGACTTAAACGAGAGGAATATATTCTCTCATCATTCTGGAAGTAAGAAGTGAGAGCTTGGGATGTGAGCACAGCTGTGTTTTCTAGGAAGGCTCCAGGGAAGGAACCTTCGGCAGCATCTTCCTAGCTTCTGTGGCAAGCCGGCAGTGGGCACTCCACGGCTCGTATCCCTCCGTGTCCCCTGAGTGTCTGGCTCTGTGGCCTTCTCCCCTTGAGGACACCAGGCATATCGGATCGGGGCCCACCCTATTCCAGTATAATCTCGTCTTCACTCCTTATATTTTCAACGGCCCTATTTCCGTGTTAGGTCACATTATCAGGTACTGGGAGTTAGGACCTCATAATGTCTTTTGAGGGGACAAAAGCCAACCCTTCACAAAGATTTATTTCTGAATTAATAGGATCAGCTGAACAGACGGTTCCGAACTGTAGGACATCCTTCTCTCCTCGGGGCAGTGTTGTCCTTCTGGCCACTAGGGCCACCCGGACCAACACCAGAAACCAGCCCTGCAGGGAGGGAATGGCCGGAAAACTGCCTGGCATCACTTTTCTTCAGTCTTACTGCAGATGGGAACTGAGACGTGGTGGCTTACAAGTCTCATTGAGTTCCAAGCCCTAAAATTACAAAGGAAAGAGAACATCTCCGAGGCAGTTGGTTTCCAAGTGGAAAATGGCCGTACGCAGGAGAGAAACCAGCTCCGGTCTGCCAGACGCAGGTGAGCGGAGGCTTCTAAGCTGGTTAGACTTTCCCGCAGGTGTGTTTCCTTAAATGTTGAAGAGCTGCTCAAAGATAACATGACCGTGCTATTGGCACCAGTTTATAATTTCATGTATAAATTTCCTCACTTTTCAAGAAGGAAAATGATTACAATTAATGCTAATGTGAACACATCGTCTGAGGGGTTCTGGAAAGCAACCCAGACGTTCTGGAAATTCTGCCCATCAAACATGTCTCTGGGTCTGCAGGTAGAACCTGCAATCCTCTCTGGCTGCCTCAAAAAATAGAGAAATGGACTAAAAAGACCCCTTCCTCCCCAGCACATCCCCTCCTCCAAGCTGCTACTGGGGAGTGGGAAATGGTTGCTGTCTGGTAAAGGACCTCCACCGAGTCCTCAAAACCAACTGCTAGGCTGTTACAGAAGTTGATTCTGGATGTTTTAGTCATTAATATAAAAAAAGGTAAATGTTGGAAGCCAGAGACAAGATCAACATATTTTTCAGAAGATGATGGTTTACCTACAAAATTTAAAAGACATAATGAGAATTGTCTCCCCTAATGAGAAAGCTGAATAAAATTGTCAGGTCCAGAGCATGGAGTGAGACTTGTTCATTTGGGCAGTAACCTGGGCCCATGTTTCCAGAACAATCAGATAGGAAGTATTAAGGAAAAGCAGTTCCTTCCCATGACAAATCCTAAAAGTTTACTAGAACTGCCTTTAGAAAGATAAATGGTTATTAGTCAAAATATTTTCAAAGACTCATAAGAGGGATTCTAAATTTCCAGACGGTATGATCACTATATGGCCACAGTAAATACAGTGAAAGATGAGGACCAGAGTGGAGACATACAGAAATAGAACAGCGTAGAGATTCCAGAAACAGCCTAATTGTAAAGGAATGCTGAATGGCTGACGAGAGCAGCATCCCTGGCGGTTCAGAAAGGAATCGGGGTCAAATAGCGCGTGCTGGGGAAAATAGGATCAATCCCCTGCTGCACACCTCGTGCTAAAGAATCCTCCAGAGGGTTGGAGTCAAATGCAAAAAGGGAAATGGAGAGTGTTCAGATAATAGCAGGGTGGAGCACGTCCTCCTAAGAATAACAGCAGAGAGAAACCATAAAAAACTGTCAAACCCGATTAAAGAAAATTAAACGGAAAGAACACTTCCATAATTAAAACTGTAAATACCATAAATCAAGCAAAAACACACAAAAAAACTAGGGAAAATGTGGAGCATGCAACAAAGACTTTTTCATTCTGCACATGGGTAGAATCAGCGTGAAAACGTTAGTAAGGGAAGAGATCCACCCCCCCCCCCCAATAAAGCAATAGTGGAACAATATTATCAGTGACAAATGCATAAGTATTAAAATATTCAAATTCACTGGAATTGAGACAAATAAAATTTAAAATCTTGAGATGGTACATTTTACCTGTCAAGTTGCCAAAGATGCAAAGGATTCTCTCTTTCAGTCCTGGCAATGTGTGTGTGTGTGTGGGGGGGGCGGGGGGCGGCACGCAGCCCCTGCTGGCCCAGGAAGGGTGGGCTTCTCCTCCTGGAGGACAAGGCAATCCTCCCCAAAGAATCTTTTCTCATACACGTGTACATGAAAATGCATTCTGTTAAATAGGTAAACATACAATCTATGTACAAATATATGAAACAAGCATCTTGTTAAATATATAAGTATATATCGCATGCATGGACTTATGGGAAACAGGCATGTGGAATTATAATACACATATCCCAGGATGATATTTGCAAATTTTTTTTAGGAGGTACCAAGGATTGAACCCAGGGCCTCGTGCATGCAGTTCAACCACCGAGCTACATGTGTAGCTCCCTGACATGTGTAACGTTTTAACAACAAAATTCCAAGCGACTTAGAATAATATTTTCTGAATTACCTTTTTTTTTTTTGCCTAGAGCATCCTTGGATAACTTAGGACAAGCTTTTTTTAAAAAAGTGAATGTTTATAGTGATGAAAGAGCTACTGAATGGAGTTGCAACTAAATAAAATTGTCTATTCCTTACATAAGCCTTAGTCTTCTGAAGAGAGGGAACACGCATTCCATCAGTATTCACACAAGAACGAGTCTCCGCCTGTCTTAGGTGCAGAGGGCAGGGATGGAGATGAGGACTCCGGGGAGGCTGAACTCCAGCGTTCCCCCGCCTGCCCACGCGCGGTGCACGCTTTGGTGCTCCTTCCAAGGAAAGGCTGCTCCCCCCTGCGCCCCCTTTACCCCGGTGCGCCGCCCAGTACAAACCCCCACGCTGTGTGCTCCTCCTAAATCACAAACTGCTGCCTCCAACCCCTGGCAGTGCCCTACTTTTTGTGAGGCTCTGAAGGCAAACGTGTCACAACAATGCATTATAGAACGAATGGAGTGTAGGGCCTGGTTCAACAACCCTTCTGAAAATTGGAGCCATCGAAAAGATAAGGATTCCAAAATTAAACACTCACCAAAGACTTATTTCGGTTCAGGGGAAAACCTTCTAATAGCCAACTTTCTACTGAGCTCCCAAATGAAACTGGTCCACAATTATTTTGAATGAGTAGAGTTTAAAAATCCTTACTAAAATATTTTTTGATTTTATAGCATTCGAAAAAATCAGGGAGCATTTTGATGTGTTTTCTTTCAAAGTGAATGGATGCTGTTTTGGCAACTTTGATATTTCATTTGAAGGGAGTATAATAAACTGCTTTCTTTGTATTGATTGAAGAAATATAGTGCTTATTTTTTTGCTTGGTTTTCCAGAAGTTATTCAATAGGTTAAAGGGCAACGCCATCTGTTTCCTAACAGGACATTTTGTGTAAGATTTGCAAGTCCTACAGGTACCTTTAAGCATGGATAAATATGCACTCGTGGTTTCATCTGGGCAGTTTTTCACCACCAAAGGATGATTATGTTGTGCGCCTTGAGACAGTGGCTATAATATATTTCCTGTCCCTTTATTGCATTTTGGAATCATAAACAATGACTGTTTGGCTCCAAGCCATTTATTCAGCCCCAAAAGACATTATTTGCACAACAAAAATCAATAAAAATGTTACCAGGTCTGGCTGGATACTTTGCTTACCTGTGATATTTGTCCATCACCGATGACACGCCATCTCTTGCAGGAGACTGGGGCCAAAACACAGGTATTGATCCAGTCAGCAGTGATGGATACTGGCATTTGGAGAGGGCTGCCGTGGAGAATCTCGATTAAAAAAATATTTCTAGGTCTCGCCTGCAGGAGAGTCGAGATAACCCGAGCGAGGAGATTTTCTCTCTTCTGTTGGGTTTCTCCCTCTTGCGGCGGCAGGGTGCTCGGAACTGAAGTCATTACGGAAAGAATTAAGTCAATCTACGTTTAGCCAAAGGCTTTGGCGTCGCATCAAGCTTAGCTGATTTAGACAGGATCTCCTGTCCTTTCCGTCACCTTACAGCATAGGGAAGGCTTGTTATATCCACGGAGGGAGTGGAATGCCACGAGGTTGCTCTGGCCTGCCTTTTATTTTTTTTACACTGTTTCTGCATAGAAAACCAAGACAAGCTAATTGTCCCCAAATAATTAACTAGGCAGCACCCGTTTTGAAATGAACAGTGTAACTAAGACAAGGTGTTGACTAAAGTAAAGCTGGAGTGAACGACACACGAAGCATCCCAACGAGGCTGTAGGCAATTTACCGCACTGAGCACGGAGAAAAAAGTGATAGATTATCCTCCAGTCCCATAAATTTAAAATATGAAATTGTTTTTCATTTTTCATTTGATATCTCCCTACCTCCAACATAAATCTGACCCACAGAGCCGCAGCGGAAGGTGGTGAAGGTTGAAAATATTTCCAGTTGATTTTACTTCATTTTATTTTATTGATTCATGCATTTATGCACCCCCTGCCCCCGTCCCTTCTTCCAAAAAGACTGTGTGGTGAAATGGAGCGCTTTGGATCTGTGCCCAGCGTGCCAGGGACGGCGATGGGCATGCTCTCGGAGTGGCACTTCAACGTAGCAGGGTGGATCTTAAGCTCCGTGCCTCTCGGATGCAGGTGCACAGCAAGATTGAGCAACTGGCTTCCGCAATGTCTGCGCAGAGTTTGCAGCGGCAGCTTTTGGCAAGACCCCCAGTTGATCCCACAGAAGCAGCTCCTTTGCTTCTCGGACTGGTCTAAAGGACACTCTTTCTTCCACTCGGACAAACACCCCTGTGCAAGTCCAGGAATGCCCAGAGGCTCCTCTTGGCTTTATGATATTGTATTTGGCTGTTGTAGTTTTGCATTAAACCAAAGAGACAGGTCATAGAGTCCACATGGCATTATTGCCGTCGATAGCTGTTTAATGTTCAAAAGTTTCTGTTTGGGCTGGAGATACTTGAATTAACAGTAAAAAACCCACTGATGTTGCCTTCAATGGCTCTTTTCGGGTGAGAAACACAATCTGGTGATTGAGATAAAATTGTGATGAATGTGGAGGGATCTCACAGCTATTTATTCTAGTAAGTTATTCTGCAGCTAGTATTTTGTCTAACTAGTGTAAGTTTTAATAATGATAAATCATACTTTGTGTTATGTGAGACGTTTATAAACTTGCATTATTAAATTTGTAAGTACATAAAATGATCAAATCACACAGTCTAAAGCATTTTTAAAAAGGTAAATGACTAGTAGACACAGCATTGTAGTGATATTTTCTGATCCCAGAAAGTATAATTGTAGCCATTTCTTGGGGTGGGTAATTGTCAATGCATTTTGCAAAACATATTTGCTCAAGTTTGTTTTCCACCATGCTAGATGTGTTAACTCTTAAAGTGCTGCTGGCCTTTTGAAGTCAGCACGGCAGATGCCTGCTCAGCTATTGCTCTCACACACCTTAGAAAATCCATCTCGTAAGGCTCATCACGGGAGGGATCCACCAACACCGCTCACTGCTCGGGGAAGAACTGGCTCCCACATGCTCTCAGCCTAACTCCCCAGAACCTGTATCGTCACCAAGAACGAAACCACCTCCCCTTTTATTTTGCAGTAGAGAAAAATCAAGGAAACCTTCCAAGTCTGAAGCAGATACCCTTTAAACTGTGAGACAAACACAGGCCCGATTTAAAGGAAGAATAAATATTACGAGGCTGCTTGGAAATGACAGTGAACAAATCAGGTCCGCCCTAAGTAGCTTTTGTTTTATCCTGCTGATTCTCCTGAAATTTGAAAGGGCTTTCAAAGCGCCTGTTTTGCAGGTTGAATTGACAGGCTGGTGTTTCGTCTTGAGCATCGTCGTTTCAGCTAAGCCACAATTCCACTTTTAAAATGTATTCCAGTTTTGAGTGAGCCCTTTCTTTTAGTTCCGTTTAGGGGTTGGTTTCATATTGATGACTTCAGGGTGAGATCTTAACTTCCATCCCAGCTGGAACGGGCAGTAGTAGCTTTGCCATAGGTGAGAACTCGTGGGAATGTGCTGTACAAGAAGGGCTTATGCCGTGAGAGTTCCAAGGACAACAGATTGCTGATGTTGTTTTTAATCAATTGAGAAAATGGCGTAATTAGAGGCCTTTAACAAATATTTGTTGAATTACTGTCGACATGAAAGTATATTTAGTTCAAGTTTAATACTAAATCCCATTAATTGGAATCAAATTGTCTTTTCAATGACTAATCCAGCAGAATGTGCAAGATAAATTACCTTCATCTGGACTACAGAAGACCGCCAGTCTGAATTACTTTTGAAAAAGCCCAGTCTAAAGATAATGTCTATTTTGCAAGTAAATCTTAGTGACCATCAGATGACTTCTTAGTTCTCTAACAATGCCTTTCCTCTCTGCCAGAGAAGGTAGGTTATTACCTGTAATTATGAGGAGAAAGTAGTATTTTGTAGTATCAAAACCGTGAGTGGGAGGATGAAAAATTCATTTGGCCTGTAATTCATTAGCAAGTCCAGGAGCTCCGTGAAACACTGTATTCAGATGATGCTTTGAGAAATCTAAATGGCGACTGTAGCACGTGGTAGAGATTGAGTAAATACTTTTCTGCTCACCAATCGATGCCATTGATTGTCATTAAAGCAGCGAGCTCAAGACAATGAAGTGGGTTCTCCTTCCCAGGCCCGTGGAGGGGCCGCCGCCCCTGCCTGCGCGCGCCATTAAATGGAAGAGCAAACAGCACGGAGGGCGAGGGTTTTATTAATTCATCATCAGAATTATCTCAGTGCATTAATATTGATAGCCTCAAATTGGATTTCATTTAAGAGGTGAAATAAATAAGCAGATCTTGAAAGGCTGCACCGCCGAGGCCCGGGGCGGGGCCTCCAGAGGGCCATCGCCCCTTCTTCCCCGGGCTGGGGCGCCTGGAGGCCGAGGCCCCGCGCCCGGGAGGCCCCGCGCCCGGGAGGCCCCGCGCCCGGGAGGCCCCGCGCCCTGGACGGCCCCGCGCCCGGGAGACCCCGCGCCCCAGGCCCGCGGCGGCAGCGGAGCCCGCGCGCCTTGAACGGCCCCGCGCCCTGGACGGCTCCGCGCCCCGGAGGTCTCGCGCCCCAGGCCCGCGGCGGCAGCGGAGCCCGCGCGCCCTGGAGGCCCCGCGCCGGAGCAGGGCGCGGCGGGCTGGGGCACCCGGAGACCGCCCCTTCTGAGACCTGCGATGGCGGTTTGGGCCGCGGTGACACCCCTTGCTGCTCTTGGCTGGAGCCGCTCCGGGAAACCAGACCTGGGCGCCGCGGGGAGCGCTTCCTAGCGCCCTGCCTGGCGCAGCCCCGCACGGCGTTCCTGGGACTCGCGTCCGTGCCAAGGACGCTTCTCTGACGGTCTGTTTCGTTCCCGCACGGACAGGAAGAGCACAGCCTGGGGCAGATGCAGGTGTACAAATGCAGGCGTTTCTAGGATGGACATAAAAGGTATTTGGTCTTGATTCAGAAAAGTTAAAATTAGAGTTAACTACTTTGCTTTTTTTTTTTTAACTTTAAATGAGTGTTTTTTTTACCCAGGCTGATTTTGAAAGGGAAAACAAAAGTGGGTCTGTAAACCGGTGTGCCTACAGCTGAAGGCGCTGGCCACCGCCCTGGGGCAGGTGCACGGGAGCACTGCGTGGAGCCGGGCCGGGGCTGCCCACCGGCCGCTCCTATTCTGGCCCAGCCTGAGGACTGGCCAAGGCCCAGCGGGAGGATCGCCCACCCAGCGGGAGGGCACCCACCCAGCAGAAGGGCACCCGCCCAGCGGCAACTCGGACTGTTTCAAACGTGACGCTTCCTTTGACAGGCTGGGCCCCTGTTCAGGTGCTTGGGGGTGGCTGAAATGCCTGCCCTGAGAGGAGGCAGCTTTAATGCGCAATACGCAAGGTGGGGAGATGGGGACTTGCTGCTCGCCCCAACACCCAGTTCCCTTCCGGCCCCCAGAACCATGGCCCTCCGCTGCCTCTCATAGAGCAGGTGCGGATGCTGGCAGCTTGGCCACAGCCCCCAGGGGACAGCTCAGGACCCAGCTGGCACTGTTTATTTCCCACTTTCCTCCAACTGTGCAACTTCAGATGACTGCCTTCACTTTCTGTCGTTTAAAAAAAAAAACAACACATTCTCATTTACCTGCCTCAGAACATTGAGAGATTCGCATTTACGGATTAATTTATTATATTGTAATGTATTCTCAGGACACTTTACCGAAGGCACGCCTAATCCAACGTAACGGACCATTGCCATCTTAAACTGCACGTCAAGGAGCAGTGGATGGATTTTGAGACTGGAAACTTTATAGAAAGAATCAGAATTCTACAGTAATTTAATACTATACGAAATTGGATTGAGGGGATAAACTCAAGGAAAATGCAAGTATGTTTTCCTAGATAGTTTCTTTCCTAAAGAACTCAGAATGGTATTGGATCGGCGGAAGGCGTGGATTTTGGGCAGACCTTCCTCCATCCGACCGTATACTAGGGCAGATGCCTTGGCAGCCCGAAACCCAGTGCTCCAGGAGTGTCTCCAAGAATTCCAACCTCAAGGAGAGAAGTCTCCTCAATGTGTGTATCTTATTTTATTTGCCAAACCATTGCCTGAAAGGCCAAGGCATGCTGCTCTTTTCACTTCTTGAGTTAAAGGCAGTATTTCCTGCAAATCGCATGTCTATCTCTCACCTGTATGGCAGGCCCCCGGGTGCCTAGAGGACCAAGAGCTGGGGTGACTTCCCATACTGGGGGTCTTTGGTGGAGCTCTCGGGGTGACTTGAGGGGCTCACGGCAACTGCTGACCCAGACGGAGCCCCGCAGATGCAGGCTTGCCCCCTCCCCGTTGTCGGAAACAGACCCCACCAGCGGGCTTCTCTCCTGATTTGCGGCTAATCCTTCCGCCCGTGTTCATTTTTGGTCCCTATTATCCTTGTTTGTTTGGGGGACCATAAAATATACCTTTGTTTTAATATTGGGGGAATGGAAAAGAAAGCAGCCCCTAAACTGGGCCTGCCAGTGGCAGCTCCTGGACCCACAGGGTGAAGGAACCTTGGAGGAAGTCAGGGTGCCGGGAGCGCTCCAGGAGTGGTTGCTCTGCTCTTGTGACCTGCAGACGCAGAGCCCTGCACGCTCCTGCTGGCCTCAGGCGAGGTCCTGGGATCCTGGCAGGGCAGAGGCTCGGTGTCATCCCTCGGTCCCGGGATTGTGGAGGGCCGCAGAGTGAGAAAGGAGATGAGCAAGCCCCGCGCCTCGCCGGCCGGCGGGTCACCTGACGGCTCTGTCCGTGCTTCAGGGAGCAGGCGAGCCCACGCCCCCACTCCCTTCTGAGCCGTTCGCGCTCCTGCCTCTCCAGGTGCGAGCCTCCAGCCCACCAGGGGGCTTTACCTCATTTCAAGGAAACACGTAACACGTTAGAATACTCTCATCGTAGGAACGTTAAAATACGGAAGAGTTGAGATGGAGAGTAAACATCCTTCCATTGCTTTTGACAGAAATAAAGGGGAAAAACAACAACAACAACAAAAAATGAAATAGCAGTGCTGGGGAAAGATGGCAAGGAAGGGAACCAGCAGTAGAAATGAAACTGACTCATTTATTTCTTTTTTAAAAATTCTTATCTGTGTATTAGGATTTTCTCAAATTTTCTAGACCATTGCTGCAATAGCTTTGAAATAAACATCTCAGGATAGCTCACACCTGTCCCCAGGGGTAAGTCCTGTTTGGCTGACATCTTTCCTGAGAGTACTTACGCCTTTAGTCATCTATATGTGTATTGTAGCTTTTTACAAAATTTAAATCATATTTACTGTTCTACGTTAAAAAAAAATAACAGTATGGCTTCAAAATATTTCATGCCAATATCTAAAGAATTATGTTGTATTATAATATGCTTGACTACTATTCCAAAGTCTAAATTCATCCTACTTTTCTGGGGAAAGGGAGACATTTCCTATTTGATGTACAGTTGATATTTTTTGTTTTTTCTAGTACAAATAATGCTTCAGTGTGTTATTTGTCTCCATATACATTATTTTTGCCTGTGTTAGAACATAATTTTGCATCGATTCTGAGAGGTGAAATTATTGCATTGCAAAGAATTACTTCAAAAAGATTTGGTGGTAGCAACCACCAAATATAACATTTGGGTTATAGTTAGTAATAATATTTTGACCATGCTGGGTCATAGTTTGTAACAATTGTTTCACAACAATGCAAGCTGTGGTGGTGGGGTGATATATGGGAGCCCTGTATGATGATATGCATGCTTGTTTTGTAAGTTCACAACTTTTACTATACACTTACTGTTTATGTTTGTGTATGAATGACATACCTCAATACAATTTTTTAAATGAAGAAAAAAAAGATGATACCAATTTGCATTCCCATCAAGTATATATTTTTTTTCATTCTGATTGGCCAAAATTGTTTTCTCACTTTCATTTCTGTTTCTCTAATTACTTGTGTGTGTGCATGTTTTAAATTTTTATGATTAACTATCTCTCTTGAATATTTTTTCTGTTAAGCTGTAGTTTTAGTTACTAATTTGTAAGACCATTTTGGGGATCATGGATAGCTTATAGATATATATTTTACAACTTGTTAACTTCTTTATATTTGTTCAGGATACTGTTTGTTGTACAGGATTTCACTGGAATGATTTCAGCATTGTCAATCTTTTGTGTGCAGTTGGGGCTTTGCAGAAATCTCTGTCTTTCTGTAGGTTGGTAGAAGGGTGCATGCATTGTTTGTGTGTGTGTGTAGGTATGCATGTACATGCATACATGTAGAACTTCAGCTTTCTCTTCTTGACCTACAAATAGCTTCATAGACAACACATGCACAGAAATGCATATGTGTCCATAGGTAGATGCACACACATATGTATGTATCCATAGGAACACACATGTGTATACTTATGTGTCCATGTATGATGCATGTACACTTAGGGAGAAATTTTTCTCTGTGCCTTCTTCTTTTTTGTGGTGATGGGGTTTCATCGAAGGCCCCACAGTGCCTTGGGTGAACTGCTCGGACTCAACCCCAGAAGTTCCGATGCCCTCTTTGTCCTTCATTCCAGCCAAAGTCATGCCCAGCCACCATCTACGCTGTCATCCCATCCATGGGCCTTTACTTGGTTTCTAGCGTCTTGCTACTTGAAACAACTTGGAAAATACACATCCTTCAGATGCTTTCTTAGATAGTGGTGATTTTAATTATTTGTACCAGATTCCCAAAAGTTGGATTGCATATCAAAGGGTAAATAATTTTAATAGAAGTCTATAGACGGCTTGTCAAATGCCCACCAATTTACAACCCCACAGGAAATGTGGGAATATGTTTTCCTTAGCTTTCCTAAATGGGTTGAATCTTTTCTTTAAAAAGTAAATCTTTTCTCCCTTTTTAACCTATGTGTTATTTAATTGATTGTTTTTAAATTTCTGGGTGAAGTTTTGAGTTTTTCTTTAAATGTTCATTTGTTTTTCTTTTATTGTTCTTGAAGAAATTGGCTTGTGTGATTTTTATTAGGAAGCGTATTTTTTGATGTTTTGTTTAGGGCTTCTTTAATTCATAATAATTTTTAATTGTTTTATTTTTGAAAAGAATATATCTGCTTTGCGTTTTGTACATGAAACTCCACAGTTGTATTTAGATCAGTCTTGTTATCCAGCTCAAAAGTGTATTGTTAGCTGTTTGGGGAATACTTTATTTGAGAAAAGAATGTTCAAATATTTCTCCTATTGCTACAAAGTTTTGCCTTATCCGTTTCAAAGTTTTATTGTTAGTTGAATAACTATTATTTGGATTTTACTTTTATAAATGAAAAGCACAGCATAAAAATAAAACCTGTTCTTCCTTTTACTCCTTTTTCTGGATTCTTTTTTGTCTGATAGCCCTCTGCTTGGTTTGCAGGGCTCCTGTGCCAAACACCGCCGAGTGGGTTTGCTTGAAGAGCAGGACTTGATTGTCTCGTGGTTTGGGGGCTGGAGCCCACCTTTGCAGGTGTCTGAAGCAGCCCGGACCCTCGGCTGCGGCCGGCTCGCTCGCTGTCTCTCTCTGTCTCTCTGTCTCTCTTCTCTGTCTGTCTGTCTCTGTGTTTCTTTGTCTCTCTCTTACTTTGTCCCTCTCTTACTCTGTCCCTCTCTCTCTCTGTTTCTCTCTGTCTCTGTGTCTCTCTCTGTCGCTGTCTCTCTCCCTCTCTGTCTCTCTGTCTCTCTGGGTCTCCTTCTCTGTCCCTCTCTCTCTCTGTCCCTCTCTCTCTCCCTCTGTGTCTCTTTCTCTCTCTGTCTCTCTCCCTCTCTGTCTCTCTGTCTCTCTCTCTGTCTCTCTCTTCTGCCCCCCTGGTTTTGCTGATTTCTGGCTTCCATGGACTCCCTGCTTCTGGATTTCCTCTGCCTTATAAGGAATCCCAGGTCCTGGGTGAAGGCCCACGCTGATTTAGCTTGGCTGGATCTGAACAGGGTCTTTGAAGATTCTCTTTACCGATGAGTTCCCGCCTTCACAGACGTTAACATTTTCGAAGGTCCTGTCTGCAGTGGAGTTACGCCCACGGGGGTGGGGGGAGGTGGGGAGAGGGTCTCAGGGCTGAGCGTGGGTTTTGTGGGGACGTGGCTGAAGCCCCTCCACCTTCTTATGGTCGTTGCCGCGCTGGCTTGTTCCTGGGCTTTGCGTCACTTCGAGTGTCACTTGCTGCGGTGGGCAGTTTGTCCTCCAGGAAGCCCCACTTGTTGGCAGTCAGGCTGCTGGGGGCAGGCTGGATCTTGGCACCTTCTTCCAAGGAGTAGAATCGGCAAAAGTGATGGTCCCCACTTCCAAGCCCAGGTTACAAAGAGACCCTGGCCCTCTTGGTCCTCTCTGGGGTTTCGCACTTGCTTGCGCTGGCGACGCCGGCTGCCACCCGTGAGCTGTCCCATGGGGGGCTCCCAGGTCGGCCCGGCCAGTGGGCAACAGCCAGGGAGGTCCTCAGCCCAAGGCGTGTGGGGGCAGAAGCCTGTGTGCCCCCGGGTGGGCTTGGCAGCGGAGCCAGCCTCTCGCCAGCCCCAGCCCGGCCAGCACCCAGGCTGCAGCGGGCCCGGAGCCCGTGTCCCCTCTCGGTGGCCGCGTCCCTCACTCGCAGACGCTGTGCATAGTAACTTTTGTTGTTTTTAGTCACTCAGTTTTGGAGTGATTTATTACACAATATCAGACCGGTACACTCATCAGCAGAATGTGGGTGGGGCGTCTGTCTGATTTCAGACTCTCCTGAAATAATTGCGGTAGCAGGATTCACCATTGCCGCTGCCCTTGAATGTCTTTGGACTTATTTTTGCAGCCTTCTGTTCTGCTGGCAGTTGTCTTAAAATATTCACATATTAAGTTAGCTTACTTAACATACATTAAGTTGTGTTGTTTACACATGCTTTTCTGTGACTATCTAAAGCAATCCATTTCCTCTTTCTGCATGGCACAATTCTATGCCTTCCTCTTCCACCTTAAGCTTTCATGTTAAAACTATCTTGAATAATATTTACGTGTTTCTATACATTCTTACCTCATTATGACCCATGTGTTCATTGTACGTAGGGTAGGTTTTACTCGTTTCTGTGTTCATCATCATTTCTTAAATCCCACATGCTGCTTTCAGAGGATTTGTGTTTTTTTGATTTGCTTGAGTACATCCTTAAGTAATTATTTCAGTGGCAAACATTCTGAGTTCTAACAGGTTTGACGATGTTTATTTTCTCTTCGAACTTAAAGGCTTATCTTGCTTGGTGAATGATTCTAGTTTTAGAATATTTTCCATTCTGCTGATGTTCTAACTATTGTCTTCTGGCATTAGGTGTTACCAAGGAGACCTCTGAATCCAAGGAATTACTGCTCATTTTTAGGCAATGATTTGCCTGTTTTCTCTTTATCCTTCAAATTCTAAAATTTCATCTAGGTATGCTTTAGAATAAGGAAATCTTTTGGTATTTATTCTACTTAACTGTGTGTGCATGCCTGGTGGCGTGTGGAAGACAGATCTTTCAGACTGATGGTCTGTGTTCTCAGCTCTAAGAATGTTCCCCTCTGCCTCCCCTCCTCCTCCCCTCCCTCTCCCCCTCCGTCCTCCTCCTCCTCCTCTCCCCCTTCCCTCCTCTCCTCTTCTCCATCCCCTCCTTCTTCCTGTTACTGTTTTAACACACAGTCCTCTTCTGTGTTCCTCCTGGGACTCTATTTAATAAATGTTGGAACTTCTGGACCTGTCCTCCAAGTCTCTTAACTTTTCTTTTTGTTCAGCGAAAATCTGTTGCACTAGAATTTCAGCTCCTTTGATCTGAGGAGCTGAAATGTCTTATAATATTCAGCCATATGTGCTCTTTCGCTAGGCATGTCCATTCCATTTAGTTCATTATGCACTCATGTTTAGTTGCTTGTCTTTTTACGTGTGTGTCTTTTGACTCTCCCTAGGGACATTAATTTTAGTTTATTTCAAGTATTTTTCTGTTTGTTAGTTCCATTTTCTCTGATGCCGGTTCTCCTGCTGTTGGTGTGAAAGCTGCTCTCGCACTGTGAGTTTCTCTCAATGTTCAGAAGTTTCAGCTGTTTGCTCTTATCTGTATCACGTTCTCTCCTGTCCCATGGGGTCCTGTAAATGCTGGTCTCACTGCAGAGGGGTGCCTGGGACCTGATGTCCGGGGAGTGCCCTGCCCTCCCCCAGTGTCTTCTCGGGGTCCTGGCATCAGAGCCACCTTGTGACAGAGCCCCGAGTTTGTGGGGGCCTCCAGCTGCGACTTGGGAGCAGCACCCCAGCACGGGAGGGGCTGGGCTCAGCAGCCCTGCTCAGATGCGGCGTCTTGTCCAGTGCTGCCCCTTGTCCCCACTGCTCCTTTCCTTTCCATGCTGTTTGTTTTTACTCTGAATTAGGAGCGTCTCTGGCGTCACTGTCATCTCAGTAGAAATTCTGCCTGTGTTTTGGACTGCAATTTCCCACTCTTGTCTCCTGCCAAGTCGATGGGTCTTCTCAGACTTTCTCATTTCACGTATATTGGTCTTTTTGTTGTCCCATGTGTACCTTTTCTTTTGTCTGATAACCTCCAAGATTTAGTTTTGAATAATGTATCGTTTGGGTTATTTTTATGAAATTTGGATTTAACAGAAACATATGCCTAGTCTGCGATCCTAAGTCCTTCTCCTGTTCCTGGAAAAATCTTATTCTTATGCCATGTGTTATTAGAAAAATTGCCATTAATATTACCAAAATTTATTGGCCTTTTCCCCAGGTTTCCAGAAGATTTGAAACCAAACAAAATGCAGTTGGCTCTAAACTGCCTATGACTTTATCCAGGTAACCTTTCTAGTTTAGTCAAATAGACTAATCACAGTAAATTCTATTTTCTTATTATCATGAATTTGAATATTATTGATCATTGTATTCTGAACTTATACATTAATTGCTCTTATTTAATATTTATATTTAATTAGGGAATAGTTTTGTCTGTTCATCTAGTAAAGTTATATAGAGAAAACCCATCTGATTTTGGTGAGAGTGGGCTTTTGAGCACATTCCACCAGGGAATTTGCTCTTGCTTCTTCTCCACGTCCAGTCACCGTGGAAGCACAGGCTTCTCCGGGGATATCTCATAAATGAGCCGTGCAGCCTGGCCCGCATCTGGGAGTTGAGTGGGTCCCGTGCCTGAGCTCAGCAGACAGGGGTCTCATCCACGTGCCGAGCAGCAAACAGCACCGCTCAGCCCACCCCGGGCGCTTTCCTGCCTGTTTCCTACAAACCAGCCTCAAGCCATGGCCACAGGTCAGGGTGGGTGAGTGGGCACAGCACCCTGGCAGCCTCTCAGTCCAGGGAGCAAGGATGAAGGTCGAGACCTCTGAGGCAGGAGGCCGAGCACCGGCTCCCTCGTTTCTCCCCTTCAGCCTGGGGAGACGTGGCCACGGGACAGCCCAGGGCCCAGAGGGGGGCTCCTCGCCAACCTCAGCCGGGCCCCTCTCTGGACTGTCCAACCTGCCGTGGGTCCGAGCCACTGACCACAGTCAGCCACAAGTGCCACGGACGAGCAGCTTGGTTTCATAGGCCAAGGCCCGGCAGTGTCCTCTGCTCTGGACGACTGAATCTGCCCTGGCCATGTCGACAGCAGTGCCTGAGGAGGGAAAGAACAGGATGCTGAAATAATGAAAATCTAGAATGGTCTCCAAATCCCAGGTTTCCAGATAAGCTCCAAGCACGTGCCATAAAGTGCCCGAATTGTTCAAGAGAACAGAGTCCTCTGTGAAGATGATCCAGGCCAGCGTGGACAAAAAGCCTAGCAGAGGGATTTGATCATAGAAACGATAGTTTAATACATATGTCATATCATTATCCAGTGGAATGCCTAGCTCAGGAAAAATTAATAATTCTAAGCTTGAAACTTTAGAGAACTCAGACTATTTATAGTTATAAACAGAAGGGTAAACATAGCTCAAGTTCTACTTAAAAAAAGAAATAAAAGTAATTAGAGGATTTCCCTCAAATGCTGAATATTCTTACAGCTATGACTGTTTCCAAAATATTAAATATGCTGAGGATATCACAAGTGCTAACATTTTTTTAATTAAAAAAACTTGAATCAATGTTGTAAGTTACTCAGTTAACACAAGATAAAATCTACAATAACAATAAATCCCCTTTAGTCAGTGGTTACCCTCCCACACCCCCACCCCATATTTGTTCTTCCCTCAGTCTTGAGTGATGTGGGATGGTGTCTGCTCCAACTGCTTCAGGCTGAGAAGGGGTGCAGATATTATGGGGCAGCAGAATGGAATTGTTTTGCTTGCAGTTGAAGATATGCTTTGTTTTTGGGGTGGGGCTGGTCTACCATCATCATTTTGTTAGTTGTCCAGGGCAAGCCCAAAGAACTGGAGAGGAGGAGCGGCCACGCACCTGCCAAGTTTCAGCACTCAACCAGCATAGGAACAATCTGACAGTTTTAAAGCTTTGAGAAATAATCTTAAGTAAAATGAAAATTATAGGTTCAAATAAAAGAAGTGGAGGAATCATGATTATAGCATTTATGAATGAGTATAATTATATTATATTGGGGAAATAGCTTTCTTTAAGTTCTGAGTTAGAGCCCAGTGAGGGTGTGTTGGTTTCTTGAGTCCAAGTAACTTGCCTATGGTGTTTCTGGGGCCCTTAGATGGACTTTTGTTTAAGGTTTTGTTTATTGTGCAGTTTGTGAAGTGTGGCTGAGACCTGCATAAGTGTAACCTCTGGAGTTACATCCCAATGCACTTTGAAATACCATAGTCATAGAAACACTATTGTATTTAGTATTTTTCTCCTTTGGGCAAGGTGTTTCTGCAGTGTATAGCTGATTAATGCTTGGTAATGATCCCTTGGTACCAAGGAGGCTCATCCCTTGGAGTCATGTCCCACATTGTGGGGAAGAGATTGAGTTCATTTGTAGGGTTTAGCTTAGAGAGAGGCCACACTTGAGCAACAAGGAGGCTTGGCATTTGTTTGTTCTTTTGTTTTTTGTTTTTTAAAGATTTATTTTATTTTATTTAAAATTTATTTATCCTCCCTCTTGTGCTTGCTTGCTGTCTGCTCTGTGTCCATTTGCTGCATGTTCTTCTATGTTTGCTTGTCTCCTTTTCTTGCTTCACCTTGCTATGCCAGCTCTTCATAGGCACAGGCCATTAGCTCTCCATGGGCACAGGCCAGCTTGCCTTCACAAGGAGGCTCTGGAACATGAACCCAGGACCTCCTATATGGTAGACAGGAGCCCAATTGGTTGAGCCACATGCGCTTCCCTGCATTTGTTTTTGATGACATAAGGAAGTGGTTTTTAAAGTAGCCTGGAGTTAATGTAGACATTCCCACACAGTGTATGTGTGTGTAGGGGGGGTGGGGAGGTATTGTTAATGTATGCATAGTGTTTGTGCTAGAAAACGGCGAGAACTATAACTATAATTCTTTAAAGCAAACCATTGTATTTAATTTTTTGACATTACGGAGCTATAATTTAAAATTTAATGTTTTCCAGTAAATTCTTCCAAGGCTCAATGCTCAAAGCTAAGAATTTTCCAACTGTGGACAAATTTTCTATGAATGAGGGGGGTGGGACATACCATTTGAGACCCCTGCGCTCTTTAGGAGATGCCTGACTGACAAGAGAAAGCTGGGCATCCCTCCGACAGAAGACGTTAATTCAATTTTAAAAATGAGCAAATAAATGTATAAAGAGATGGTTTCCATGCCACTCAATTATAATTGCTAACATTTGAGAGCCTGGACAGTTAAGACTTAGTTTCCTATAGCTTCCGTAACATATTACCACACCCCGGTAGACTAGATAAAACATTACAAGCATGTCATCTGGAATTATGGAGGCTGGAGTCTGAAATCCAGGTGTGGGCAGGGCCATGCCCTCTGGAAAGACTCCAGGGGCGGCCCCTCCTGGCCTCTTCCGGCTTCTGGTGGTGACGGGCTCTCCTTGGTGTTCCGTGCTTGTAAACATGGTGTGGTGCCTTCTGCCCCCTGTCTTCATATGGCCTCCTTCCCTGTGTGCCTCTGTACCTCCTATCCCTCTTTAAGGATGTCTATCATTGAATTCAGAGCCCACCCTTAATCTAGGGTGATCTCATCTTACCTACTGCACTTGCAAAGACCTTATCTCCAAACAAGGTCACATTCTGAGGTTCTGGGCAGATATGAATTTTTGGGGGCACACCACCAACCCAATACAAAAAGTAAAAAATTAGACAAGGAGCAAGAAACAGAGAAGGAAAGTAATGGTGGAGAAAAGGGCAGAGATAAAGGACAAAATTTAGTGTTGTTGGTTTTAGTCACAAGGTTTCATTTAGTACCAGTCACTCTAAAAACACTGACGACAAATATTGAACTTTTTGGATGAATATCAAGTAAACTAGTGTTCCTAAATATTTCTAAAACTATGAATTAACAAAAAATGTTATTACATGTCCCAGAAGATAATCATTTTGGAGCTATAAATAAATAATCACTTCTGAATAAAATCTAATGTACATTTTTTAACATTTTCCTGACTTTTTTATACCTTTAAATTGTTATATATCAACCAATAGTAAATTCTTAATAAAGATAGGATTATTTATTTTTAGATTCCTGCTACATAGCAAGCATCAATACTCTTTCAAATTATTCTATCTTATTATGTATTTTCATAATCTAGAGATTCCTGACTCTTTCTAAAGTGATTCTCCCTAAGTTCTGGCCTTAATTAAGAGTGAGATGAGGTTCTACCTGAATTGGGTAAAAGCGAATTTGTAGCCCTTGATGTAAAAACTCCATGAGAATAATCTATGACTCTAAGGCAAGTTGTGCATTATGCTTTGAGCCCTGGTTTTTTTGGGTCCCTGATCTTCTTTGTGGTCCATCAGCTGCCCTGCCTGGGCATCTGGCTCCTTGTCTGTAAATTAAGGAGATGGAACTCACTCGTCTACACAACTGTGCTGTCACTACTGCAAAATTAGAAAGGGCTGCAAGATGCAAAGCTCCCACGAGAGCTCCCATGGATGAGTCCCTCTATCCAGGTTAGTCTTCACACGTGTTCTCTAAGGTTCTCGGTGTGCTCAGACTTTCTCCTACTATCCTCTGTGCGTGCTTGCCACTGAGCTGAGAGGGATTTCCGGCTTCCTTTTGCCTCTTTCTAGGGAGGCATATGGCAGGGAGAGAAGAACCAGGGCAGAAGGAAGGTGGCACAGCTGCTCCACGTACCAACCAGCGGTGGGTGAAGCATGGTTAAAGGTGGTACCCGAATGCTAAGACTCTTCCTCCAATAAATATCTCTCATGGTGATACTTAACCTCCCAAAGAAGGATAAAGGCTTCTTTGCTTGCACAGTGTGTTTGAACGGTGACAATAAAGGCCACACCACTGGGTCCTTACCCTCTGATGGGAAGCTGAGTTCTGCAGAACATCAAAGAGCTGGAGTGCCATGGTCTCAACATCTCTCCACCAATTTAAGTGCAGAGATATAAAGAAATGTGGTGACAGGTTACAGGCTCTGTCTATAAACCGATAAGATCCAGGTCTATTTAATCCCTTAAGAAAAATATTATTTGCAAACACATCGTATAAAATATCAAAGCTATTTCAAATATGGTAGTAATAAGAGACGTGATTTATCCAAAGGTAAAGCATTCAAGTAACCTTCATTGGGAATTTGTCATTTGTTTAGTAAAAATGTCCATAGATTGTGATATTTTAGATTATAAAGTTTTTTGTCAACTCTTTCTAGCTGGACTGGATGCCAGAAAATGCCTAAGTGACAATAAAAGCAGCCTCAGAGCATTTTCCCTGGAAATTAATAAATAAGCAATCCATCCAGACATCCCCATGCACGGAGCTCAGGAAGCTGCAGTGGCGTGCTGACTGTGTGTGCAGGGGTTCTTACAGGGGTTTTCCTTCTACGTGAGAATATGCATGTCTTGAACATGAAGAGAACACATCGTGTATATCCCTCATTCTGCTGATTATCTTAAAATATTAGATTTCTGAATTAGAGGCCAAAGCTGATCCTTAGATGCGTAGTTGATATATCTAAATTGAAACTTGAGCACAAAAATCTTTCCAGCTATCTACTTAAAAGAAGGAAGAAGAAATCCTAGTCCCAATATGCAGGCTTTAGAAATACACTATTTTTAGACTGTCGATTTTCTTATCTCTAAGCTTCCCTGAGATTTGCTCAGTTAAGGCCTGGGCTGAAGATTAGAAACAGAAAAAAAAGAAAGAAACCAAAACTTTCTTCCTGACCAGTCCTTCTCTTGCAATTGAACTGATTATTTCACCAGTGATGGACCTGCAGGCTGCGTCTGCAGTTAATGCCATCGACTCCGTCGCCACCCCTCAGCCAGGTTTTACCCGATACAGGCTGGAGCAGCATCCTAATTTCAGATTATTTACTTTCCTGGTCAGGTTAATTAAAGTTTTCAAGTCTGTGCCTATTGAAGCCAAATAATGTAATTAAAAATATATTCATTTTTTCATCTTCTCATTATAGCATTTACAGTAACAAATGTTTTGTCTGAAATTACAAAATGGTTTCAATTTTTAATCTCCTGGTTTATGATTTTCTGTTCCCAATTTTCTGATAAATTTCCTTCAAGTTGAAAGTGAATCACACGTTTAGCTTCTTTGGAGGTAGTAGTTAGACTGTTTAATGAGGGCTGTGCTACAAAATTAATAGGCTCTATGTTTGGAAAGGTCAGTTAATGGAGCCAGGGTTCAGAGGTCTGAAATTTGCACAGTGACCTCCAGGCTTTCTGTCTTCCAAAAAAAAAAGAAAAAGGCAATAGGAGTACGGATAATGTTTTTTGTCCACTTTAAAAAAGAATATTAATTATTATTATTGATTATTAATTATTGGGATTAACGAAATCATGGCTGATAAATAATTCCTTGATGCAAAGTCAGGACCAAGATGTTGGCTGGCAATGGTGAGTTTCCCATACTGACCTCGATAGTTACTGAGAGTGTGAATCTAGAACCACTTAGGAATAATGCTTGGGTATTTCTCTATATATTAAGCTTAAAAACAAGTTCATATGAAGTTCATAGAAAAGGTAAATTTGTCATTTTGAACTGCAACCTTAACTAAAAAGACAATGGGAAAAAGCAAATAGCTGTAAGGTTTCTGTAATGTTCTAAAGGGACAGCAATAAATTGCCTGGACGTTTTTATGGAGTTTTTTAACCTCTGGCCTTTGGAGAAGGGAAATCAATAAGATATTAAGAAAATCATGAATTAATGTTTCATGGAGTGTAGACATCAGTAAGAGTGCTGTGGTTTAGACAAATGTCTAACCCTGGAACCTCGTATCTCCCACGGAAAGTTAAAACATCGATAACATTCTATATGGGAAGCATGTTAATCATTCTTGGCTTACATCAATGAAAGACTTCCTAGTATTATGGAGAGCATTAAAAACTTAGTGTGTTACCCAGGACACCATGATAAAATCTCCAGAGGAAATGAAGTACAAATAATCCTTTTTACATTAAGTGAAATTACTCTTGTAGTAGTTAGCATTTCATAAGGAATTTCTAATTGAAGCAACTTTAGGCTGTGGAGGTTAGACTTGTTATGAAAGCTGGAAAATACCCATATTCAAGGTCAAACTATCGCTACAATAAATAGCTTTAGATGAGGACCGGGGATCGCTCTCCACACCGCCCCCTTCCTCGCTCCCTCTCGTCTGCCCATCTCTCTCTCTGTCCCTGTCTCTTCCTCTTTCTCTCCCTTCTCTCTCTCACAGCCTGCAAGGGGCGGAATTGGGGGTGGCACGTGGGACAGACGGACCGAGCACACGGATGACAAGCTGGCACGGAGGACTTTCAAGGTCGGCCATCACCTCCCACTTCTTCTCTTAAATGCAGTCCAGGCTGCTAAGGACGCCGTGGGCCATGTGTGGCCAGTCCCTGCCCTGGGGGACGCCGGGAGCAGTGGCCGTCTGTGTGCCCTGAGTGTGTGGCGCCCGCGCCCCCTCCCCGGGTCTCTCTAGTCCCTCCCCTCCCCTCCCCTCTCCCCTCCGTCCACTCAGGCCCGCAGAGCCCCTAGTGCAGCCCCTTGGGGGTGCACCGCCAGCATGGACGAAGGCGGCCTCTCTGGGGCCGCGTGGCCTCTGGGCACAGTTGCCGCAAGGGTCCGTGAGTCTAGTGGTTGGGAGCGCAGCGGGGTGGCCGGTGACCGCAGGCCTGGCTCACTTAGGGCAGCTCTAAGGTCTCAGCCCCAGTTGTCCATCATGAACCCCGCTTGGCGAGTCCCAGGATCACCACTGCAGCCCGAAGGGCCTGGGAGGCCTGCTGCCTTCTGGAAAGTTCTGCAGGCTGCGGTCGGCAGTGAGCGTCCGGCCGCTGTGCGCTCGGTGTGCCGGTGGCGACGGCAAGGCGAAGGCAGCCTGGGCCGCCCAGAGCAGCCTCTGGCCGTGGGAGCGGCCGCGTGACTGAGGGGGCATCAGCCGACACGCGGGGCTCGCTGGAGACCCCCGCAAGCCCGGCCTCGTCGAGCAGGAGCAGCCCCCGAGGAGGGTGGCACCCCGGAGGAGAAGGAGGCAGAGCTGACGGCGAGGAGCGTGGGTGTGGGGTGCTCACGGAAACCTCGGGACAGCCACCGAGGTGATGCACCGCTCCGTGGCCCCGGAGCCTTCCCTTCCCTTCTCGGCGGCTCTGGTTTGAAAAGCAGAGAGGGGAAGCGTCGTGACCTCAGGCTCGTAGAGCGGGGCCCGCGTCGCCGTGACAGTGATTGAGTTCTGTCGATCCTATCAGCCGAGCAGCCATCAGCGGCAGGCCTGGGGCGTGCTTGTCTCCCGGCGGTCATCAGCGCCTGCCCGACACAGGCAGGTGAGGCTGCCCACCCCAGGAGAGGGACCGGTGAGCCCCGCTGGAAGATACAGGCCCGTCGAGGGGCCTCTGGCCCCCAGCTCCGCCATCAATGTCAGCGTCCTCGGGCCGCGCCCCGCCGGCGTCCTGCGGAAGAGCTGGTGGGATCGGCGGGCTCTGCGTCCTTCCTGGCGTGGGCGCTGGCCTCTGTCTGTCCTTCAGCGGTGGGCGGGGCGCCAGGAGCCCTCGCACCTGTCTCCGAAGGCGGGACTTTCGGGGGAGGCCAGGACAGCCTCCTGCAAGCGATTCTCTTTATGGGTTTCTTGATGTGCAAAATAGAAAATTATGCAAAATGTCAGAGATGGAACGTGACCGCGACCACCGTGTCCCCACACGGCCTTGCCGGACGCTCCGTGGGGGCTGCGTGTGGAATTGTCTGACGCTGGACGACTGGGGAAGGGACAGTCAAGGGCCCGTGCTGCCCACCCATGTTTAGACAGAAGCAGCGCGGCTGTGAGCGCGATGCCAGCGGCCACGTGTGGGGCCTCGCCCAGTCCTGGCGGAGCGGGCAGGCGGGGTAACAATTCAGACTGAACCCCGCGTGTTATTTCAGGAGCAAAAGGCTTTTCTGCAGGGCCCTGGGAAACGAAGTCCAGTGTGGTGAGGCTGCAGGAACAGAGGGGAGCCTGCTTTCCCAGCGAAACCTACGAGGCGATGCTTTAGCGCGCTTGGAGGGGTTGGCTCAAGGGACACCAGTCCCAAGGTCCCAAACTGCCGAGGTTTGCTCGGCCTGTAAAACGAGTTGTTTTTGTAGTGAGGCCAGGGTTGAAACTGGGAAAGTGATGAAGACTCACCAGCCCTGAGGAACTTTCCAGACATCCAGTGGAGACCACCCCCTCCCCGTGGGCCCTCCTTCTCCATTTCTGAAAGCAAACTTTCTTCATCCTGACTTGACGTGGGGGTGGCAAGGAGAGTGCGTGAAAGCACGTAGCCTGTATCTTGCGGAGGAATTGGACTTCGTAGGAAATCTAAATTATTTCAGCAGGTTAAAGAGAAATTATCATTTTTATTTGCAGAGATTAAGAGACGGAATTGGGTGGCTTCAGCTTTGCAAGCCTGGCTCGGAGGAAAGCTGAGGCACGCCCCGTGCACCTGCCAGGCTGTTAAAAACGCCCACATGTTTTGCAGAGTAAGTTTTGGGATACTTTAATGCGGCAAAGGGAGATGCAGTGTCCTGGGAGAAGCCCTCCAGCGCCCTCTCGGCGCCCTTCAGCGCCCTTCAGCTTAGCACACAGGCCCTTCGGCCCTGGCCCTGGCGGCGGGCACGTGAGGGCATTGCCAAGCGGCCGGGAGCCCCGTCAGCACATGCAGAGCCACACGCTGGTGGAAGCACTGCTCAGGAAAGCGGGTGCCTCAGTGCCCTCTGCACCCTCTCCTCCACCTCCACAGAGGGTTCCCCGTCTCCTGGGGGCGCTGGGCGTGCTCTCCATCCTCTGCTGCCTTTGTCCTCCCTTCAGAGCCCCCCGCCTTCAGGTCTCAGCATCTTGGTGTCTAGGAATTTGAGTGCCCTGCAGGTCGTGGCAGGGGTGGGTGAGGTCAGAGGAGCTGACTGCGACCTTGAATCACCTTCCCTCCACTTCCACCTCGGTTGCCCCCTTCTCCATGGGCACATCTCCTACGTTATTTCTATAAAGCTCATCTTGTATTTATCCCACCGTTGTCTTCTCATTGAAACTGAAATGTACAGTCCAGAACACGCAGGCTTCCCGGCGTCTACCTAGACACACGAGACTTATGTGGCCATGAGAGTCACACTTTTCCAACTTTCCGGGAGTAAATACTCAGGATGCTCAAGTCACATGGTCCATGGAAATAAAGTCTTTGGCTCAGAATACAAAAAAAATCACGGTGGTCTCTGAAGGATTCTGTCTATGAGCTCAAAGAGACGATAAGGAAGGAAATAAATTATATGCCAAGACAATTCTACGTAATAGTCCATTGGCACGAGCAGTGCATTTGGTGGAGGAGAATGGAAGTTGAAAGGGGATCAACAACACGATTTGGGGGTCCCTGATCTGTGGAGGCAGAGGCCACACCTCAACCAGGTGGTGGGACTCCAGAGCCTTGCTCTCTGTGCTGCTCAGCTGCGGCCATGCCTCCCTGTGACCTTCTGGTTGGTTTCAAGGGCACTTGGGGGCAGGGGCTGACTCTCATCACACCAGCAACTGTCGCTGACTCGTGAACATCATGACAAAGGAAGCAGGAGGTACCGAAGTGGCAGGAGGCTCAGAAGTCACCGTGTGACTTGGTGCCACACCATAATCTATGTCTCTGCCTGTAGCAGTTTAAGTTTATTTATGAATTCCAAAAAGAGCAATTATATTTGTAACCTGGTCTGTCCGTCTGGGTGTGATCCCCTTTGATTGTATTAGATTCAGCTGAGATGTCTTTGATTAAATTATGTTAAGATTAGGGCTTTGATTTGACCAGGTTAGTAGGGTATAACTCAATTTAAGTCACTGCCCTCTTGGTGGGCTTTATAAAGGGGCACTCATCAAGAAGACACACAGAAGATACACAGAAAAGAAAGAGAGCGCTACAGATGCAGAAGAGGAGAGAACTTGGTCACTGCAGTCCAGCCACGTGACAGAAAGGAGAAGGCTCAAACAGCTAAAGCCCCAGGAAGAGAGACGAGCCCAATGCCAGCCAATAGCTGAGATGGGAAGAAGCTGGACCCAGGGGCCTTCAGGGGAAGCAGAAAGGAGAGACCAGGCAGCGGTCACCCGCCATCTTGCTTCAACACTTGGCAACAGACTTTGGTGGGAAAGTAGCCTTGAGATGGGCTCTTGAGGGTCTTGTAACTGTAAGCTTTTACCCCAAATAAATACCTTTATAAAACCGAACAGATTTCTGGTACTTTGCTTCAGCACCTCCTTGGCTGACTAATACAAAATTTTATACCAGGAAAGTAGGGTATTGTCTGATGCAATTACCAGAAATTCTGGAATGATTTTATAAATGGTTAAGGGATATCTTTTGGAGGAATTGTGAGAGGTTTGATAGAAAAGGCCTAGATTGCTTTGAAGAGATTGCTGACAGAAATATGGAACCTAAAGTTATTTCTGATAAGGCCTTAGAAATAAGTGATGAAACTATTATCCCAAACTATAAGAAAGGCAATCCATGTTTTAAAGTTGCAGAGAACTTAGCCAGATTGACTCCTGATGTTATGTGGTAGGCAGAATTTGAAAATGGAGAGACTGTACGTTTAGCTGAAGAGCTTTTCCAAGTAAATTTGGAGAATGCAGTTTGACTTCTCCTCACAGCTTATAACAAAATGCTAGATGAAAGAGATCAGCTGATAACTAAATTATTGGGCTCAAAGAAACCAGAAACTAATTCTGGAAATTCCAAGCCTCTGGAAATCAAGCCACCAGATGATAGTGTCCCATTTGAGGAATTAACTAAACTTGGAACTTGTAAATCAGGATGGAAAATGCAGTAATCCAGGTAAGACTTGTGGAAAGTGTTACTGTCTGATGGCTTGGACCCCTGCTTCCTCCAAGCTAAACTAACAAGCTTTTTGCAAGATTTGTATGAACAAAACCACTGTCAGCCTGTACTAAAAGGGACACGGAGGGGAGAGATGGAAGGGAAAATGACTTTAAGAGGAAAACCATGGAAGCTGGTGTCTGGAATTAAAACATCACCTTGGGCAAGAGAGGAACCCTATCCATGCTTATAGAGAGCATGAGTTTACCCTGGACATTTGAAGAAAGCAGATGTTCCAGCCTGCTAGGCAGTAGAGTTTTGCTGCCCCAGGCTACAAAGAGGGTGGAGCACCTTCCACAAGGGTTGGGAAGAGTGAGGTCCTCACCCCAGTGCTCTGAGAAGGGGGGGCCTGTTCCCCATGGGGTGGGGAGGTGAGGTTGGCACCCCACCGGTCTGAGCGGGGTGGGCCTGTCCCCATAGATTTCTGTTGCTTTGCATCAGCACCCCTTTGACTAATACACTGCCCTTACGTAGGAGGTTGTCCACAGCCCGTGTGGGAGAGTGCTGGGAGACTGGGAGGTATGTCGCCATGTGTGTGACGCCCACGCGGAGTGTAGCCCATGGCCACAACTGCAGGGGTTCTGGTGGTGGGACAGAAAGAAAAGCTAGAACTGCCACTGTGCAGATGACATAATCCCTTAACTATTCCTTAACTATTGGAACCAATAAGAGTTCAGACGGGTTATCAGATACAAAAATCAGTAGCATCTCTGAACCAGTGATGGTCCTTGAGAAAATGCAATCCATTCACAATAGCCACAAAAACTACAAAGCACCTGGAACTTTGCCAGAAATGTGCAATACCTCTATGAGAAGAATTTAAAGTTGTAATACAGGAAACAGATGAGATTGAATCAAAGGGGAGCTGGTCTATAATCTTAGCTGGGGCAACCTAACCTTATAAAGATGTCCATTCCTCCAAGATTATAAAGTCTGTGAACATCTAATTGATCAATATTCCAGTTTTTTAGAGTAAATCTAAAATTTACTGAAATGATAACATTTCAATGAAGAGCTAAGCTAACTTTATAAAAGGAAAGGTAGGAGTAAGGAACTTGGATAGACATTTCTCCTAAGACCATATACAAATGACCAACAAGTGCATGGAAAGATGCTTGACATTATTAGTCCTTAGGGAAATGCAAATCAAAACCATAATGAGAAGCCCCTTCCTTTACAGTAGAGAGGCTGCAATAAAAGTTTTAAAAAGCAGAAAGTAAGGGTTAGAGAGAATGTGGAGAAATAGGAATTCTTGTACATTGCTGGTGGAAAGAGAAAATGGTGCAGCTGCCATGGAAAACAGTTTGGTAGATCCTCAATAAGTTAAGCAAATAACTACCATATGACCCAGAAATTCCACTCCTATGTATATGCCCAAGAAACCTGGAAACAGGTATTCAAAGGTCTGTGCTGAATGTCCACAGCTTGACCATTCACGATGGCTGAAGAGCATAAGCTCCCTCATGGCCACTGACTGAGGGAGGGTGGACACACGGGGAGCATGCCTACAGTGGGGTGTTATTCAGATGTAAAAAGCAGTGATGCGCTGACACATACTGCAGTGTGGGTGAAACTTGAAAACATGCTGAATGAAGCAAATCAGACACACGAGGCCACAGAGTGTGTGATTCCTTTTGATGGAATATCCAGAATAGGCAAATCTACCAAGACAGAAAACAGATGAGTGTTCCTGAGGGGAGGGGGAGGGGGAAGGGCGGTGACTGATGAAGGGACCCAGGGTTTCTTCGTGGGGTGCCTAAACGTCCTGCAGCTGGATGGTGGCGACGGTTGCTCAGCAGCACTGTTGGTTAATTTTATGAAAGCTGTATTTAACCAACATAAAATGGAAAAAAAATAGCCTGGCCCTCTCAGATGTTAAAAATGCATGACCTTAGTAACCTCGGCCAGTGTAGCTTTGACCTACAGACAAATGGCATGACGGACCAGCACCGACCCAGGTCTAGATAAGTGCTCACTCTAAGATAAGGATGTGACTGAAACCCATGGAGAAGGAATTTGTCGCTTGATAGATGGTGCTGGAAAAAAGAGGCTCAGTACATGGAGAAAAGTAGAATCTTGCATCATGTGCTTGCGGGACTCAAGGCTGAAATCAGAGATGCTGTCACTACGCCGTTGAGGGCAGGTGCAGAGGCCAAGCGCCTGGGCGGGGGAGGACTCCTGGAATGGACACAGGGAAGGGCGATGTGAGGCTGGAGAGCACTGCGGCCGGGGGCCGGGGGGGGGCAGGTGTCAGAGCCAGGGGGAGGCCGCGGAGCGCAGAGGACTGCAGCTTCCCTCCCTGCTGCAGGAGGCCCTTCCGTCCAAGCCCCAGAAAGTGGGTCAACCCGAGTGATGGATTAAGTGGAGAAAATGCTTTGGTAAGAGCCAATTATAAGGTCATAAATTTATTAGATAAGCAGTTGTGGCGTGTCTGGCCATGCCAGCTTTGCATTTCCATCCACCTGGCCAAGGATGGCTCTTTTCTCTAATGTAATTATTCTCGAAAGCATCAGCCCTCATCTGCTAAAGTGGAAGGTTCTTTTCTTATTCATGCGAGTATATATTTTTAATTGTCTTTCAGAAAATCATTGGACAGGGACGGTGGAGTAACAATTGCGGTTTCCTTTAAAGGTGTAATTAAGCATCCGTTTTTGAGTCTGAGTTCAGGTGTCCCAGGCATATTATGCACAAGGCTGCGTTTGGAAATCCGGCACTCCGTGGATGTCCTCAGTGAGGTGGACACAGGCAGGACTTCGGGGGCGTTCTGGCCCCTGCCCCTGCCTTTACGGGAGTGGTTTAAAATCATGCCTCGTAAAGTCAACGCGTCTCCTCCGAGGATGGCGGGGAGGGCAGAGGCGAGGTCCACGGGGCCACCAGGCATGAGGCTCAACCGTGGAGCATCCGAGCTGCAGCTGGTGTGAGCATCTCCTGCCCCCCACTCAGAAACCAGTGGCGACGCGGCCAGGTTCCAGCCCTCGGGTGCTCATCTCCTGGTCTCCAGTTCCAGGCAGGACCCCTGGCTCAGGACCCAGCTCTGCAGCCCAGAAGCTTAGCACATCCCCTCCTCGCTTCCCTGTTTCTTTGCAGTGGAACTTCCTGGGGTGGGAGTTCAACTGGGTGAAAGGACAGCACTCGTCTCACGGATAGGGCGCGAGGATGCCCAGTGCACGGTGCTGAGGGTGCAAATCGAGGAGACAGCGAGTCATTTGTGATCAGTATGAAACCAAATGGAAGGATCCTTGGGTGGGATTACTCAAGGAACAGTGACAGGTTTTAAGAAGTCCATTTAACAGGCCATAATGAAGCTGTGGCTATCCCCCCACACGGGGCGAAGCGGGGACCCCCTGGGAAACGTGGTGAGCCGGTCACCCGAGGCGCCCCTTCCGAGGTGTCCCCGCAGCCCTTGCCCTGCCAGCAGGGACGTCTCCTTTCCCTCACCCCGAGTTCTGGTCCCCATTCAGGTGTTCCCTGCAGTCATTCACATATCCATTTGTTTTTATTGAAAACACTGCTCCTTTTGCCTGATTTCCAACAGAATGCATCCTTCTGTAGATCATCTGAAAAATGTAAAAACAGAGGAAGACGAATCCCACCGCTCAGCAGTTCCCACCGTTAACCAAGGTTTACTTTCCTGCAACCTGAATTTCATGCAATTGCACAGGAAATGCAATCAGGGTCCCACGCCGTATAGGTGACAGTCCTGCTTCTTTACTGTTCGCCCCCAACATTTCCCCAGCTTGCATGATGCTGTGATCGCATCGTATTTTGCTTCAGCATTGCCCTAATGGCCATCCCGGTGGCTTCTGATTTCTCAGTAGTATAAAGGCATCCGTCTGCGACAGGTGTGTGTGAGAGGTGAGTAAGAAGCACGCCCTGCTCCTGGGACACCAGGGAGCACGACAGAGGCAATGCCTACCAGAAGGCGTGTGCCGTGCTCAGCGGCAGGCGAGACCGGCGATGAATAAGGAGCAGGTCGCCTAACTAAGTTACAAGGCGCTTTAGACAGTAAGTGTGCGGGGAAAATGGGGCAGGGTGGAGGGTACGGGAAGAGGGCGGGAAGGTGTGGCCAGGACAGTGTGGCGGCCCCAGTGGTGCCCCCAAGGGACAGGTTGAAGCGCTTCCCACCTGCTCGTCCCTGGGAATGGACCCTGATGGGGAAATGGGTTAGGGGGCCCTAAATCCCATGACCCGTGTCCTTATAAAGACGGGAGACCAGAGGGAGGCAGAGGGGGCTGATGCAGCCCCGGTAGCCTGAGGACGGCCCAGGGCCCCCGAGAGCTGCCCACGCCTCCGCTCAGCTTCCCCCCAGCGAGGCCCGGCAGTACAGGTGTGCTGCTCTCAGCCCCCCGTCGGGGTCTTTTCTTGTCACTGCCCCAGGAGCTGGACTGGGGACAAGGGACCTGAGAGGGGCTTGGCGAGAGCAAGGGTGTCGGGCGAGCCTGCGGGGCGAGCCGTGTGACCTCATGGGCGTGGGCCCACTCAGGCCCGGGCAGAGAGCCGAGGCGGGGGCAGGGGCAGAGCCTGCGCACCTGGCAGGACTTGGCTTTCATGCCACAGCACGCGGGGGGGCGTGGACGGCACTGGCCAGGGGAGTGCCCGCGCTGACCTCATTTTATCAGGGTCTCGTGGCCGCGGGGTTGGGCAGGGGGCCAGGGGGAGCCTCGGGGCCAGCAGAGGAGCCGTTTGCATGGGCCCTGCCCCGGGCCAGCGTGAGTGAGAAGGAAGGAGGGAGGACGGGGGCGCGTCCAGGTGTGGCCCAGATGCAGCCCAGGTGCGGCCCAGGTATGGCCCAGGTGCAGCCCAGGTATTCCAGCACCCGGCTGCGAGCAAGCCTGCCACGTCTCTACCATGGCCTCCCCAGCTTCCTGCTCATTCTACTTCAGCAACGTCCCTGGGCTCTCGTTACCCCAACCCAGTGTGATCGGGGCAACCAGAGCCGTGCCCTTCAGGGTTTCCCCAATCTATAGCATTTTTAAAAGTTCACTTTTATTAGAGAAGTTGTGGGTTTGCAGAAGACATGGAGTTCCCACATACCCTCGTCAATCGCAGTTTTCCCTATTATTAACCCTTTGCGCTAGAGTGATGGAACAGTGTAGTTTTTCAGTTAATGTGGCTGGCGTTTTTAATGGCTGTTACCATTGTTTTCATTAAATATACCCTCGACAGTGTAGCAATGCCTTCAGCACGTGTTCTTTGCCACTAGCAATTGGCTCATTGTTTTTGTATTTTAAATGTGGAGCAGTGAAATAGATTCTGCCAAACTGCACTGCGTTTTTGTCTCTGATGCTTACTGAAAATAATAAATATAAAAGCTCAGTGCTATTCAATATATAAATGCTTTTTTTTGGAAAAAAGTGGAATTTTGTTTCTACTGTAGGAAAATCCGGTATCTTTGACAAAGTGCATGTGGGACCACACGAAGAGAGACATTGAGAGGTTTGCCCCAGTTGGAGGGGTTTCCATCTTATTGCTTCACCCCCCATCTTTCCTCTACCTTGCGGAGTTACAGCTCTGCAAAAGTTGAGGGGACACCGAATCAGGAGGCCGCCGGGCCTCGTTTGCACGCCTCTCTGGGAGCCGGTGTAGAGTCTGGCTGTTGGCTGCTTGTCCCCGTGGCACAGGGAAGCCACTTTGCTAAGGCCGGATCTCACCAAAGCCCTTTACCTGTGATCTAGTTCCTGGAAAGGTGGGCATCCAGCCCACGCAGTGGCTTCCTGTGGCCTCCGGCGAGCTGAGGCCAGGCTTCCCTCCAAGGGTCTCTGAGGTCAGGGAAGGGAGCCCGGCAGCCCTCCCGCTGGGCGCTTGTCACGGCCGGTTTGGGCTCAGTGAGCCTTAAGCGGCCGGCCTGGGCTGAGCGGATGCGTCAGGAGACGTCTGCGCTCGTTTAATGGGGCTTTGCAGACGGAGCCCCGAGCCGTGCTTCAGAGCTGTGCAGCGGGGGGTTGGGAGCCAGGTTTAGAGGGATTTGTGGACTAATCTGGCACGAAGCAAAGGCTAGAGGGGGTTCGGTCACCTGGGTCTTGAGGCAGCGACCTTGACTTCCAGATCGCACTAAATAACAACAACCGCGTGAACAGCTGGACCGGCGGGGCGGCCCGGGCTGCGGGGCCTCTCCTGCCCTCTCCACTCGCCAGCCTGCGGGCAGCGGAGTTAGGACGTTCCTCCGCACAGCGTGCAGGTGAGGGCACTGACGTGCAGAGATGAGGCCGAGTGTGTCCGAGTCCATTCCCTCCGCTGGGCAGTCCCCGTGCATGTGAGAGAGGGCACACGTGTGCGTGTGTCTGTGTGAGTTGATGTGTGCATGCATGCATGTGCATGCATGAGTTCATTGTGTGTGAGTGGGCACACACGTGTGTGTGCCTGTGCAAGTTGATGTGGGTGTGCATGTGTGTGTGTGAGTTCATAATGTGTGTGTGAGTGGGCACACGTGTGTGCGCCTGTGTGAGTTGATGTGTGCATGCATGCATGTGCATGCGTGAGTTCATTGTGTGTGTGAGTGGGCACGCATGCGTGTGTGCTTGTGCGAATTGATGTGGGTGTGCATGCGAGTGCGTGATTTCATAGTGAGTGGGCACACGTGCATGTGTGCCTGTGTGAGTTGATGTGTGTGTGCGTGCATGTGCATGCATGAGTTCATAGTATGTGCGTGAGTGGGCACATGTGCGTGTGTGCCTGTGCGAGTTTATGTGTGTGTGCATGCATGTACATGCAGGAGTTCACAGCTAATGAGTATGTGGGTACAGGTGTGTGTGCGTTGCATTGGGGTGTGTGTGAGTGAATCTGAGTGTGAGTGTAAGTGTGTGGTAAGTGTGACTGTGAAAAGCATTGCCTTAGATGCATAGGGTCCTGAGAAAGAACAAAACCAGTGAGGCATTTGCAGCATGGCTGCACGTACAACAATCACCACCCTGGGTTGGACTTCAAGGCACACTGAAAGCAAGCATGAAGCAAGCTGTCTTCTAATTTTCTTTTTTAGTCATTTCTCAGCTTTAATTGTGGTCCTTAATGAGGGACCTATGGGTCCTTCTCAGAATCTTGAATTCCCTAATAATTTTAAAATTTGGGTTTGTGAGGATATATGCATTTTTAAAATGAGAAAGTGCTGTAGATTTCAGAAAGTCCCTGACTCTCAAAATGGTACAAATCTCCCACCCAATGACGTAAAATTACCCTTGATGAGGATGAGGACAAACTAAGAAAATAAGTAAATATGTACCGCTTTGTATCTTCTACTAATATCAAAGGTAGCAAGGCTTTGAGATTTTAGCTAGGAAAAATCTTAAAAATAAATAAATGAGACCGTTATGTGCCCTGGAATTATTCCCAACATCAAGAAAGTCACTAAAGTCTAGATCTCTGGAACGTAATTATGCTATTAAAGTTCTTGAAAAGCTGTTTATTGGGATTGGATGGACGATTGCCTGCTTCTCTGCACTATTCCTAGGCTGAGCTGAATCCATGGCGATTCTGAATACTAAAGGTAAATCAGAGTTTTTACATGGTCCTGGGAAGTTTGTGTTTTCGTAGTCTAATAGAAGGAAAGGCAACTGACCAATTTGTTTTGGAAAAAAGGCTTTGAGGTTGGAAATGAGGTTCCCATCTGACAGGTCCATTCTTCTTTATAGAATCATTAGCATATTAGGTGACCTGAGCTCTTATCCAGTGCCACACTGATGGGGATCATTGGCTGCACCTGCTCAGAGCTCGACCGAACCCTGGTTTTTCAAATGTACTTTACTTTCAGATGACAACGTTGATTTGCCCACGTTTTCCCTAAATGCCTTGATATTGGGCATTGGGGTGGAAAGAACAAGTGCTACTACAGTCTTGCTTCAGGGTCCTTGAAATGCCAACCTCATGGTGTCTTTTTCCATCTTGAACTGGTCCTTGGGAGACAGTCATGGCTTCCGGTGAGGGCCCTTCGCTCCGCACACGGAAATTCCAGGCAGTGCAGGACCCGCTCCCCTCCGCCCACAGCCCTGCCCCCTCACTGTTCTGTCTGCTTGTCCTTGCTGCTTGGTTTTTCTGTCCATGCCCAGAGAGGCCTCCAGAGGTTTTAGGATTTGTGAGCGGTGGCTCAGGCCTGCCATAATGATAGAATAATCTTCCCTGGAAAACTTCAGGAATGTGTGAACGAGTCCCACCAGCCAGGTGAACCTCAAGGCTGCTCCCTCCTGCATCCCCCGTGTCATTCAGGCCATGGTGACCCTCCCGAGACTCATGTGGCTGATGGTGCACTAAGAGTTCACACATGCAAGTGCTATGATCAGACGTGAGTTTTGAAAGCTTCTCAGAAAGCAGTAAGAAGACCAGGATGGAGTAGCTTGTACCCTTTCCTTTGCCATAGTACTCTCTGTGGAGGGTTAAGATTTGGTGCTGATAGCTGTGGGCTGAAGACTGTATAAACGAAAACGAAAGAATGGGATTCCTGGGCAAACTCTACTGTCTCAATCAAAACTCATGAGAAGCAAAACAAAGGACAAAAGTATTTTTTAAAAAGAGAGATAAATGCCATTTTCAATAAAACAGAGGTATTCTCACGACTACCAACTACCAACCAGGAAGAAAATGTGTCAAATCCTGCAAAAGCATGCCAAATCCTCAAATAGAATGCAAATGTGTCTAACAAGACACATTTTTATTTTTTATTTTATTTTATTTTATTTTTTATTTTTTAATTTTATTCATTTTGTAAAAATATTACATTCAAAAAATATGAGGTCTCATTCAACCCCACCACCCTCACCCCACCACTCCCTCCCCAGCAACTCACTCCCATCATCATGACACATCCATTGCATTTGATCTCTGGGCATCTCTGCACCTCATGGTCAATGGTCCACATCATAGCCCATACTCTCCCACGTTCCATCCAGTGGGCCCTGGGAGGATTTACAATGTCCAGTGATTGCCCCTGAAGCACCATCCAGGGCAACTCCAAGTCCCAAAAACGCCTCCACATCTCATCTCTTCCTGCCATTCCCCATACCCATCAGCCACCATGGCCACCTTTTCTCTATGGACCTTGCATTGGTTGAAAGACACATTTTTAAAATGCAATAAGACTAGGGTACTGGTTGAACCACAGAAGAGCAGATGCAGTTCAATGGGAAGCAATGCCAGGGAGGGTATGCTAAAGGGAAATCTTGCCGACAAGCCCCTTGCCTCATTGTCAAATTGAGTTCATTGCAGAAAGATGAACTTGAGGTGAGTGGAGAGACCAGAATAAGAGGCAGCATGGACCTGAGCTTGGGAGTCCAGCATCTTCAGAAAACCTCTAGAAATTAGGGAATAAAATAATGATTAGGTTTCTCAAGATCTGTTTGAGACCTCAAATCCCATTAGAAGCTAAATATTTTTCTAGATAATTTCCACTTGCCCTTACTGAACTCTTAACAGATAGTTGACACAATTCAAAAAGTGAATAATATTCACAAAAGAACCAAAATGGGACCTGGCACAAAGATGAAGGAGATAATGAAGGAAACAAAAAAAACGTAAGCAAAAACATGATAAATGTATAACTACTGAAAAAATTACCCAAAGAATCCTATTAGTTCACTTTAATCTCAAAGAAACTATGACCAATATCTAAAAATGAGCTCAAAGAATACATATAAGTGTTCCAAAAGGAAACTAAATGACCCTATAAGAAAGAAGTGAGTTGGTAGAGTTCTGGAAAAATAATAGAAAAATGAAAACATACACAGAAATTAAATTCATATTTTAAATGACCAAGAGAAAATCTACACTAAGCACAACTGAAAACTGGAGGATGTGGTAAGTAAACATTAGGAAACATACTAATGTATGTAATGGATACTGGGTCTCTGTCCTTAGTTTTTGTCTACCCTACATATAAATCTCTACATTTGTAAAACACCTCCTTTGTGCTAGATTGCTTGCCCAAATTCCCTTGCAAATAAGACAATGTTGTGTAGCCTGTATTCTGCCAACAAGCTCCCAAAAGACCGGATAATGTAGAAGAAAGGGTTAGTGAATTCAAAGACAGGTCAGGAAAAAGTGTCTAAACTGAAGGGGAGAGGAAGAAAGAGAAGAATGAGAAAGAGCCAAAATACACCTTGGCTGTGGTCAGATAATATCACATAAATACAAATGGAGTCTGGAAGAAGAAAAGAGAAGGACTGGAGCAGATGGAATATTTGAAGAGAGAATGATGGCTTTTGAAAATTGGTAAGACATTAACTCACTGGTTCTAGAAGTTCAGTGAACTACAAGCAACAAAAACATGACACAGGAAGCATTTCACAGTTAAGACTCAGAGAAGACAAAGGTAAAGGGAACATCCTAAAGGAAACTAGAGGAAAGAGAAATGTGTGTGTGTGTGTGTGTGTGTATATATATATATATATAGACTGATTGCTGGCTTTTGAATGAAACTGTAAAGGCCAAAAGATAATTTAAAGAATTGGAAAAGAGATCTGTATGCCAGCAGATTTGCACTATAAAAGCTAATATAGGATTTTCTTCAGGCTAAATGATACTAAATGAAAGCTTCCAACTTGTAGAAAAGACTGTCACTGAAATATATATATATATATATAAAATATAAAATAACTTTATTTTGTAATATATATATAAATGGTTACCATGTAAAAGAACAATAAAATAACTAACTTGAGCAGTTTATAACATATATAACTGCAAATGATGTAATTAAAATAGTGCAAAGGGAACTTCTTTTATTTTTTAATGGGAACCTCTTGTATTTTATAATGTAACATTTTTTTGTGATTTCTGTATCTTTTTACAAAAAGACAAATTATTAAAATAAATAAATAGTGCAAAATGTAGAACAGTAAATGGAGTTATATTAAGATTTTTACATATCTCAGGAAACAATATTTGTTTGTGGTAACATTATTTTAAGTTATCTTGTAGTTATTCCTGGAATAAGTATGAAAATGTTTCTAATGTTATTACTAAATAGTTAATAAAAGATACATAATCATTGGGAAAAAAAAACAGAAGAAATGAAAATAAGAGTCAAAAACTTAACAGATAAGATCAATTGAAAACAAATACCCAGATGGAGCACTTAAATCCAAGTATATCATAATTGTGCTAAATGGAAGTGGATTAGGAGTTCCATTTAAAATACAAAGATTATCATAATGGATAAAAATATAAGACCCACTATATGCTATTTACAAGAGTCACAACTTAACTATAAAGAAAAAAATGTAAAAGTTTGGGGAAAGTATAATACAAAAACATTAATAAAATGAGATCTGTGTTAATATCAGAGAAGGCAGCTGTCAGGCCAAAAAAGTACATTAATAGATATAACTATTCTACATAATGATAAAAAGTGAATTTGATAAGAAGACAAAAATTTCCTATATGTATGCACTTAAAATCATGGATTCTGAATTCATGTAGTAGTTTCCAAGATGGCATCTAATGGGCCTGCCCCCAAGATCCACAAGATTTGTATTCCACTCCAGCTTTGTGCCAGGGTTGGTCTGTGTGGTCAGTAGAATTTGACAGATGTGATGAGATGTCTCTTCCAAGATTGGGTCTAAAAGACACCGTGACTTCCATCTTAAAATGATAAAAAAACTTTCACAAAAAAATATGTAGGTAACATTATACTTTATGGTGAAATACTGAAAGCTTTCTTACTACTATTGAGAAAAAGTAAGGATATCAGTTCTCACTACTTCTATTCAACAATGTTCTAAAGATCTAAGAAAATGCAATAAGGCAAGAAAAATAAATAAACCTTATAAAAATTGAAAAGTAAATCTATCTTTACCAAGATTGTGTTTTCTTTTATTTAATTTTTTAAAAGCTTTAGATTATGTAAATGATACATTGAAAATATAGGGAATTCCCATATACCTCACCTCTCCCCCTCCCACACTTTTTCCCATTAACAACTTTTTTCATTAGTGTGATATATTTATTACAATTGATGAACACATCTTGAACTATTGTTATTAACCATAGTCTATAGTTTACATTATGGTTTACACTTCACACCACACAGTTTTATAGGTTTTGACAAAATGTGTAATGTATAATGACACCATTGCAATGTCAGGCAGAACAATTCCAATGTCCCAATAATGCCCCATGTTACAACCGTTCTTCCCTCTCCCTCTCCTCATACCTCTGGTGACCACTGTTTTTATACCGATGTTATAAGCTCTTCCATTACTAGAGTAATAATGTCTTCTTTAGTCCATAGTTATATTCCTCCATACTGTTCGTTCATTCCTCAGTCTTGGAGGTTTGGGGGTGGTGCTCCTATTGAGAGGGGGCTAAGATCCCACGGGATAGATGAGTGGAGCTGTCTTGCTTGCATTCGTAAAATACTAAACTTAATAAATGAACCTAATATGTTCACTAAGTATAAACTAATTCAATATAAAAGCCCATTGTGTTTCTACACACAAGTAACAAGCAATTGGAAAATAAGATTTTTATAAATATCAGGGGTCAGGAAAAATTCTAAAAAGGACTAGTTTGTAAATAATTTTGGTTGTAAATAAGACTTTATGGGTCACATACAAGTCTTGGCTGCATACTCTTTAATTTCTTTAATAATCCCTTTAAAATGTGAAAGCTATTCTAGTTTCTGGGCCCAACAAAAACTGAATGAAGGCTCAGTTGGGTCTTCGTTTGTGGGCTCCTGATCATAGTACCAAAGAACATTAAATACCTACAAGTAAATCTGAGGGAAGTTTTGCAAGGCTTCTACACTAAACACAAAAATCATTGCTAAGGGAAAGTAAAGAAGGCACAAATAAATGAAGAAGATACTGCAATTTGACAAAGACTGATCTTTTCAGTGAGTTGTTCCAGGGGAGTTTGATATATGCATGAGAAAAAGGAAGAACATCTGTTTACTGAAACACATTATTAAGAAAATGAAAAAATAAGCCACAAATCAGGAGATTTTTTACAACAAATGTATCTGACAAGGAACTCATATCCAAATGTATATGAATGCCTACAAATTAATGAGAAAAGATAAGCATATTTCTTAAAGATTTATTTATTGACTTTAAATTTTTTTTGGCCAGAAAATAAAACAGGAAGGTGGATTTAAAATTGTGGCATAGTCATAGACTAGAATACGACCAGATAATAAAATAAATGAATAAAGTACCAATTCATACAGCTCCGTTCATGACTCTTATAAACATTATGCTGAGAAAAAACTTTCAGATGCAAAAAACACATATTTTATGATTCTGTTTATAGAGCATTTGATAAGAAGCAAAATTAATCTTATGGGACTAAGATCAAAAGAGTGGCTACTTCTGGGCAGGGGGGCAGTTCTGGCAGGGAAAGAGCAGCTGAACTGGAAGTGTGGCATGAGTTGATCTGGGAGATGGTTATAGAGCAAAGGTGCAAATTCATCAGCCTGTTCAGTACAGTTCAAACTCCTGCTTACGCATGCTACAACGCCAATCAAGAAATGAATGAGAGGTGAGAAGGTGCACACACAAGAATATACTATTTCAAGGAATTTGACTCAAAAAGAGAGAGTAGCAGCTGGAGGAAAATGATTTTGTTGCTGGTTTTAAGATGAAGCATGCTTAAGTTTGTTTATAAGATGAGGAGAAGAAAATGAAGATAATTAAATTGATAAGCAAAGACACACATATGCATGCATACTGATATGCCCCCATGCAGAAACTAGGGAGAGGAGTCAGACAGTTCCAAGATGACCGAAAGCCTGGACAGAGCATCCAGTGCCCAGGAAGAGGAATGGGATTGCAGCGTGTACAAGGAAAGAAGAGCTGAGAGGACACTTTTAGGAAGTGGGAAGTTAATAGAGCGCACACCTGAGAGTTGTGCCTTCTCCAGTCCAGGGCTCAGCAGGCAACTTCCAGGAGCAGGGATGCGACGTGGAGACCATAGAAGGGCGGCTGACATTGTGAGAGCATCTCAGCAAGCTGAGGGCAAGAAAATGGAGATAATTAACTTGTAGTTTGGGGTTCTCCATTGTGGGGAAGAGCAAGAATACAAGGTACTGAGAATGGGATAAGGGGCAAGCTGTTGTCAAGTGGGTGGGAAGGGGATTATGTCATCAGAATGGGGTGCACCCAAAGTGGGGGGTCTTGACATAAGCACGTGGGACTGGAGGGTGTGATACCGGCACATGTGCACCTGGATGGGTGTGATGGAATATTTCTGGGTGGTGATAGGGTCACTGGGGTGATGGTGGGACAGGGTCACAGAAGCTGGAGGCTTCCAGCCAACTGGAAGGCTGGCTTATGGATTTGGAATTCACCCTTAGGGATGGCAGGATAGAGGCTCTGAACCAGGAGCCAAAGTCCTTAGGTATATGTTAGTGATGACCAAAGAAAGATTACTGCATTGTGGACAGGTCCCTTATGGCCATCTCCACTCATTTCAAATGGAGAAAATTAAAAAAAAGCATGCTGTTGTAGTGGTTTTCTAAGACCCTGCGATTCCATGCCTCTTGGAATCCACACACTATGTAGTCCCCTCTTGGCTTTGGTCAATGGGACAGTAGCAACAATGGCTCCTGCAGACTGGTGAAGAGCTCACACGTTAAGGCTTAGCCTCTCTTTAGAGCCGTGTGACCAGCACATGAAGACACCTGAGCTAATCTATTAGAGGAAGGGATAGCGTGCAGGGCAGAGCCGAGTCGTTCCCACTTAGACTCTCTGGAACAACCAGTGTGCAAATCTCCGGGCATGTGAGTGCAGTCGTCCTAGAAAATTCAGAGACACTGGCCAAGCCAGCCCAGATGGAAAGAACTGCCCCAATGACCCAAAGAAATAATAACTATTTGTTTTCTAAGCCTCTGTATTTCAGAGCTGCTTGTTATACAGCAACAGCTAACACATAGGCTTGACAAATAAGAAAGCTCAGGTTCTTTGGAGTATTGGAAAGTCATCTCTGCAACTGTATCGTGTTGTTTTTTTAAGTGAGTAAAGCAGATAGTATCTATTGGCTTTGGGACGATGGGTATCTTTTACTTTCTTCCTCTAGATTTCAAGATTATTTGACTTTTCACAATTAATCAGAATTACTTTTACTATTAGAAACAAATGTTTAACATTTAGCAAACACTATTTATCCATCACATGTCAGTCACATCATGCCAATAGTATTTATTGATTATTCACTTCCTAATTTCCAGTTTTCAATTATTTACTTATGTTCTGATTTTTAAAAACGGTAACAAAAAGATGAATTGATAAATGCGAAAAATTTCTCTAAAGACAATGAGATTGCCTTGATGGCCAAATAGAAGCTGATAGATCACTGTGGCAAACAGGATGGGCTTTCTGGCCAAGCAGCCTTATTCTCATTAAAAATGCAGCGGTTGTAGGCTGGCTTTGAAGTTTCTCACTTTTTACATTTGCTTCACTACCGTACAGAAAATAACATAAAATGATTTTGCTTCCTGGCATTGATGTCTCTGCTGAGTTTCAAATTTGAAGTTTTTTTTTTTTTTTCACTTTAAAATGAAAATCAAAAAATCATTAAATGATGTTGGAGACAGCAGGAAGTATGTAAAAATCATAGCGCATCTTGCTGCAGTTTGTATTATTTTATTATCTAAATCAGTGGGTAATGATTTCTTATCTATCAAAGCATATAATTATTTTTCAGGGATATGAGCCATGGAAGAGAAGTGGGAGTTTGAGGAAGGTGCCCATAAAGAGCCAGGGTCCCTGCAGAAAAGTGGAGGAATTTGCCCAAAGAGCAATTATGTAAATAAAATATGCCTGGGGCTAGAATAATTTGACTGTCACCCACTGACAGAAATGGCCCCAGGCAAAGGCACGATAGTATACACTTAGGGAGGTGAATCCATTGGGGGCCAAAAATAAATAAAGTGAAAGAAAAGAAAAAGCGCCTTTTAATTTATTTTGCTGCTGATTACAGAATGTGGGAAGGAGGGCTTTTCTATAGCTGTGCTTATTTGCAAGGCGGTGTCAAGGAGACAGTTCCAGAAGGATGGGTTTCGTCGGTAACCCTCTTTTCCGTTGTCTCCAAGCTTCTCCCACCTAGTTCAGCTTTCAGTCTGGATCCACTCAGTCTCTCCCATTAAAAAACAAAAAATTCCATCAACACCGAAAGTCCCTCGGCTTGGCCCTTCCTGGTCTGTGAAATAGAATGAAAGAATAATCTCCGCGAAGGTTTTCCAAACTTTTGTATTCCTGAATGCATTGCATTAAAAGTGGGGGTCAAATGGTGCTAGTGTCCTTTTATTTGTCAAGCAAAGACATTATCTTAAAATAACAGTTATTATCAACATATTTTTTTTTCCCATAAAGTGAGAGCACATTTTAGCTCCAAAAACTACAGGGAAGGAGATGATCTCAGGGAACACTTGGCTTTCTGAAATATTCATGAAATGCCATTACTGATATTTTTCTCACGTTCCCCTGACCTGGCAAAAACGCTGCGTCGGGCGCCTGCTTCAGGGCTTGTGCTTGGCTGCTGGCCCTCGCCGTGCCCCTGTCCTGCCACCTTGGTCCCCGCCGCCCGCCTGTGTCCTCCCCCCGGCCGCCTCCCCGATTTCCAGGCCAGCCCCCCCTTGGCTGTCCGCCTGCGGTTGTCCTCCACCCCACACGCCCTCCCCTCCCTGCTCACGTGTCCTAGCAGCTCAGGGATTGAATCACCCCCACCAAGCCGCCCGCCCTCCCGTCCTTACCCCCGGCCTGAGCCCATTTGTGAAGAAGACGTGAGGATGCTTTCGGTGAGGAAGAGGCCCGAGTCAGGGTGGGCCTTGATCCGATGAGGCCGGAGGCCTTTCGAGCAGAGAAACTGTGGACCAGTGAGAAGACGACACGGAAAGAGGGACAGTGTGTGGACAACAGAGGTGGAGCCAGGCGTGGCGGAAGCAGCCCTCGGGGACAGCAGGCTCTTGCCGGGACCTCGACTTCAGACTTGCACCCTCCACAGCGTGAACCAATAAATTCCTATTGTCGGAGCCACCAGCGTGTGGCAGTTGTTGGGCTCTCGCCCTGCGTCCCCACTCTCATTTCCGCGCAGCTCCTGGAAGGAGCACAGCTGTAGCTCCAGAAGGGGCAGCACGCGTGCCCTTGAGGCGTCAGCAGGTGCATCCCTATCCATTACACAGCTGTGTCGATGGACTTTTACACTCTCCCCTTATCTAAGACGGTTTAAATCCTGCACTTCCATTTCAGAGCCGTCGAGCATGCCTGGTTTGCTATCACCTCTCAAGTGAGTTTCCTTCTGTTTTCGCTTCCTACGGCTGTCGAGACATGGTGCCACCGGCTGGAGGCTCAAGACAGCGGAAACTGACTGCCCTGTGTTCTGGAGGTGAGAAGGGCACGGCCGTACCCCGGGAAGGTTGTAGGGGACACTCAGCTCCCTGCCTCTCCTGGCTTCTGGCTGCGGATTCCGGCCATCCTTGTGTCTGTCTCCCCTCCTTATATTAGGACCACTAGGACTGCATTTTGACTTTCCCAATTCCTATTTCCCAATAAGGTCCCATGTGAGGTCCTGAGGATAAGAGCTTCCACATTTCTTTTTGGGGACATGATTCAACCCAAAACACCTTCTAAAACATGTCTTTCCAGGGCTCGGAGTCTACATGCGGGATGACAAATTAAACTTTTGAAACTCCCTTTTCAACAGAGGGACCCAGCACCCCCCTCCCCTAAGTCAGGCCTTCTGGGCTGCGCACTGGGGGTCCCAGCCCAGCGAGGCCCCTGAATTGGCCGCTGAGCCTTTGTCCGACTCCTACCTCAGGGGTCTGCTCCAGGCCATCGCCTGGTTTCCTGCTCCACCCTCCTGTCCCTAGGTCGGGCTGGTGGCCTGGGACCGCGGGCACGGGAACGAGGGAGGAGGCTGTACCCGGAGGCACCAGCCGGCGCCCTGCGGCCATGCCCTGTGGCCCCATGGCCACATCCACCCTGGCCCCTCGGTGTTGGGAAGCATGGGGGAACGTTGGACTAGGTCCCACAGTCTTTGGATCATTCCAAAGATGCAGGAAGTCACAAGAGGAAGATGCAGAAATCAGATCGATAATTCCAGGGCCAGGTCCAGTTCCAGTCCAGAGCCAGGGCTAGGGCCAGGGTCAGGTCCATGCCCATGTCCAGAGCGAGGGCCAGGGCCAGGGCCGATCCCAGTCCAGGTCCAGGTCCATGTCCATGTCCAGGGCCATGTGCAGGCCCAAGGTCAGTCTAGTCCTAGTCCATGTCCAGGGCCAGGGCTGATCCCAGTCCAGGTCCATGTCCAGGGCCATGGCCAGGTCTGGTCCTGCTCCCAGGGATCGTGTTAGCTCAAGAGGGACGAGCGTGTCTGCCCTGTACTGGCGAAGCCTCGTCACCACCAGGAGCAGGCCCCCGTGGACGCCCTGCCCTGAGTGTCCCGCGCTGTTCTCGAGCAGCGTTTCATTTATCCTTGTGGCTCCCCGCAGGAGAGGCGCCTCCATCGCCCCCGTCCGACAGGTGAGGAAGCTGAGGCATAGCAAGCCCCGTGCTCGCCAGGCCACCCCATGCTGATCTCAGGGGCCAGCGCTGCCTTCAGAGCGTGCGTGCCAGGCGTCTCCGGGCTGTCCACCCTTCTGGTGGTTGTCTGGCCAGGGCGTTGAGGTATGGCACAGGTGCACCGGGGGTCCTCAAGGCACTGCTCGGACCTCGTGTCCGACTCTGGCTGGCTCTGCCACCTTGTCCGCTCTGCTGCCCGCAGCCGTTCGGCTCCGAGAGGGGCGGTGAGGGGGCCTCGCCTCTCCCTCCACCCCCAGTGCAACGCACTGAGGAATTTAAACCGTCCCCCGTCCCTGTGAGGGACTGAAGGCCCTTCACACGCTTGTCTGGTGGCACTCACACTTGACTGACAAAATCCCAAAATGAACCAGGCAAGAGGTCGGCATCCGGCACAGGCGAGATGGAGAGATGGAGTAGAGGACGCTGCCCAGGGCCGGCTGGGCAACCTCGGTCCTGCTCACCTTTCCTCGCCGCCCAGGGGAGCAGAGCCGCTGCCTCCCGCGGGCCCCGCCAGCTCTGGTGCCTGATCCCCTGCCCTCCGTGCTCCTCTCCTGGCCCCTGGCTGGGCACTGACTCATCCCTGGGCTGTTGACTTGAAGCCTCCTGACGGGACCCCTTGAAACCCCCACCACCCCACCAACCTCCAGGGCCCGCAGCAGGGTCTGCCGGGGACAGAGGCCATCATGGGGTGGAGTAAGTAGTCGCAGCGGGCGCTTTCGCCACCCGTCGGGGATGGATGGAGAGGGAAGGAGCCTCGGAGCCGGCAGCCGGACTTTCTCCCCCAATGCCCGGTGCACGGGCATTTCACCTTCTCCCACCCGCAGGCTCTCATTCTTCCAAAGCCCTTCTGGGCACCGGGGGATCAAGAAATAAGAGCGTGGAACCTGCTTTCTGGAAGTTTCCAGAGCAGAGAAGGACAGTGCAGGACTCGATGCCCCGGAGAGGCAGTGACTCCCTCGGGCTGGCTGGGCAGGGAGGAGTTTGCCTGAGGCTGCACCCAAAGCCCAGGAGGGGGCATGAGGCGGAAGGAGCGAGGGCCCCGCCTCGTCTACCCCTTCCTCCTCCTCCACCCCAAAGCCTGAGGGCCCCTCCCGGGGCTCCACTGTCTTAGCGAATCTCACCCTTTAGACCCAGGGGAAGGGGGCGGATGGTTCAAACCCCAGCTAGGGCGTCTCCTTCTAGAAATTGTAAGATCTCACTGTCTAAGCGCACTCAGCAGAGTAGACTTGCCCTATCTTTACGCAGGGCTTCTGCGCAGACAGACAAGAACCACTGGCAGTGAGGAGGCCTGGTCTCATGCGACAGCCCGGCAGAAGTGGGTGAGACCACCTGCCCACGAAGCAGTTCAAATACGCTCCCTGGGTGGCCGCTGCGGTGGTGATTTCCAGGCAGGCTTCCCCTTGCTCTATGGAATTTCAGGCAGCCCCATGGGTGCAGACTAACCGAGCCCCTGAATGTTTTGAATCAGTGTGGTCTTGGGTTGCTCTAGTGTGTGCATCGTAAGTGTGTGTGTGGAAGAGCGCGTGTGCACCAGTGCATGCATGTGGGCACGTGAGAGTGTGTGAGCATGCGCACGTGGGACTCCACCCTCCTCCTTGTTCTCCCGGCACTGCAGAGGTAGTTGATCTAGACCCCGGGCCACTCCCGAGCCCAGCCGTCCCTCGGAGTAACACGAGAATGGCAATGGAAGCACAAGACGATCTCGGCTAAAGGAAAGAAACGAGCAGGTGTTAGGGGAGACCAGCCTTTTTGGGGGAGGATCGTGCTCGGGAGGGAGACGGCTCGCCCCCGTCCCCAGCGCCAGCCCTGCCCCCTGGGAGAAGCTTCTTGACCACGCTGTGCCTCGGTTTCTCCATCTGGAGGGATTGCGCCGTAAATTCTGTGGGCACCTGACATTTCCCTGATGTCCACCATCGATGTTGGAAGTCCTTTTCTTTTAAAAGGGCCGTGCCAAGAGCAGTTGAGTTAGCGCGAGAGCCCCGGTGAGGAGCGGCTCCGCGGGTAGGTGGTGCTGGTGCAGCGCTGGAGAGAAAGGAGAGATGGGGCCCTGGGGCCGCTCCGCGGCCAGAGCAGGATTTTAGAGGCCCACTGTGTGCCAGCTCTTGCCGTCCTGCGCAGCTCGGCATGCTTTGTCTGGGGCTGGCAGCAGGCTGCAGAGGGGCCATTCAGGAAGTCAAGTCTTCCTTGATTGACGTTCCCACTTTTGGCTCAACACTGCTTGCACATTTGTTTCATTTCCCTGGCGTTTGGGTGCATGGACTTGGGCTAACTTTCTCAGTTGACCTTGAACATTAAAGGACAGTCCCATTACCCTTTCTGTCAAAATCGTGTTTTTATTCTATTTTCTTTTATTTCTTTGAGAGTCCGGGAGCTCTGTACTTTTACCCTCTGCCTCTCCCAAGTCCACGGAAGGAAGCGCCTTACCTGGCCCTGAAGTCACACTGGGGGGTCGTCTAAGCTGCCTGGTAGAGGAGGGGGCACAACGCCCATCCATGGGGGCCAGGCCAGGCCTGGCCGCACCCGGGAAGGCAGTGGCCTGCACTGGGCAGTGAAGGGAAGTTCCGTGCAAGCTCCACGACCACGCTGGGTGGGCACAGCTCAGACCTGAGCCGCGAGGGCCACGTGCAGAGCCGGGGCTGAGGGCTGCGGAGCCCGAGGACGCACCTCTGCAGAGGGGAGCTGCCGTGGTCGTGGTGGGGCCCCGTGTGCCACCCAAACCACAACGGGTGTTGTGAGTCTCCATGCAGGGCGGCCCCCCACCCCACTGCGAGAGCTCATGCTTGTGTGGAAAGTGATTTTGATGCCACCTAGACTAGAGTGCATCAACATGAAAATATTGCAGCTGGTAACTTAGAGCTACCGTCCACCGCCAGCCCCACGTGGCAGACAGTGGCAGTCAGAACGCTTTCTTGAGTTTCCCTGCTTTCCAAATTCTGTTGTTAAATGCACATGGAAGCTGTTTTCACCCTCTCTTGGGCACCACCCACAGCTCCAAGCTTTGGGAAAATACCAGGTGGGAGGAAATGCGGCAGTACTCACAATATTCGCCCCCTGAAATGCCCGTTGATTTTGACATATAAGCAGTTAGAACACTGGTGCGAGTGTATCCACGTGAAACCGTGATCCAGGGAGCAGGCACACAGGCACACACACGTGCATGCATGCACACACACGACATGAAGTTATCTAAGGCACTGCCATGTGCACACACGGGCATGCACTCCCACGCATGCACACACCGCACGCACAACACGAAGTTATCTAGGGCTCTTGAATGTGGACACAATGAAGTTGTGGCCTGGCAAGTATGCACGCACACACTACACACTTGTCGAGAAACTGAGGCGAGGCGAGCCCTGTCCTCTGGGGGCCCCCACCCCAGCCTTTGCCTCAATTGTGCACTTTCCCAGCCCACCCACCTCAGGTAGCTTCTGCCTTGACAGTCACTAGTGAGGGTGGGCAGGCCAGGGCATGACCCTGGGACCCAGGGAGGCCTGGCCCTTGACCTCGGCTTCAGGAAGCGGGGAGCCAGCGCGGGGACCAGAACGGGCCTCTGGCGCATGCCGAGGTCAGCGCAGGACCCATGGGCCGCCACGCGCTGCTCTCCTCATCCCGCGAAGCACGTTTCCTGTGGCTCCTGCTAGTCTGGCGGGGGAATCCGTTCCTTGCTGCCAAAACAAATTCAACCAATAAACCGAGCCCACTTTGCAGAGGGTCATCGGTTCTAACGAGACTGGAGCGTTAAAGCACGCGGATTAGCTAACGTTCCCTCCACCAGTCATCTCACAGCCCCGTCGATGTGGTCATCAGGAAAGACGCTCCCGCTGACCCCTGGGCTTCTTAGAAGCCGTCCTGCTTTTCCCTTGGGGCAGCTGCATGCTGCCCTCGCTTTATCTGGTGTCACCTTACAGAGGATCACCAAGGGCCCAGGGGGACAGCAAGGTGGCCCCAAGCCAGGCCCAGAGACCAATGGCTCTTTCCTGGGGAGCCCCTGTCCTCTGGGCCTTTCTGAAGAGGACATCTGGGGAGAGAGCAGCTCTCATCCTGTAAGTGGGCAGGCGCGGCCCGGGCACAGGGCTGCCCTCTCCTTCCACCCACCGCGTTCAGGTCCCGCCAGTGGGCCAAGGACAGAAGCACCGCCTGCAGCCTAGGCTCACCCACCAGGGGCCTGGCCAGCACCTGCAGATGGCGCCAGGGTGTGTGTGTGGGGGGGCGATGGCACCAGGGCACGCGGGGGTGGGGGGCGACGGCACCAGGGCGCACGGGGGGGGGGCCGACGGCGCCAGGGCGCACGGGGGGCGGGGCGGGGGCCGACGGCGCCAGGGCGCATGGGGGTGGGGGGCGATGGCACCGGGGCGCACGGGGGGGGGGGGGGGCCGACGGCGCCAGGGCGCACGGGGGGCGGGGCGGGGGCCGACGGCGCCAGGGCGCATGGGGGTGGGGGGCGACGGCACCAGGGCGCACGAGGGTGGGGGGCGACGGCACCGGGGTGCACGGGGGGTAGAGTCTGAGTGCCTCGCTGTCCCCGGCTGGTGACCTGGCAGGATGTCCCCCTGCCCCGGGTCTTCCTGGGGATTCTCCTGCCCAAATGGCTCCATCTGGCCTGGGGGGGGCCCTGAGGGTGGGCTGGGGTCCTCGAGGCCCTGAGGGGGCCTGAGAGTGCTTGAGGGTCCTGAGGCATTCTGGGTGACACTCCTGAGGGACCTTGGGGGTCCCCAGGAGGCCTGGGGCTCCTGCAGGGCCCGGCATTTCATGGCTGCTCAACGCATGCTTAGCGAGACGTCATGAAGCGCACTTTGTCGTCATCACAACTGCTAGCGCAGAATTTGACCAGGACCTAAAGTGCCTTTCTGAGGGTTTGGTTTTCTGACTTTTTAAAAAAATTAATCTTGCAGTCTCCATAGTTTAATCTTCCCAAATGGCCCTTATCTTCTCCCTGTCTGAATTGTCTTCAGTATGCTAAAGCTTAAGAACAAACGTTTGAGAAAATGCTTCCCGTATTTACCAAAGAAGAGGGATGCCGGGCTCACCCTGCCCCTGACCCGAGCCCACCTGGCCCTCACCTGGGAAGCCAGGGCGCCCCCCGCGTGGGCCGCAGCCGCGCTCCCGCCGCTTCCGGGAGGGCCTCCCCGCGCCCAGCTCTGTTTGGAACGCTGCGGCCCTAACTCATAAAATTAATTCCCATTTCGTGGGATTGTCAGAAATGAGGATTGTTCTGACCCCTGTTTGAACTCATCAGCTGAAATGAAGTTGTTCAGTGAGCTGGGGAAGACAAAGCTTGGTTCCAAGAAATTAATCACCGCCACCAGCCCTCCGAACGGCCCGCACGCGGCGGCGGCGCCCTGACCCCGCGCGCTCCGGCTCCCGCGCGCAAATGAAAGTCATCACTCCTGGCCAGGAAGATACTAAATTATAGGCTTTTAAATTTAATTTTCAGTTTACTTGTGTTTTCGATTAGCGTGCCATGTCTCATCAGCGCGGCAGTACCTTTCCGTAGGGAACACCTCTGTCGCCGCAGCGGGGCGGGCCTTGCCGGGGAGGGGACACGCGCCTAAAACCCGCCGGCAGGGGAAACACGTGGCCGGCTTGGCTCTCGCCCGTGACACCTTAAGCAACAATAGCAAATTATTGTCTTCATACCAAAATCAATACCAGGCTTGAAAGTAGAAAATAACGCTGGCCTGGGGCCACAGAATTTCCTGACGCGCTCCTAGAACTCTCTTGGCTGGGGCCTGGGGGCCGTGCCGCCCACTTTGCCCGCTCGTCCAGCAGCGGCCGGTGGGACTGAAGCTGGAAGGCGAGTGGCCAGCTGGAGAAGCCGGGTGCTTGCCCACCTGCCCGATGGGAACTTTCCTTTCTTCTCAGGTGTGCGAGGGAGACAGGCCGCTCTTGGGGAGAGTCTGGGGTTGGGGTAGCCTTCTTCACTCCACCAGTGACGAGCCCGGGCTGGGGTCACAGTCAGCCCACGCTGCCCTCCCTCCTCCAGGAAGGCTTCAGAGAAAACCCTGTGTGGATGCCGGGCTGCAGGTGGGTCCCAAACCTGCCTGTCCGCGGTAAGAATACCGTTCGACAAATATTCACTAAGCGCCTCGAGGGCCTGGCTTGGAGCAAGGAGCTGCGGGGGTGTGGAAGACACGGAAGCCAGAGAGAGTGAGCCCCAGAACTGGAACCACGGGGGCCCGTCCAGAGCTGCAGGGCCCGAGCCCCTGGCCTGGAGCCCCGGCTGGGCCTGGAAGCCCCCGTAGCCCAGGGCCTGGAGCGCGCAGGGCGGAAGTGCCCCCGCCTCCTAGCAGCCGCTCTGCTCTTGAAGGGCTGGGTTTCGCATCAGTCTGAACACACCCCTAGTGTGTGCTGCGTGCCCCCGCCCTTCGTTGCCCCCACCGCCTCCTCGTAACCATCTGACCTTCCGGCGCTTGCCCCCACTCTTGCCCCCAAATCAAATGAAGGACTTCAGGAAAAGGCAGGCAGTCGGGAAGCGGATACAAAACCTGGAAGGTGCGGGTCCCAGAATCCAGAAGGGGGTGCGGGGGCAGCAGGGGCCCGCTGGGCCCCGAGCTTGGGGAGCCTCCTTGCCTCCAGCCCGCCTCTCGCCTCCTCTGCCGCCGGCCCTGCCGTGGCTGTCTAAGGAAGGAGGCCTGCGTGTCTGCCGACTTCCACCCGGCCAGGGCCCAGTGCTGAGATCAGCTCAGTGATAGATCGGCTCGAAGGGAAGTTGGCATAAAACCAAAAGAGATAAAGGACCGAGAGAGAGACACAAGAGAGGAGATAAAGATGGGACCCTGGGACTCACAGCGTCTGGCACTGAGTGCCTTGGCCCTGGTTTCTGCCTCGTATTCATTGGAAACTACCGAGCAGCTGTTTGCTATCAGAACTGCAGCCTCGTCTATAACAGGGGACACCTGCAACATCTGCAAGGAACAACTGCAACGTCTACAATAGAGCAGGTGCAACATCTACAATAAGGAACACGTCACACAAAGTTCAAACACAGTTTAAACGCCTTTTCCCACAGCCCAGCCCAGGTAACCTGGTCTCACCTGTTGGAGGCCGGCCAGCCCAGGGTGGGCATGGAGGACGGGAGGCCCTAGGACACACGGGAGCAGGCCACGTGGCAAAGCCAAGGAAGAGGACACGTCGGGAGGTTCTGGTGAGTCCGGGAAGGCAGGGCCTATTGGGGAATTTGCTTCCTTTTGTCCGACAATTATCACCTGTGTCACCCCCCTCGCCCCCGTCCTCCCTGTGAACCCCTGAGGGTGAAAAAGGGGTCCTCGCAGTCAGATGCCCAGGGCCCTCGTCGTTCTTGGAGCCAAGCCAGGGCCCACACCATGGTCAGCCTCCTCGTCTCCATGAGCTGGAAGCAGGAACCGGGGGGCTGGGGCTGCAGAAGCTGTGCCCAGGCAGGTGGCAGCCCCCACCCCAGCTGCACCGGCTGCTGCTCCCCAGCAGGTGCCTCCACCCTCTCCAGGGTTCCCCTCTGCCTCTAGAAACGGGCGTCACCGTGGCCCTGTCTTCCCCAGATCGCCGTGAGAGCTGAAGAAGGTAAATGGAGTCAAGTGCTTAGCCAGTGTCGAGCAGTAAGTACAAGTCCTGTACAGCCCTGCGTGATCCACGCCTGCTGCTGATGTTGCAAGTCAAGAGCCTTTCCTGTGGCCGCGTTTACAGCATGGTGTCGCCGTTAGCAGTGGACGTGTCTGTTTCTCCAACTGGAGTACGAGGGCCAAGAACTGGCCATCTTTGTGTTCTCTCTTCCTGGTGACATAAAAAGCCACACCGTGTTTCTGTAGAATGAGAGGCTAGATGAGTGCATGATGGATGGATGGACGGATGGATGAGTGGAAGGATGGATGGATGGATGGATGAGTGGAAGGATGAATGAATGAATGCAGCTCAGCAGAGATCCCCTTCTAGCAGCCCCATGGAATGTGTGACTTTCATGGTTTCTCCACCTTATTCCCTGGAGGGCTTCCTGGGAAATTTAGCTACGGCACAGAGCTGGTGGATGAACTTGTCTTTGAATGTGAGACTCTCTTCCTGCTCTGGCCTCAGGGAGAAGGTCACAATTGGAAACAGTTGAGAACCTGATGGTGGAGCTTGCACTGCATGCAAGTGTGCGATGTTTGTTACCTCTACTTGCTACAGTCACTCTGAAACAAAGTCGTCTTTATCTTCCCCCTTAAAATGAAGAATTTCATTCTCAGAGGTCTTGGCTGGTGGCCCATGGTCACAGTCAGCCAACTTCCCTGCAGAGACAGATGCAGGACATTGTATATCCTGCCATAATCCATTGAATGGACCAGGGGAGAGTGTAAACTACAATGTAGACCATTATCCATGTGGTGCAGCAGAGCTCCAAAATGTATTCACCAAATGCAATGAATGTGCCATGATGATGAAAGAGGTTTTTTATGGGGGAGGGGTGCGGTGGGGAGGGGGATATATGGTAATCTCTTATATTTTTTAATGTAACATTTTGTGTGATCAATGTATCTTTTTTTAAAAAGGATAATTTTTTAGAAAAGCTGATCTTATAAGATGTAAACTAGTAACTTTGGTAATTCATTCATGGTTCAGAATCATCTTTTTTGAGGATTTGGTGAAGTCTGCCTCCAAATTCCTGTCCCTGCTTCTCCCAACCCCTGTCCCACTTGCCCCCGTCCCCCAGAGGGTTAGCTGCCCGTGCGTGCCCCAGAGCTCACGCACCGCAGACGCATGCCCATTCATGAAAAGGGGGCGTGCTTGCCACACTCCACCCCTCGCTCTGCTTTCTCTCTGTTGATAGAGGACTCCCCGTTCTTCCTTTCTCTGGACTTCTCGAGGGCCTGCCCCCCTCCGACACGTGATAACGCGGTCTCCATGCCTCGTCTGGACACCCACGCTTGGGCGGCACCACCTGCCGAAGCCCCTCCTAGCTCCTGGAGCTGCGCCCCCGCAGGAGGCCACCTGTCTGTTTTCTGCGAGAACTGACTGGGGCAGTCGTGCTCTAGGAAGGCCCTGCCAGGTTTCCAGCCCCTTCTGAGGACCCTGTGCCCTGGGGGGGGGGGGAAAGGGCGCCTTGCCGACTGCAGCTGCTCATTCCATGGGGCAGGAGGGGGCACTGGCAGCGGTGGGAGTGGAAGGACAGCTGCTCCTAGAGTTCCCGCGCTGGCGCTGGGTGTGGAAGGGGCAGCCGAGGGCTCTGGGAGCAGCTGTCCTGGACCCAGATGAAGGACTGTGGTCCCGACGGGAACCCTGGAGAGCCCCTGAGGGCGGATGCCCAGTACAGAGGCGCGAGCCCCCTCCCTGGCGGGGTTCCGCGCCTTCCCGGCGGGGCGCAGACCCTGCACACCTGGCACAACCCAGCCAGCCCGGTGAGCTCTGCCTCTTTATTCCCTCCCCTTGGGAACATGAGCGGCCCCTCCCAGCTCACCTCCACCCCGTCCTTGCTCACCTGACACATTGTCACTGAATTATCAGCCTAATCGCCCGCCTGGAGGACAGTCAGTTCAGGAGCAGGCCCACCGGCCAGCGGGCCCTCCTGAGCATCCGCTCCTCTTCTCAAGCGCCCCCCTCCCCCACTGGCTCTCCATCTCAGGCCTGGATTTTGGCCCCAGCCTGAGCCAGCCCATGGCCTCACCAGCAGAGAGCTCTCTGCTATCTGCAGAATTCATATGTCGGTCACTCCCCCCCAGAGTCCCCGGGCCCTCCCTCTGCCTGCAGAGAAGGCCCCGGCCAGCCCAGGCCCCCTCGGCTGATCTCAGCTCTCCTGCCAGGCCTCCGCCCGCCTCCCTCCCAGGCCACTTGAGCCTGGTCAGGCCCCCAGCGTGCGTGCCACCCCCCCCCCCGGGCTCCGGCCCTCCCCACGCAACTGTCCTCCCTCTCCCAGGTGAGCCCTGGCCGCCTGCGTCCTGGGCCGCCCTGCCTGCTCCCTGGAAGCTCCTGGGCTGCCTTTGCCAGCAGAACAATTGAGCAGGTTTCCGCCGCCTTTTGGTGGGGAGGAGAGAGAAAAGCGCCGTGGCGCACTGACCATTTGGGCTCGTTCTGGGCTGGGTTCCCATCCCGGTGGGTGTGGACCCTGGGAGAAGGAGCCCCCAGCAGTGCTGCCTTGGCGACCTAGTGGCCCAGCTGAATGCGGCCTCATCCGGAGCCTGGAGGCCTCTGTAAGCAGAAGGAAATCAGACCCGCGGGGAGAAAAGACCAACGAGGAGCCAAGGTGCGGGAGAGCGGCAGGGATGGAAAGCCGAGGAACCCCAGGACCGCGGAAGTCCACGCTGCCCACCCCAGCCGGAAGCGACCTTCCAGCTGCCGGCCCCAGGAGCCCATGGATCCTGCCCAGAGCGCGTCCCCTGGGAGGGGATTGCCGTGGTGGCTCAGGTGAACCTGGGACGAGCAAGGTCCACGAGGGGCTCACGGAAGGAGCACACGAGCCTTCCGTTTTTCTGTATTTATTTTCTTCACTTGTTAACTCTTTCACCTGTGTGTATTTTATTATGTGCGTCATCTAGTAACGCAGTCGTGAAGGTATATAGTCCATAAATACAGGAACACGTGTATGTGTCAAAAGTGCAGGCTCCGTGCTTTTCCTGTGTGCGCGTGGGGAGGGCGGCCCCAGGACGTGGAGCTGCCTGGGGAGCTGGACGTCGATCCTGAGCAGGAGCCTGTGGCCTCTCATTTGAACGAATCACGACGCCACAATGTCCTTCACAACGGGCGGTGGGCTCAGCCAGCGTTTCCCTTGTCCCTACAGTTTCTGGGTAGGTGAATTGGGAAACGATTGAATCATAGAATTTGGGGCTTTAACAAGTCTTCTGAGACTTTCTTGTGTCTTGGTAGACAGAACGGAGAGAAGCAGGCCTGCCCTGCGAGCCCTCCCCACTCACCGTCACGCAGCCGACGCCACAGGGGCGGAGAGCGGCCTTGGCCTGTGGGCCTCCCACGGGCGACGGCGTTTGCCCAGGCCCCCCGCCTCCTGCTGCCTGGCTGGCCCCTGCACACGCGCCTGCACTGGACAGGAGGCCGGGCCGCCACGGCTCCCTCCACTCACAGCCTTCACGGTCAGCGGTGTCCTCCCACGGTTCCCTCCCTCTAGCCTTGATGGCCGGCAGTGCCCTCCTGCCGTTCCCTCCCCCCAGCCTTGACGGGCAGCAGTGTCCTCCCACGCTTCCCCGTTTCCCACGCTGACAGTGCTGCCACGAGCCCACGCAGCTCTCGGCGGCCCACCTCTGGAGTCCCACAGTGCGTGCACCCCCTCCCCAGGAGAGGCCCCTCTGGCCTGCGCCTCGGGTTGTCCCCGCCGCGCGCTGTGGGCTGGCCCTGGCAGGCCTCTCCCCGCCCGCAGGGCGCCTGGACGCAGACGCCGTTCTCAGGGGGCGCCAGGGAGTCTAGGGGACCCACACCGAGCACGCCCTCCCGGCGTTTCTCACCCCTGGCCCGAATGCAGACACTGGTGGCTGCAGATATCATAAATTTGTGAAAATAACCCCCACAGGAGATGATACCTGGATGAGCAGAGGGGTTCAGGCACTCTGGAGCGCTCAAGCACGTGGATACGCTGAAATCTAACAGTTTAAGGCTCCTGGTTAAAACGACCACGAAACATTGTAGCAGTGCAGCCGCAGCTGAAAACTAAAGGGGCTATTGCCATCAACTCTAGCTTGACGTGACTCAGAAGCAGGAGGGAGCTCCTGAACCAAGCGGCGTGAAGGTGGCCTCGCCCGCCCGGCGGGGCTGGAGCGGCCAGCTCGGGGTGGCGGAGCAGCCCCCCCCCGTCCTGGCGAGGCTCGGGGTGAACGGGCTGCGGGGCCGGGGCAGAGGCCGGGGGGCCGGGCTGAGGAGGGGCCGTCACGGGCAGGGGCTCCGCCCTCCGCGAGGGCCAGCGCACCCGCGGGAGGAAGCCCCCGATGGTGCGTCTCAACACAGTTTCCACGGACGTAGATGACGACGCCCCAAAGGAGAGCCGGCAGGGGCTACTCCGAGGCTGGCTGTTCACAGCAGGCCGGGCAGCGGGAAGCCTCGGGGGAGACGCCGAGGGCCTCGGGGAGCGCTGGCTGGAGCTGGGGGCGCGAGCAGCGGGGCGTCCTCTGGGTTTGGTTCGAGGAGCCAAGTGGCTCTTCCTGGTTGGTCCTACGGTGGAGTGGGGACGAGGTTATGGGAGGTGCCAGGTACTGGTCCAGTCCAATCGGGGACCGATAGCCCCAGGGATGGGGCTTTAGCTTCCCGGCTGGGTGTCGTAGGTAGCGGGCCAGAGCTTTTGCTCGTCATGGTCCATCTGTGTAACGCCTTTCCTTTCGAGCAATCAGCTTCGTCTTGAAATGGAATTTGTTTGGTCCTTTTTCCCCGCTAATGTTCAAGCAGAAGCTTTAATGGGTATGTTGGAAGGAAATGGATTTCCCAAGGCCCCCTACTGCCCACGGTGGGTGGAAGGGCAGTTGGTGCCTCATGGCTGTTGGGGCGTCTCCGGCAGGAGGTCCTGGCCACAAAGGCCCTTGGCTGACGGCCGGCTCTGGTGGGGCGTGCTCCTGGGCCAGGAGCCAGGCGTGGGCCTCTCGGGAGACCCCTAATCTCAGCCGGGCTGTGTGGGGCTCAGCGCAGGGGAGCGGGCCCTCCGGCCACCCTCGGCCGGTCCCTCCCTTCCCTGCCTTGTGGCCGTCATCTCCACGTCTCAGGGCCCCGCCTCAGGAGAGAGGACTCCCTCAGGTCGGGCAGGAAGTGGGCAGGCTCTGGGTTCACCCCCTGCTTTGTTCTTCCCACTCTGCGGACCCCGAGAGGCTAACCTGCCACCTCAACCTTTGGAGAAGGGGGACACGTCCGTCCCCCACAGCGTGGGTCCCCGCGGCGGCACCTCACCCGGGCTAGCGCTCTGGCCCCCAGTGCAGCCGAGTCCTTTGCCCCTCACCTCTCCCTGGCTGGCCTCACCCTAAGGAGAAGCCACCCCTGACCCACACAATGCTGTGTTTCGGGAGCCAGGTGACCAGCTGCCTCTTAAACACAAGGGCCATTTCCACTCGTCAAGAGCCCTGCTTAGGTTTAGTTTAGGTCTCCCTGAGGTTACAGATGTTAAAAACAAAACAAGAAAAATGAACTTGACCTAGAAAACAGAAAGTTGAGAAAATACTAAACCGTGCCCTCACCTCTCCTGTAAAATCAGTGACCTTCGCCACCTGAACTTCCCTTCATGCGTTTTCCATTTTACTTTTACAGTCGACTCGCTCGCAGGTGAATATGAAGGGCATTGTCACACCCTGCCCCCTGGCCCCTCCTCACCTGGGTCTGGGTGCTGGAAGAGCGATCCAGAGAGGGCTGGCAAATTCGTTTCATGGAGGGTCAGATGTTAACGACTTGGGCGCTGGGCTATGGGTCTCTGTCTGAACTGCTTCCCCCATGGGCAGCGCATAATCCAAGGGACATGGCAGTGTCCCAGTGAGACTTTATAGACCCTGAAACTTGTACTTCATGTAATTTTGACAAGCCACAAAATATTCTTCTTTGGAATTTTCAGCACCTAGGATGTGAAAACCCCTCTTAGCTCTCAGCTGCACAAGCAGGTGGGGAATGGAGGAGGGTGTCGGGCGGCAGTTGGCAGGTGCTGGTCTGGTATGTGGACCACAGGCTGCCTGCCCGGGGACCCAACTCTAGTTCAAGGAGCTGCAACTCCACTTCTCCACTCCCGGTCAGCCACCAACTGGGACAGAGACAGCAGCTTCCTGCCTCACCCCTGGAGATCCTCTTCCATGAGGTGTGGAGATGCTGAGAAAGTGTATTTCTAGCAAGTTCCTGGGAATTGTGGATTCCACCCATCCCAGCAGTGCCCTTTGGCAGAAGAATCAGGATTCTTTGTTTGCTTGCCAGGAGCTGGGTCCAACCCTTCCTTGACCAAAACTGGGTTTTGTATAAGCAAGAAAAGAGGAGGAGATGGGCAGGAAGAGGGCAGGGTGTTCCATGCTGACCGTTCATGGATAGTGAATGAGTGAGCGAGTGAGTGAAGGAATGCATTAGCCCCACACCAACTCCCAGGGTAGTTCCTCACCGACCTGTGGGTAAAAAAAGTTTGCAGGTGAGTCGGAATGGCTCTTCCAAAAGCTGCTTTGGTCTGAAGGCAAGCCAGCCCTGGCTGCCGAGGGGTCTGCAAACACCCACCAAGGTGGCCTCAGAGGGAGACCCTTGGGAGGGAGACCCTCTCAGAGGGAGACCACTCTTCCCAGGGGCTTGCCTGTCCCCTGGTATCTGTGATACCATAATGTGGGGTAACTTTTCAGTACAAGCCCCCCTGGGGACTTGTTGGAGACGTTGCCTGGGGATGTTGGAGAATCCCAGTGTCATTTCCCCATTTTTCTGTCTTAGGCAAGAGAACACAAACATCCCCTTGCAGGCACCCTGACTGTTCTCCTGCCAACGTGAATTCCCCTGAACACCCTGCCCAGGTAGCATGCAGGAGTTCTGAGCAGATGACTTTAAGAAAGCTAATAAAGAAGCACTTTTCTGGATGCAGGATTTTCAGCAGGGAGGAAAAGCAGAAAGGAGGAGACAAAAGAGCAGAAGGTGAGAAGAAGGGAGAGAAAGTGCTATGGCTGATACACAGGCAAAATAAAATGAATTCAGAACCAGGGATCCTGCCACCCCAGTTTGCACAGGCGAACTCTCTGTCCAGGGGAAAAACTGCAGCTGTCACCACACCTCTCCTGCTGACCCACTCATCTAAGGATGATGCTATTTGCATGGTGCCAAAGGCCTTGCATCTCTGCTTACCCCCCCCCACACACACACACACTTTGGTAAATGTAGCATCTGACTTAGGTCATTATTGGACTTGTCTTACGTTAGCAAAATAGGGAAGTATAGGTCCTCAGCTCTAGCCATGCTCTGGAGAGCTCATTCACTCACCAGTCCAGCTGGCCAGAGGCCCTGAACCCCTGTACCCTGAGGCTCACTGGCAGGCAGATACATGCACGCAGGGGTCCACATCAAGACAAGGGAACCCAAGATAAATCTCTTTTGGAAGTATTTTGATGTTTGATAATTTATTAAGGAAAAGGCAAATTTGGGTGGTCTCTGGAAAGGTCAGAAGTCATGGGCACGCTTCTCATTTTACTGTGACTTGACTGTTTTCTGCTGCATCTGGGGCGGGTGGAAGGTGCAGACGTCACTCTGCAGTCTCGGGGGAACCCGGAGGAAGCCTCCCTGCTCCCTTCTGTGTTTAACTGAAAGACGCTCGTGGTACTTCATCCCTTGATTTTTTTCAGGAAATTTCAGCTTTGTGCAGAACACTGATCCAAAGGGATTGTGTCCAAAAGTGGGGGCTTCCTGGCCCCTGCTCCACTCTGTGGCTTGAAGGTGACTGGTGGAGATTCAGCGGCGCAGACTCTGAGTTGGATGTCTGCTCTGAAACGTGAGTGGGTTTGGGACGGTCTTCCGTGTAACGTATGCAATGCCTAGCATGTCTGGGTGTGCTGCAAGTTCTCCATTCGCACGCGTGAACGGACAAGCTCACAAGCACAGGAGGCCCCGGAGAACGTGCATGTGGTTTCTGACAGGAAGAGAGATATTTGTCCTCCCAATCAGGGGAGCTCCATGAGCAAGCTTCCATCTTGCCCAAACAGCTGCGGAGATGATGGGCTCAGCCGCGTGAATTTCCTAGAGACTGATCTGCTCACCCCCTGTGCGTGGAAAAGGGCGCGATGGGCATTGGTCTTCACACGTAGTTAGTGGCGTGCAGTGGGGGCGAGGCGGCTGCGTGGGGCGTGGGCATCTCTCCCACATGAATGAGGGATAAAAATCCCCTGTCCCATTGGAATGCTGACAGTGCGGGTGCCCTCACCATGAAATTCAATCGTGAAGAGTTTTAATTAGCTGGAACGTGGGCTTATGCGCTTGTCTAATTGGCCATGATGGCGGTTTGCTTCAAACTCGTTTTCTGTGGGGGTCTCCAAGGTTTCCCTTCTCCTCTCTGCCCACTTCCAGCTGCTCGGGGCTGGTGGCTGCTCCCTTTGTTCTCTGAAGACGGGCACGCTTCCAAAGTTTTATTTGTCGCTTCGGAAAAAAAGAAGTACAAGTGTTTATTTCCATGTCGCTTTTGTTTTTCAGCAAGTTACAATCCTGTTAGTCAGAATATTAGCATAAGACAGAAATCCCTCCAAATGAGAAGCCCATCTAGGACACGTGAAGAGAGGGGCGCTTGAGGCTTGGGAATTAGGGTCTTAGGGACAGCAACGACGCTTCTTCTGGCTCTTAAAGAAAGCTCAGTGTTGCGGAAACTTCAGAGCCAAGAACAGAATGTGAATCTCTCTGGCTGGAACGCCAGGGATAGCCTTCTATCTCATGCACCAGACGGAAGCACGTGTGTTCTAGAAGCTGAGAGGTGGCCTTCCCGGCAGGTCTGTGGTTGGGGGTCTCTGCGCCTTCCAGCTCCCCTGCAGCGGTGCCAGCTCCCGTGCCTGCCGGTTCTGGTTCTTTGGCTGCAAGGGACTCCCAGCAGCAGTGGGGAATTCCCACCCAGTCAGACTTAGTGTGTGCCACAAGATGAACAGGTTGGGAAGCCTGGAATTACTGTTTTGGGGATATTAGCCCTATCATTTTCTGTGCTCACTGTCCAAATGTGCTGTTTGGTGTTAGAAATTTAACAAAGATTAAATCGAGCATACATTATTGAACATTCAAGCTTTAAAAAGAGAATAATTATTCTGTATGACCTAGGCAACTAGAACTACTTCTTTGTGTTTCTGCAGCACTTTTTCTCGCATGAATGTAATTTTTCATATTTTGCTTTTCATTCATTTGTGCAACAATGTATCAGAAGCTTCTGAGCCATGAAGTGTTACAGTGTATGTGAGGTGCATCGGAAGTGCCAAGGGCACCGGGCCCTATGGATAGGTTCTCACTCTTGGTTGGACCTGGGACCCACAGCTAGGAGTCATCCAGTTAACTGATTGGCCTATGGGGGTCCCTTCTGGACAAGGGTCCAAATAAAAACGTGGAGACACCTGTAGCCGAGCCTGGGACATCCCTGTGGATGAGCAGCCCTGGGCCAGTCGGCTAGCGAGGAGTAAAGGCAGCCAGAGGCTGAAGGAAGAGCCTCGACCCACCCACTTCTGCTCATGGGACTGAGGGAGACGCAATGGAAACCTGGCTTCCAGCTCCCCTTCTGGGTGTGGGGGAGAGCTACAGAGGGCTCCTCATTTCCTTTCATTGATTGTCTTTATTCCTTCTTTCTTCCCTTCCTCCCGCCCTTCTTCCTTCCTCCCTCTGAAGAAAATAGAGTAAGAAGCGCACACTTAAAAACACAACTACCAACAAAAACTGTCCTTCACCTCTGGGAAGGAACCAACGGCATGTGGAGACAGTGATCCTGGACGCCCCTCCTTGGAAGCCTCAGGCGCTGTCCAAGTTGGCAGCCCAATTGGTCCATCGGCTCGTATTCAGCAGCGGAGGTGGGTTCCGGGTGTCATTAGATGAGTTAGTAAATGAAGCATTAGTGAGTGTGCAATAGCCAGACAAGTGGCCAAACAGAAGAACAGGTCAGAGGTCATCTGAGCATGGTCAGTTAAGGGCTGATGTGGGCAGGATTCTTCCTGGACGTGCCACCTGGGCATGCACTTGGCACGCCACCTTGGTGTGCTCCCTTTCTGGGTGTGCCCCCCAGGAGACCCCCCCAGGATCCTGCTGTCAGGGGTCCCTGTACCCAGAGGCCGCTCTCCGATGCTCCCGTGCTCAGAGGGCCCCATGTTTGGTTCAAAGCTCTTCTGTCAATATCTTGAAAACTCAATAAATTCATAACAAGAGGCCCCACATGTCCATTGTGCCCTGAGTTCCTCACACTTTTAGCCAATCCTTGATATGGGGAGTGGATTCTGGCCAACGAAAGTCAATAAGGGTGGAGCGGGCTGGCTGCCTCGTCCCCAGGTGCTCCTCCTGGAGATGGGACAGCATAGAAACCGGTCCTCATGTGCCATGAGCGGGACGGCAGGGAAGGGACGGGCACCGCGGAAGCCCTCGTCTGCTTCTGAAGTTTGGGAAGGCCAGGGCAGATGAAGTGAGGGTTACACTCGCCTTTGAGGGAGGGCCCAGAAGAGCTCACCCAGGGTGGGCGGGGGGTGACGTGCAGGCAGTGCCCGGGCTGGGCAAGAGGGCACGGAGGGCTAGACACCCAGAAAGTGGGGCCTTGCACCCCCAGCCCAGACTCAGGGATGATCAAAGAGGAGATTGGCCAGGGAGCTGGGACAGCAATAGAAGAGGGATGGCGTGCAGGGAATTCGGGGCCTCACCCTTTGGCAGTGGGGTGCCCCAGCACTTTGGCAGTGGGGTGCCCCAGCACGTAGCAGTGGAGAGGGTGTTATGACCAACTTTCTTAGAAAATCCACCGAGGAAGCGTCGATGCAAAGCGCGTTTGTTGCAGCTGAAGGTCACTGCTGACTAAGGGGGGGAGGTAATGTGATTTCCCTTTCATCATTATCTCAGTTCTAAAAGTAAAATATGAATGTATTTACCTTTGATAACACATATTATGTATGACTACATTTACTGAGTTTGATAAAGGTTAAACTGCCCACTACGTATAAGACCCAAGCACACCTCAGAAACTGCTACTAAACATTTTATTTGATAATAGATGGTGATAACTCATGATTCAGGCACTGCCTGTTAGCTGAGCAATGACCTGGACTGAAGTCTAAACAGAGGGCTGGCACATGATATTGCAGGTATCCTTTCCAGCTGGTGATGGTTGTGAGCACCTGGTCTGAACTGCTAACTGGAATCCCCACACGTGACGCTTGCACAGGAACACCTAAGGTGAAAGTCAGGTGCCGGCAGCCCTCAGTTCCTCATGGCTGTGGAGGAGGCCCCTGCTACCTCGTTAGCGGTCAGCCCAGGATGGGTCTCAGCTCCTGGAGGATGCTCCCAGGTCTTCGCCGCAAGGTCCCCTCCATCTCGTCCACAAGGACCTCTCTTGCTTGAATCCTTCTCATACTTCAGAATCTCCAACTTCTTCTTCTGCCCCAAGCCAGAGAAAGCTCTCTGCCTTTAAAAGGATGTACGGGAGGTGGATGTGGCTCAAGTGATAGGTCCTCTGCCTACCACATGGGAGGACCTGGCTCCGATCCCTGGGGCCCTGGGGCGAAAAAGAAGGAGAGAAAGCATGAGTGCGTGGTGAGCCAGTGCCCACCTGGCGAGACAACTACCTGTGCAGTGAGCTGAGTGCCCGCATGGGTGCCCACGTGGTGAGCTAAGTGCCCACAAGAGTGCTCGCGTGACAAGCTGAATGTCCATGTGGCGAGCCGAGTGCCCATGTGGTGAGCCAGTGCCCTTGCAAGTGAGTCATGAAGCAAGATGATTATGCGACAAAGAGAGACAAAGCGGAGAGTCAAGAAGCGCAGCAGAGACCAGGAACTGAGGTGATGGAATTGACAGGAAAACTCTCTCCACATCAGAGATGCCCAGGTTCGAATCCTGGTGAATCCTAGAGGAAAAAAAATTAGAAGAAAAGACAAAAAGAGACATAGATACAGAAGATCACACAGCGAATGGACACAGACAACAAAATTAGTTGGGGGGGGGAGGTGGGAAATCTGTATGCAAAGGTCAGCTCACTGAGATCATTGTTCTTTCTTAAAATCAACTGTGCCACATGACATGACCTAATCAAAGAAGTAACACTTATTCAATTGGCAGCTTCAGGCATTGTGTGAGTGTGTGTATAATGGGGAAGGAAATCTTGGGAGCTTCTACCTATCACGGTCCACCCACCATCTGGCATCCATGGAGACATATCTATCCCAGATGCAAAATACTTTCACCCCATCCCATGGTCACCAAGCATCTTATTCCATTACAGTCTCAGATCAATGTCTAAACTCTCATCATTTACATCAAGAATGGATTAGGCTCCTGGGCATGATTTCTTAAGTAAAACTCATGGGGCACACTTATTCTCCTTCTGCATGGACTTGCGAAACTACAGAACCAAATATTTGCCCCCAACACTCCTAACATACACACAATGGTGGGACACACACACGATAACAGTTATGGACATTCCAGTTAAAAGGGGAGTGGGTAGAGATCAAAGGTAAAACAGAGGCAGCATTCCAAAGCAGCTTTGAAATCCAGCTGACTACAGTCCAACCGGAGTTCCTTGATTAACTTCCAAGGGCTGGAAACCTTTGTTACTTTTCCTTTAATAAACGTGCAATGTTATATGGAAGTCAATTTAGAGAACTCCCAGGTGTTCAGTGAGTCCCTGACATAAATTGACTCAGTTGTAGCCATTTGTCTTTAGAGAAAGTTTGTAACAGTTCAGGATTGCTCAGGCCCTCTTAGGAGCATGGTTTTGCCTCCACTGTTCTCCCACTACACATTCCTGCATTGCCGTGGCTGAAGAGTTCTTTCAAAGGTAAAGAAATAAAACTTGAGTTACTTCGATTCTTTCATTCTGTGTCACCACTTAGAGTTTTTTTTCCCAGTTGTTCTGTTTTTACTCATTTATTTATCAATTAGTTTATTTTTTCTGGATCAGTCTTCTTTACCCATTTTTTTATTAGAGAAATTGTGAATTTACGGAACAATCATGCTAAAAATACAGGATTCCCATATACCACCCCCTATTATTAACACCTTGTATTGGAGTGGTACATTGGTTACAATTGATGAAAGCACATTGTTATAATTGTACTATTGAATATAGTTAATGGTTTGTTTACCTTAGGGTTCACTCTTTGTGTTGTGCAGTTCCATGGATTTTTTTTTTTTTTCATTTTTATTCTGGTACCATGTATACAACCTAACATTTCCCCCTTTAACCACATTCAAACATATAGTTCAGTGCTGTCAATTACATTCAAATGTTGTGCTATCACCACCATCTATTACCAAATCTTTTCCACCATCCCAAATAGAAACACTGTATGTTTTTGCTTCATGTAAGTACAACCCTGATTCGTGTATGAGTGGTATGAGCATCATTAAAGTTGAATTTTATTATTTTTAAATTGTTTATTTTTAAACTAAATGACAAATCAAGAAAATAAGGCATAAGCCCATGATTGCATGATTCGTATTGCAATTATTTTGCCATCTAGAAGAGGAGGACGTCAAAGAAAATGATCTGTTCTGGGTGGCAAGTCCATCAGGTACTCACCTGGCCAGCATGGCCAACTGGATCACCTACTCAGGCTGCTCCTGGGGCTTGGGCTCCTCGAAAGCACCGTGGCCACAATACTGTCAGATTTACTAAAGGGCATCTCAGGGCTGCAGGACCAGTGGCTCCAGCCACAAGGAGCAAGTTGCGTCATCTTTGACCTGACCCCAGATGTCATGTAGTGTCACTTCTGCCATATTTTGTTGGTTGAAGCTATCACAAACCCACCCGGATTCAAGAGAAGGAGAACAGATCAAACCGTCTTTGCAAGGAGGGCCGGAGAATCTGTGGGTGTGTTTTAAAGTTGCAATCTGAAATAAATATTCTATTTTACATTGAAACAAGAACATTTGTAACATAAGCTATTGGAATCTTATGTCTACTGAAATGTAACTAAAGCTGATATTTATACTCTGGGTCAAGGGGTAATGTCCCTTAAAACAAATAGGTTGTGCATAGCAAAACCTGAGAACAACAATGATTGTAATTGTATTATACTTGCTTTTCTCCTTCCTTTATTAGTTCATTTCTTAAGGATGTATTCAGATCTACCACATCAAGTAGTGTACCAAGCACTGGAGATAAAAGAATCTCAAATATTTCCATCAGGATTGCTATAAGGTCAGATTCATATTTTGGAAGTTGTCTCTGGGTGGAGGTGGAATAGAGCTGGGGCAGGTTGGAACTGACGCTTAGGCATTTGAATGTGCCCTTGGTCTGGCCCTAATGCAATTATCTTCAATTCTGCCTGCTTTATTGTTGATTTAAGTTTCCTATTCTGGGTTCTTTTTTCTCTTTATACATCTGTCATACCCAGCAGCATGCTAGTAAATCCTGGGCGAAAAGGTCACTGGCTTGTAGTCTTTGTCAATTTTCGTGGTGTGTAAATCCTCCCACCAAGCATGATTTCAAACCATTGATAGTTATCACCAGTTCACAAAATCCCTAAATATTTAACAAGCAGTGTCCACGAGCAGGTATGAACTGGCTGTAGCAGATGCCTAGGTGACTCCCAAAGGATATTTCAGTTTCAATAACATTTTTTTTCCCTACAAGTTTCAACTTTATTCTTGGCTTTAACTTTTTTAGATCTAGTTTTATATTCCAGTTCCTTTTTGCATTCACCTATATTTTCATGTCTTCCTAAATGCTTTTCTTGTTATAAAAAAGTGACATATTTTCCCTGCTTATGTTTGGGGACAAAGAAAGGTATGAAGAAGACAAAGTTTTTAAAGTCAACTCATCCTCTTGGGGTACTGTCCTTTCGGGGACTTCCGTGCATGTTTTCCTAACTATACTTTATTTTTTAAGTTCTGAAATTCTTTTAAAAGCTAGTGTTCCCTTTGGGCAGGTGTGTGGCCTCCCTAGAAATGTGGCTGTTTTACCCTAAAACTTCCCACAACTGCACCCCTTTCCTGTTGCTCCAAATCTCCACCACTGAGGCGGCAGCATTCTTTAGGGGAGGGAAGAGCTTGCATGGCAAAGTCAAGCACGTTTCTGGCACTGTAATTCCTGCAGAATTAGGCATTTAATTTCCAGCCTTTTAAAACGCATGTCTGTGCTCTTGGGTCTTTCTATCCACCACCTCAAAATACCGTTTGCTGCATAAAAACCTTGGAGACTGACAAACCAGCATTTGGACTAGTCCATGAGCTTCTCAGCAGCGACGGTGTTTTACTCTCAAACTTGGTTGGGTCCTTCAGACCAGATGTGCCTGTCCAGTCTGCTCCTTTCTCTTCATCCCCTGAACCCTTTCAGTTGCTCTGCATTCTTGACCGCAGGGCTCCCCTGAACTTTTATTCAAATGCCAGGAGAGTAGAGGAGGGGTGTGTCGGAGTTTCCTGACTCATGGTTGCAATTCAGTCACTCCCTGGGACCCCTTCGCGACTCCTCATTCCTGGAAACCTGAAAGAATAATTAAATGCCCTCACCCTCTCCTCCCATTCTCTCTTGCTAATGTCACAATCTGCCGGGGGAGTTGACCGGAACTTGTCCTCAATGCAGTCTTCCAGCAGCCGTGGCCCCTGGGATGCGAGGTTCTGCAGGGGAGGGGGGGGGTCACTTCTCTCGGGCTCTGCCACGTTGACCAGGGTCGAGGGTGGACTGTCGTTTGGTAGACAAGAGTGGCTGCCGTTCATGACTCTGTGGCTTGAAACAGTAGGCACTGTGATGGTTAGGCTGTTGTGTCAACTCAGCCAGGTAATTGTGCCCAGTCGTTTGGTCAAGCAAGCCCTGGGCTCACTGTAATCCAAGGGCATTTATGGGCTTTAGTCACTGTTGACTTTACTGCAGTGGTAAATCATAGACAGCTGATTACAATTATATCAATCAGGGAGATTGCCATCAGCAGTGAATGACACTTTGTCCAATCAGTTGAATGCCTTAAAAGGGGAAGTGGTTCCAGCATTGAGAGAGAATTTCCCAGCTCATCTCTGGACAGCCAACGACTCCCAGAACTCATCAAGAACCTTCACTGGACTTTCGTTGGAGCCCCTGGTTGCACCTGCCTGCGGAACCTGGACTTGTGCATCCCCACAGCTGCGTGAGAGGCTCTTATAAAATTGCATACTATTGACAGATGTCTCTTGTTGACTCTGTTTCTCCAGAGAACCCTCAGTAAACACAGGCAGCTTCCAATATGTATAAGTTATTCACTAGATGTAGTCTCAGCTACATCTGCTTATTTTTTTTACAGAGGCAGACACCCACAAAGGTTCATCTTACCCATGACTATGTCAAGTTGTATATTCTCAACCTTATCACTGATTCGAATTATGGGTACTACCGTGCATAATCCAATGTACAAAACCTCTCAAAATCCAGTATTTCAATATATGCATTTCACTGACTAGCTGACCTTTTAAACTGCCGTGTTACTCCTCAGTTTAACTAGATAAATCTTCAGGTCTTGGGGATTGAACCATGTCCTCCACGAAAGACACATCCAAGTCTGAACCTGCGGCCCCGCACGTGTGAGCTTACAGCAAATAAGACGTTTGGAGACGCGCTTAGCAGTGAAGGCGTGGACTCGTCTGTGACTAGGGAAAGGAAAGTCCTTCTAGATGAGGCGGGGCAGACGCCAGATGGGCCCGAATCCCTCATGAAGGGAGCAAATCTGGACGCAGTCCGTCAGCAGGAGCCCGAAGTCAGCAAGGAACGGAGGAGCAGGCCCGAGAAGAGAGGCCACCACGATGGCACCTGCCACTGGCGCTGGCCCCGACCGTGCCTGGCCTGGACTCCAGCTTTCAAAACTGTGAGATAAACGCGTGTGGTCGAGGGCAGCCCACTCTGTGGAATGCACCACAGCAGCCCTGGCAAACCCAGGCAATTAGTATTAAAAATGCTCAACTAATTCCTCAAGGTAATATTTATCCATCATTGCTGGAGGTTTTTATTTTAATCATTGAAGGAAATGTGAGCTGTGACCCCTGAGCTAGATGGAGGATGTGAGCTGAAGGCCCGCTGGTTGCACTTCCGCTCGGCTGCGCAGCTCTCCTGGGTCCAGCACCTCAGGGCCCCCACCTGAGCCCATTCCACCAGCCAGGCAGGTCCAAGGGGACTTCCGTCCCCAAGGCACACATCGTCTTGCCTTGGCTACTGTTTTATTTATGAGAAGAATGGATCATCAGAGTGAAGAAATAGCACTTTTTGTCCTTGGGAACCCAATGCTTTTATCATACAAATAATTTGCCGGCTCTTCTCTGTGTCCCGCCCCGTACCAACCTTTCCCGATATGGTGAACTCTGCTGCGTGACTCTTCTTCTTTGGAAAATATGTTTGGCGTGGCCATCAACACGTGCCATCACACCCTTGAGTTGAGAGGGGAGTTTGTTGTGTGGATTCCTGGACCTCTGCTCACCCCAGGACAGAAGTCTGCAGAACTGCCTGGCCGCTGCGTCTCCAAGTTGCGTTCATTCCCAGTTGACGTTCCTCAATTAAAAAGGGCCATTCGCCCCTGGATGTTGAGTGAAATAGTCGCTATCTATCTGGGAGCTTGAGTGGAAAGATTTATTATGCTGAGGAGAGCAATGGAGCTATGGTTTAACAGATTCAAAGTCTGCGAAGCCAGCAAGGCTTTCAAGAAATAAATTGCAATTTCATTGTGGAGGTAGATTTTCTTTTCATTCTTGGTTTGCGCTAAGCATAGGCTGTGCCTCAGATGGAAACAGAGCAGGCCCCATCACAAAAGGGGCGCAGACGCAAACACACACCCCTGAGCTGATTGAACAGCTCCTTCTCCAGAAGAGGAGGTGCTGGCTCTTCTGGAAAATATTGGAGTGGCACATCTTTTATGTCATTTTTATAACTCGAGGGGGGCTAATTGATTTTAAATCCTAACTGCCAGCTTTGGACATCGTATTTGCCTGGCAAATGAGAGCTCTTAACCCAGCAGTCCATGTGCATTGGGAAGCAATGCGTTTCCCACATCCCAAGGCTGAGTTTGGAGATCCAGGTGGAAGTTTAAAGATACCTTAGGACATGTATATTTAAGACGAATTTAAATTTTCCCTTTTTATTTCAGATAAAGTTATTTTCGAAAAAATTAAACTTAGGATAGGTTTATAGTCTTGTCCTATTAGTCAGAGGCGAGTAAAAATTGAGATAACAGCACAGGGCAACAATGTTTTAAGGATTTTATTTAGTTTTTTATGTTCTCTATTTCAGAAGAGGTTAAATTATTTTAGTTAAAGGGATATCTGTTAATAACCCAGAATAGGAACTCAATATGTATTTTTAATATAAAATGAGATATTATAGGTTGATTGAAACCAGAACACCAAACTAGTCCTTGGGGCAGTTTTTTAATGACCGAATACTTTCAAATAGTTTACTTCTCAGGGAGTTTTGGGAACTTAAGCTGTATTACCATAAAAATAAATCCATGTATGGGAAACCTTTATGAATGAGTTCTTAGAAAATGTAAATAGATAGGAGCTTGAGGGCGAGATGACGAGTTAGCCCGCCCCGTAAATGCCCTGTTAGCAACAAAGCCGAAACCCGTCCACTGTAGCCCCGACTCCGCTCTGATGGCCACTCTCCAGGCCGGCACGTGGCACGGAGCCAGGCCGGGCCTGGCTGAGCAGGGTGAGTGGGAGCGGGCGAGCCGGGCTGCGTGGAGTGCCCGGTGGCCGGCCGGGCCGGGCCGCGGGGTGTGGGGTCCGGGCTCCGCAGCCTGCGGGGCAGCCTGGCCCGCGCCCAGCGCCTCCTGGCCGTGAGGCGACGCTGTAAGGAACCTCGCGAGTAGCAGGAGGACGTCAGGGGGACTCAAGGGCACCGCTTGGCCGGGGCGGGGGACTCGCTGCCTGACCGCCGGCGAGCCTGCGGGCCCAGGAGTCTGCAGCCCGGGGCGGGGGTGCTTTGGGGACCACCGGGATAGCGAGGACGCATCCTGAGCCCCAGGAAGCGGCTCCCACCTCCGCCCCCAAGCCCCCTGCCCCCTGTGACTGCGGCAGGGCCGGCAGCAGGGGGACACTTCCCCGCACCAGCCCGGCGACCCTGCCCAGCGATGACGGGTCCAAAGGCCTAACTCGGCTGCCCAGAGCCCCCGCTGCCCAGTGGCCTCCCGGGGACCCCGTTTCAGGCCCTCCTCTTCTCGGTCTCCTCCAGCAAAAGGCTCCGCGAGGTTTGTCAACGTGGAATAAGCCACCCCTCAGGACAGCGACCCACGCACGCCGGGGAAGCGTGTAGGGGAAGGAGCATTTTCCTGGGAATCCGTTCCCCTCTTCCTCCGGGCATGTCAACGAAATGCCCTGGAACGGGGCCCTTCGTCTCCCCTGCCTGGAGCCGTATGGTCTAGGAACAGCGGCAACAGCATTTTAAGAAAAATTTCGTAGAAACTGGAGCAAAGGAGGCATTCAAACCCTGCAGCCTGAGGTTTCTCTGAGTGGGGTCCGGGAGCCCCCAGGCCGGCCTGTCGGTCCACCCGGCTCCACAGTGGACGGGCACACACCCAGCTGTTGGGTGTGTGATGTCATATGTGGGTCTCACTTTCACGTATTTAATCCAAACTATCACACACCTGACTTCATTCCCCAGAGCAAACCAACAAGGAGGACACACACACGACCCTCAGAAGGGCCTGTCGAGGCCTTTGAAGGAAAGGAAGGAAAAAAAGGGGCTCTGGGCTCCCTGTGCAGGGGAGGGGCAGAGCGGGTCCCCCACCCCGCAATGAGAGGGACACAGGAGGGGCACGATACGAGGCCTGGCGCCGCTGCCCGCTGCCCCACGGGCGCATCCTGGGGTGAGTCTCTGCAGCGCCAGGGAGGGTCTTTCTGTGCTTTCTCCAGCTTCTGATGGGGACGGCAGGCGCGGGCGTCCCAGATGTCACGGGCGTGTGCACACGCTCTAGACACATATGTGACGTGTGTACGGAGCCACATCCAGGTGTGACTCCTGGTTAAGCAGAGAGTTTCAAGGCTGCCAAGGAAAAGCGCAAGGTCCCCGGTGGACAGCCTCTCTGCCCACTCTGCCGGTCTTGTTTTCTCCTTCCCTTGTTTTCCAGACACATCCTATGCAAGTCTGTCCAACTATGTACTCCCCACCCCCACTTTGTTTCTGCAAATGGAAGTTTACTGTTCTGAGTTGTGCTGCTTGCACCCAAAAAAGCTGTGTTGAAACGCTGGCCTAGCCCCTGGTGTCTGTGGATGTGGCTTTGTGTGGGAACGGGCTCTGTAGACGTCATCCAGCTTAGATGGGTTTGGACTGGATTAGAGCGGGCTCAAATCCAACAGGATTCATGTCCTTCTCACGAAAGGTAGATGGACATGGTGAAAGGGCCCTAGACACTACGATGCTGCAACATACTGCTCTGTACTTCCGTGACTTCTCAGCAAGTCCTGGAGCTCTTTCCCGAGAGAAGACGTTCTCATCCATTTGCACAGCTGCATACAATTCCTCTACTTGGTTAATTCAACCCATTCATTGTTGATGGACACTTGGGTAAATCCCAATGTTTTAATGTTGGAAACCATGTTGCTGCTAATTAGACATAATTATAATTTCAACCATAAGAAACAAAATTAACTCTTGTAAAGTTTAAAACAAATAACCGCTGCCATTTTCACGGGCATTTCCTTATTATTTTCATGGAATCATTCAGGTGGAAGTAAATGCAGTTGTTACCTTGATGGATACACCAACAACGTTGGGGAGCAGCTGCCTCCCTCCACGTAGATCACCCCGAGGATGGGATCCAATGTTCAGACTCGGCCAGTCCTGGGTGACGCTTGGCTTCAGGGAAGTGGCACGTCCATTTCCCCTTTAGGAGGGAGGCCAAGGGCCTGGCAGAGGGAGGGACACGGTGCTCAGTTTCCAGCCCTGCTCACCTCCTGGCACAGCTGCTGTGGCCTGTGGGTCTTTGTCTGGGATCGATAGGAATTCTTTTCCAACTAGGAACATGAGCGGTTTGTTAGTAATCTGCTTTGCCTATGACATTTTTTCCAGTGAAGAATTATTATTTTTTTCCATAGTCACTTTTATCCGTCCTTTTCTGTGCTTCTAGATTATGAGTAATAATTGGAAAGGGTCATTCTCTCATGCTTTCTTCCATTGCTTTTTATTATTTTTAATACTAAATCTTCAATCCAACTATAATTTTTCCTTTTTTAAGTGGTGAGGTCTGAGGCCAGCTTATTTTTCATTCCAGAAGATTTCCCAGGGGACCAGCCTTGTGGATTCCCCATGTTTTCTCCACTGACTGGAGATGTCTGCTTTGTCTTACGAGAAATCCCCTTCTTTATTAGACCTATTTATGGACTTTCTATTGCAGTCTGTGGTTTATTTATGGGCCAGGACCATGCTGTTTTGATTTTTGAGCCTTTATAATGTGTTTTAATATTGGTTCAGTCTAGTTCTCCTCATTGCTTTTCTATTTTAGACTTTTGGTGACATTTATTCTTTTTATCCCAATCACTTTGGGCAGTGATGCTGCATTTAGAGTTACACCCTTTCCCCTGGGAATTTAAGAGGCTGTGCCATCCCTCCCCTCCCAAGATTCCAGGCTGACCCTCCTCCTGGGACCTCCCAGGAGCACTGGACACCTCCCAGGAGTGGGCAGGTGTCCACTCACAGCAAAGGTGGATGTGGCCCCAGGGCCCAGGCCTGCCTCCAGGGGCAGGGAAGAAAAAGGGGCCTGGCCCGGAGCCACCTGCTCCAAGTGGCACTGCTGTCCCAGGCCCGCCTCAGGCTCCCGCCCCACTCCTGGGAGAAAGGGCTGTGCACACACACTACACCTGCTCCACACGCACACACACACACACACTCCACATGCACACACACTCCACAAGCTCCACATGCACGCATGCACTCCACGTATTCCACATGTACACACACACTCCACATGCACACACTCCACATACTGCACATGTGTACACACATGCTCCACATGCACACACACCACACTTCACACACACACATGCTCCACATGCACACACACACCACACTTCACACACACACACTCCACATGCACACACACACTCCACATGCACACACACTCCACATACTCCACATGTGTACACACATACTCCACATGCACACACACACCACACTTCACACACACACACACTCCACATGCACACACACTCCACATGCTCCACACGCACACATGCACTCCACGTATTCCAAATGTACACACACACTCCACATGCACACACACTCCACATACTCCACATGTGTACACACATGCTCCACATGCACACACACACACTCCACATGCACACACTCCACATACTCCACATGCACAAACCACACTCCATATGCACACACGCACAACACATGCAAATGCGCTAATGCTGCTAGCATACCACACTGACACACGCACTCTACAACACATCACACATGCTACACGGATATAAAAAAGATTGAAAAATGCATGACATAGTTTTGTCTGCCAGGTTCCGTGGCCTCTAGTATTTCCTACCTTGTTCTCATCTGCTCCTTCCTATTTATTCTTAATCATTGACGAGGGCTGCTCTTGGTCCACCACCTTGACCTCGGACCCCCACCCCCACCCGGGCCTCTGTGCACAGTGCCCCTGGGGACCCCTGCCCCCCAACCCAGCCTCACTTGTGCTAGGGGCCTTTCTGCTAATCTTTCTTGCTGAGCTAGTTGACTGCTGGCTTGATTTCCAGGAGAGCCAAGTATGTTCCTAATTACAGGAAGGAGGCTCAGAGATATATATATATATATATACTCTAAAACATCCCCCCTTCTGAATTTGCACACCTGCTGCTCATAACAACAACGTCCCCCTCCTACCTGGAGGTGCTGCCTTCCTCCCTGCTGTCCACCACCTGGCAGTCAGACCGGGCGCCCGTCGGCAGCGGTGTCGGATGGTCCGTCTGCTCCGGCAGGCTGGCCTGTCGTGCTGGTGGACGTGGCTGGAGCAGGCCGGCAAAGTGCACGGGAAGGACACACCGGGCGCCTGGTCCTCCCTGGCTGAGCTCGAGGCAGGTGCCGGCGCCACAGCCGGGATCCGTCAAGGCAGGAAACGATCGGCGGGTTAGAGGAAGGTTTAAGTTGCAAGAGCTCCATTTTATTTTATTTTTTAAAGGAGCCCAGCTTTTGCATTTTGTCCTCCCAGGAGAAGAGGCCCTGCTCGAGTTACGTTTCCCAGCCCAAAGGTGCGGCGACTTGCCCGTGCCTCTTTGGAAAGGGGCTTTTGGCTCGCTGCATGTGCTCTTGGATACGGGGCTGTTGAATGTTTACGCCAAGAAGCATACAGTCAGCCTCCACTTCAGAGGCACAGCGAGCCCCCGACTCGATCTGAATATTGATGATCGTGCCCTTGGGTCCCTGGGGCTGGGGTGGGAGGGGTTGATCATTGCTTCTTACTGATAAGCAAAGTAGTTGCCGAGCGTGAAGCGTTCTGCGGTGCGTGGAGAGGATAAAGCATAATCTGCCTGCACAGGCAGGTCCTCGCTGCCGTTTGCATTGACAAGCAGCCCAAGTTATGCTAAGCTCTCTATTATAGCCCGGCCTGCCAAAGGTCTCCCCCTCATTTGAATGAGGTCACTTAGGCAGGAGAAGACGGGCATTTGAAAGGAAGGGGCCTTTAATTAGGGTGGCATTTGGAAGCGAAAGCCCTAACTGGTCATTTTTTGTGATGCTAAACTGGAGAGTATTTTCACAGTACTGTAACTGTCATTTTCATCAGGAGTGTTTATTTTTATTTATTTTGTTAGTCTTCTTTTTATTTTTTTAAAGACAATGGCAGGCTTGCCAGGGGGGAGCAAGGGAGTCGATTAATAGGACTGGCTAGAAGGTGGGAAATGTAAATCCAACCATGGGCTGAAATGTAGAAATGTGGCGAAAAGTAGGAATCGAAGAGACCAGATCAAAAAGCCATGCCGAAAAAGGGGGGGGCTCTCGAGTGCACTTCGTAGCCTGACGGTGGGGGGTGTTTTCATTACGTCCTGTCCGTGACTCTACTCGGACTCTAAGCACAAGTGGACGCGGGCTCGGAAGGTCCATTGGACCAGCCCAGAGCAGCGCCGGGGCGCCGGCATCAGCACACCCAAAACGGGGCTTTGGCTTAAAATCCGTGCCCTGGAGAGGGACAGGAAATCTCCCTGGCAGTGTTCCGGGTCCCCGAGTAGCCGACTGACCGCTCCATGAATGTGGATTTCTTTAAGTCCATTTTTCATACAGCCTGCTTAGAAAGACCTGTTACGTTTTGAGCAAGCTTGTGAAGGTCAGATTGGACTTTTTGGAAAGTGGTTCAGCAACGACCTATAAAAGAACCCCATATGCAAACCAGGGGGTCTTAGGAACCGGAACCTGTCCTTCGTCTTCGGGCTTTTCGTAAGATTCTTTTAATGTTTTCTAAATGCCTGTGAATGTGCTCATGTCTGGAAAATGCCCCTGTGCAGCAAGGGAGGTAGTAAGAGATAGTATAAACTGAGTCAAGGGATTCCCAGCCTTCTCATTTTATGGCTAGGCTGCTCATCGGCTGGACTTCCTGGTTTATTTGTTGATTCGTATCTCCATTCCCTCCGCCTCTCATTTGTCTTAATTTATCGTCGGTGAAAATTCTACAAACTGGGCTTTTAAAATCAAGGAGGGTAATTTTTACACTATTTAAAAAGCGATTTTTATAACTATTTTCCCTAAACATGGGTTTATGAGCTACCCAGGACATAAAATAAGCACACTACCAAATATAGCACTCTTTGTTTTACAGACATTCACATACTAACTGCTGTGTGGCTTTGCAAATGTCCCTTCCCGGTAAATTTAATTAATTTTAAATGCTTACATGTTTATACCTTTGTTTACATTTTAGGGAAAAAAATTAAGCATGTTCTGAAAATGCAAAATACAAAATTGCTAGTTAAGAAGTTTACAACAGAAACAAGCCATTTCTATGCACAGGGTTGGAGGGTGAGGGAAGAAAACCCCAGAATGTCACTCACCCATGTACTTCCCACATCCACACGCCTTCACACGCGTCTGAGCAGAGGGCCCGCTCTCCCGTGTGCTTCCCCTGTCCACACGCCTTCACACGCCTCTGAGCAGAGGGCCCGCTCTCCCGTGTGCTTCCCACGTCCACACGCCTTCACACGCCTCTGAGCAGAGGGCCCGCTCTCCCGTGTGCTTCCCACATCCACACGCCTTCACATGCCTCTGAGCAGAGGGCCGCTCTCCCGTGTGCTTCCCCTGTCCACACGCCTTCACGCGCCTCTGAGCAGAGGGCCCGCTCTCCCGTACTTCCCCTGTCCACACGCCTTCACATGCCTCTGAGCAGAGGGCCCGCTCTCCCGTGTGCTTCCCACATCCACACGCCTTCACACACGTCTGAGCAGAGGGCCCGCTCTCCCGTGTGCTTCCCCTGTCCACACGCCTTCACGCGCCTCTGAGCAGAGGGCCCGCTCTCCCGTGTGCTTCCCACATCCACACGCATTCACACGCATCTGAGCAGAGGGCCCCGCTCTCCCGTGTACTTCCCACATCCACACGCCTTCACGTGCCTCTGAGCAGAGGGCCCGCTCTCCCGTGTGCTTCCCCTGTCCACACGCCTTCACACGCGTCTGAGCAGAGGGCCCGCTCTCCCGTGTGCTTCCCACATCCACACGCCTTCACACGCGTCTGAGCAGAGGGCCCCGCTCTCCCGTGTACTTCCCACATCCACACGCCTTCACACGCCTCTGAGCAGAGGGCCCGCTCTCCCGTGTGCTTCCCCTGTCCACACACCTTCACGCGCCTCTGAGCAGAGGGCCCACTCTCCCGTGTGCTTCCCACATCCACACGCCTTCACATGCCTCTGAGCAGAGGGCCCGCTCTCCCGTGTACTGCCCCTGTCCACACGCCTTCACATGCCTCTGAGCAGAGGCCCCGCTCTCCCGTGTGCTTCACATGCCTCTGAGCAGAGGCCCTGCTCTCCCGTGTGCTTCCCCTGTCCACACGCCTTCACACGCGTCTGAGCAGAGGGCCCGCTCTCCCGTGTGCTTCCCACATCCACACGCCTTCACGCGCCTCTGAGCAGAGGGCCCGCTCTCCCGTGTGCTTCCCACATCCACACGCCTTCACACGCCTCTGAGCAGAGGGCCCGCTCTCCCGTGTGCTTCCCCTGTCCACACGCCTTCACACGCCTCTGAGCAGAGGGCCCGCTCTCCCGTGTGCTTCCCACATCCACACGCCTTCACGTGCCTCTGAGCAGAGGACCCCACTCTCCCGTGTGCTTCCCCTGTCCACACGCCTTCACGCGCCTCTGAGCAGAGGGCCCGCTCTCCCGTGTGCTTCCCCTGTCCACACGCCTTCACGTGCCTCTGAGCAGAGGGCCCGCTCTCCCGTGTGCTTCTGGGCTGACATGCCGTCACATGCCTCTGGACAGCACGGAGGCGCCCTTGTGGCCTTGCCAGCACACGCCGGGTCATCAGTCCTTCACTGAAAGTGGGTCCAGTCCTTCCCCGCTCAGTGCTGGGAAAGGGCCGTCCGGCCTCAGGACCCTCAGCGCGCCATGGGTGGGAGGCGAGCCGCAGCCCCCGTGCCCCCGCCCGAGCTCTGGCACTGCTGGGCCTTCCGCCCGCAGCCACCCCTCACGCCTGAGTGCCGCGGCGCTACGCTTCCTGGCCCAGTTTCCTCAACAGCGACGTCGGGAGGGAATTCCTGGAACCCTCTGTCTCCCAGGGAGCCCCCTGAGCACTGCCGAAGAGGTAATTTATGCATGTTTTGAATTATTTGGGATGTGGACATAGGCCAAAATTCTCTGAGACATTTCAGATGTTTTATGCATCCTGAAGGAGCCTGATGCCCAGCCGATGCATCTTTATTTGGCCCTGGAGACTCTCGCCGGAGGCCTTGCAAGACGGCTGCTGTGTGTGTGTGGGGAGCAGGCACCCACGGAAAACTCTAGGGCGGCTGTGATAATGTTCATAAAGGCGAGAGTTGTTAGCCGCTGCGTTCTGTTTTCCACAGACAGTTCTATTCCCATCACACTGGTCCTAAATCTTAGGTTTCTGAGCTATGCTTTTATTTTTACTTTCTTTATTTCAAAGATTTATTTATTTATTTATATTTATTTTTCTCCCCTTTTCCCCACTCCTCCCAGTTGTCTGCTCTCTATTTGCTGTGTGTTCTTCTGTGTCCACTTGTATTCTTGTCAGCAGCACTGGGAATCTGTGTCTCTTTTTCCTTGTGTCATCTTGCTGCGTCAGGTCTCCATGTGTGCGGCGCCACTCCTGGGCTGGTTGCACATTTTTTCATGCTGGGAGGCTCTCCTTGCGGGGTACACTCCTTGTGCATGGGGTTCCCCTATGTGGGGGACACCCTACATGGCAGGGCACTCCTTGTGCGCATCAGCTCTGTACATGGGCCAGCTCCACACGGGTCAGGAGTCCCTGGGTTTGAACCCTGGACCTCCCATGTGGTAGGCAGATGCTCTATCCATTGAGTCACATCCACTTCCCTGTTTTTACTTTCTTGAAGAAATCTGGGCTAATCTCTGGGATCTATCCCACTCATTTTTCAAGGTCCTCCTCAGTTTTTCCTTCCTAGCGCCTAACTTTTCTTCACCTTGAACTACCTTAATGTCAGAGGCAAAGGCCCTGGATAGACACTCTGCAGCTGTGATGACCCTCTGGCAGACACGCTCGCGTTTGTTTTATGGGCATATGACCGTGACATGAGGACTTGGTCCTGGCCCCTTGGTTGTGCCTTTCTTGTGGGTGGTGTCTTTCTTGTGGAGTTTGTCCACACGCGTCATCTGGGCCAGCGTCACTGCTGGCAAATGACAAGGATTTGTGCTCCTTGGCTTCCCGTGCCCACCAGGCTGCTTTGTGAAAGCACCTGAACAATGCTGAAGGGCTGGGAGCAGGGCGTTGGGCAGAGGTCCCCAGAGCCTCTAAAGCTTTGTGCCCATCCTCGTCGGCTGGGCCCCACCGGCTGCGGGCACGCCCGGTGCACCTGCAGCTTCCTTCCAGTGGCCTCTCCGGGAGGACCCAGCCCACACCTGCGAGGGCAGCCTGGGTGGCTGAGCCCCGGGCCCCTTGTAAGTCGTGGTTTTGACCAGCCCACCCTCACCACTTGGCTTCCCTTCGCCCTTCCCCCTCGGGTCCAGCTGTGGGCCCCTCACCCACCTGTTCCGGCAGGCGAGTCACCCTGGCTCTCGCCACAGCCGGCCTCCCCGGCCCTGCTGCTCTCTGCAGATCTCCGCTCTGTGCCCACCTCCCCTGAAGCCCCCCAGCCTGTGGGGGAGCCAGGGCCCCCGAGTTCTGGGAATTCAGAGGCACCCGTGATAAATGGCTGTCTCTCGAAGCTCTGTAGAGTTTTAAAATTCTTACACTTTTAAGAGAAAAGTTTCAAAGAGAAAGAAAAAGGAAGAAGGGCAAGAGAGAATTTTCCTGTTTACAAATAGGAGCCGCAAGTGTGACAAGAAAGAAACAGATCTCTGCTTAGCTCTGCGGAGAGCCGAGCCAGGCGCGGGGGCGTGGGGGCGGTTCCTGGCCAGAAAGTGAGTCCAAAGAGTGAGGCCGCTTCCTTCTGCGAGAGACTGGGTTAGAGCAGGTCCTTGCGGCTCTAGGAGAACAGCAAGCCTGCACACACGCGTCCACACACACGCACGCACACGCAGTTATACTCACACACGCCATTACGTATAGTATGAAAGTGCATATACCTAGGAGTGCACATGTGTGTGTGTAAAGGCATGCTGTGGCATGTGTGCAAATTTAAACACATCTGTGTAAATCCATGCGCACACACCTCTTACATTCATTGGGGCTCTCCAGAGAAACATAACCAACAGGATGTGCAAACGTGCATGCAGATATTGAGAGAAGTGCCGCACAAATCGGCTCAAGCCACCCAAGGATTGGCAAGGAGCTTCCGGGCAGGCCGCAGCTAGGATCTCAACTACGGGGACACCAGCATCCCAGGAGAAGCTGGCAGGCCGACGCTGAGAGACGAAGGCTTCATTCTGAGCACCAGGCCCTTCAGTTTTGGCTTCAAGGCCTCAGCGGTCTGGACGCACACCGGTCACACATGGGTCTGGACGCACACTGGTCGCACACGCCTCTGTTCATTCTCACACACGCTCTACACACACAGGAGAGGCGCACACGCCCCACACGCCAGGCCACCCCAGGCCCTCTTTCTCTCGATGTGGTTGTTCCTCACGCGGGTTTACTCCCCTGACCGGATGGGGAGACTCAAGCTCTCCGGGCTGCGCGTCTCGCCTCGCGCAGGGTCTCACGGAGAAGCTGCGGGGCCGGGCTGCACGGCGGGCCGAGGCCTGCTGGACGCCCCTTGCAGTGCGTCTCCTGGGAAGGACGAAGCTGGGACAGCATCCGATTCAGAGTCTGGCTGGCCATGGAGGGACGGTGCGGTGACTCCAAAGACGAACTTCTCCTGTGGCCACGGGCAGCGCATCAGTCCTCTGCCCGTTTGACCGGGGCCTGTGGCCCCGCAGCCCACCCGCAGCCGTGCCGCAGCTGGCCGCCACCTCCATCCGTGAGACACAGCGAGCGGCTTGGAGAACCCCTCCCATCTTCTCAGGGCCTCTGGCAGCAGCAACACCTGCTTGGGCGCTCCTAGCCCTCGTCGAGCGCGCTGCAGCGGCAGGACTGCCTCCGTGGGCCGCTGGCGCCTGGCCCGGCCTCGGGCGCTCGTGCCTGCTGGAGGGGGCCACCGGTAGGCATCTGAGAAACACGAAGGAAAGGCCGGTGGTGCTTGGCAGCGAGGAGAAGCCGCAGCGTCTACAGCGAGGAGGCAGAGAGTGACTCCGCAGGAGTGACTCGCTCAGCCAACAGCACTTGTGTTCAGTAAACGTGGAGGGGTGTGCAAAAATACAGCATCCAGAGGTTCCTTCTTCCTTAACCCTCCCTTGTATGTGGTTTCTAATATAGTCACAAAAGCATGTATTACGTGACTAGTTTTAAAGAAGGAAAAATACTCACCTGATTCTAATACAATTTTATTGAACACTGAATAAAGAATATCTCCATAAACTATTTGTAATGGATTAACATGATACAATGAACGCACAAAGGGAAAAAACGTAAGTGCAGTGACGTTGTCTTTGAAGCGCTCTTTGCCCCTTCCCACTCCTCTTTACCACCCCCAACCCGAGTACCCACTATCCTAAATTTTAGATTTATCATTCCCTGCTTTGCTTTGTATACACCTTTTGGAATGCACTTGGGGTGGGTCTCCAAATACCGCAATGCTGTGTTTGAATGTTTCTGAACGTCAACAGGATGAAGTCACGTGGGACAACTTCCCTGAACTTGTCTGCTCTGCTCACGTCGCCCTCCACGTCTGGAGCTTGTTCATGTGCACGGGTTTGTTGCTGTCTGTTAAACGGATGCTGCATGTCTATTCCTCCTCCTAAGAGTCTCTTTGGATTGTCTGTAGCCCTCTGCTGGGACGAGGATGCCTGAGTTTATCTCTTACTCAGTCACGGAAGTTTCTCTAGAGTACGTAAACGGGTGGCATCACGGGGCCCTAAAAGACGTGCACCTTTAACGCACTCTCCATTTTCACTCCCATCAGTGGTGTCCAGCGGTCCCAACTCTTCAGGCCCTCACCCAGGCTGGCTATTGCTGGTTTTTTTAGATTTTGTTAATCTGGTGGGTGTGAACTTGTATCTCACTATGGTTTCCTTTTGCGTTTTCCTGATTATTGATGAAGTCGACAGTCAAAATTGCCCAGTTAAGTTTCCTCTTTAGTAAAGTTTCTGTTTGGGTCATTTTTCTATTAGAGTGCTTGTCTTTTTCTAATTGATTTGTAGTTCTTCTCAAATTCTGAATATTATCATTTTGAATCATATATGTTGCAACTATGGCCTTCCAATATGTGGTTTGACTTTTCACATGCTTTATCTTGTGATGAACAGAAATTCTTAATTTGAAGTAGTAAAGTATATTAAATGTTTCAGTTAGGTTTTGATCTATTTGAGTCTCCTGAAGAAATTCTCTTTAAATCCTAAGTCAAGATAGGGTATGCCAATGATATTTTGCCTCCTCCATTTGACTCTTCAATGTTCTTGAGTTAACCTTTGTAGATAGGGTATGACTGAGATCCAATTTCACTTTCTTCCATGTGGATTACAAATTGCTTTGGCGTGATCCGTTTAAAAGTTTACACTTCCCTTACTGAACTGTGTTTCAGTTCTCAGTTGTTGCTTGCCAGAGCACACCAGAATCCGTGGGCTCCACTAGCAATGTCTGATGGCTCCTCACAGCTCCGCAATCGGGCGGATCTTCTGCTCCTTGTGGTAGGTCTCCGTAGGAAGCTTCCGGATGCCTTCTTCCTGCTTGTCTGGCATCCCAGCCGCCACTGCTGAAATGACCACTGGGGCTGCCTGGGCATTTTTCTCCCTGGAGTGCAGCTACCACAATTGAGAATTCCATTTTTGTCACAAAGCATATATCTATAAATATGTGTGCAGTCTTTCAGCTCTTTATTCTGTTCCACTGTCAAATTGGTTATCTCTGCATCAAGATTAGACCTTTTAATAGCAATATTTTATAATAATTCTCAATTTCTAGTAATTCAGGAAAACCCCACTTCATTCTTCTTCAGGAGTTTATAGGCACTTAAGATCTTTGGGATATATACATTTTAGATTCAGTTTGTCAGATTCTATACATGTAAACACATGGTATGCTCTTCTATTTTTTTTTTAGGTCTTATCTGATGTCTTTTTATAAGGTATTATTTTTTTCTGTAAAGATCTTTCATCTCTTTTGTTTAGATTTATTTCTAAGCACTTCATATACAGTTGCTACCATAAATATATTTTTATAAATTAAGTTTTCTTTGTTGCTGGCATGTAAGAAAAAATGTTCATGCTGAATTTTTAAATCTAGACCTGGTTAAGCTCTTATTAATAACTAGCACTTTATCTAAATTGCTTTGAATTTTCTAGGCACACATTTATAGCGTAAGTGTATAATTAAAGTTTTGTTCTTCCTTTCTAATTCTTATAACCATTATTTTTCTTGCCTTACCACTCCAGTGTAATCTTGAATAGAAGTGGTCAAAAGTGACACACTTGGCATATTCCTGATTTTAAAGTGAAAACTTTCAGCATTTCGACTTTATACATAAGCCTACTGGTAGGATTCTTAGAAAATCTTTATTACGTTTAGGAAATTCCTTTCTGTTCCATGTTTTCTAAGATGATATTCAACTAGTTTTGCATTGCTGCTGTAGCCAATTGCCACCGACTCAGTGGCTTAAAAGGCACAAATGTATTCCCTTATGGTTGTGTGGGTTAGAAGTCCGATCTGGGTCTTCTGAGGTCAAGTTGAGGTGTTGACATAACTGTTTCTTTCTGAAGACTCTAGGGGAAACCTCTGTCTCTTCCTTCTTCTATTTGTAGAGGCAGCCCACGGCGCTTGGCTTATGACCTTTTCTCCTTCTTCAAAGTCAGCAAGGTCACACGAAGTCCTTCTCTCACTGTCAGTGCTCTGGTTCTCTTCCTTAGTCACATCTCCCATGTGGCCAGGAGATATTCTCCACGTGTAAGGGTTGATGTGATTGTATTGGACCCATACAGATAATCTAGGAAAATCTCTGCCTCTCAAGGCCCTTAACTTAATCACATCTGCAAAGTCCCTTTTTGCCATGTAACCATATTTACAGTTTCCCAGCATTAAGATGTGGGTATCTTTGGGGAGCCATTATTCTGTGTATAGGTATATATATATATATAATATATATATACATATATATAGCGTATCTATCATAAAAAGGGTATTGGATTTCTCAATGCAGTCTTTAACACCTGTTGACATGATCATATGATGTATTCCATCAAACAATTAATGTGGTGAATTATATTGATCAATTTTTCTAATGCTAAACAAACATTTTGTTCCTGATATAAACAAGTTGGTAGGGTATTTTCTTACTTTGCCAAAAGACTGCTAATGCCAAGTACCATAAATGGGTTGACTTTTATAATGGGAATTTTATTAGAGGAAAATCATACAGTTCCAAAGACATGAAATATACAAATCAAAGAATCAGCAGAGATGATTTCTCACCAGATCAGCTACTGGTGATCCTTGTGTCCTGCCACATGGGGAAGCAAGATGGAGGCCAATGTCTGCCAAGGTCCCTGCCTTTCCTTCAAGGATCACTGTCTCCTGGAGTTCAACTGTGGACAATTAGGCATATGGCAGGACTGGTCTCTCCAGCCTTGAGCTGTTCCGTGGACCCAGTCCCTCAAGGGCTCTGTGTTTTGCTGATTCCAGATTCTGGGATATCTCTCAGCCTCTTGGGGCTTCTCTGTTTTCCTGCAGTCATCTAGCTCATGTAGCAGGATAAAAAATGGCCACTCCTTTCTCTGTGTGCCTCCCATTATATAATGCTCCAGCAGAGGGCGGAGACCCAACCTGAGTCACACCTCACTGACCTAGGCCCATCAAGAGGGCCTCACACCCATGATTGGATTAGTTCAAGGACAAAATCTTTTTCTTTTTGGGATTCCTAAAATAATCTCAAACAGTCAGATATATTGTGATTTTTATAATTGTATTTGTTCTGATAATATTTTGTTTGTAATTTTTATATTTGTGCATGTAAGTGTGATGAGTCTTTAGTTCTCATCTTTTGTATCACCTCTGTTAGATTTTGTTGTCAAGCTAAACTGGCTTGTAAAATGAATTGAGTTTTTATTGATTCTGCGAGAATTTGCATAAGATCGATGTTTTTTCTTTAATGTTTCATAGAATTTGCCGATCCAACCATCCATGGCTAGATTTTTCTCTGTGAGAAGAAATATAGTTTCAAAATTCAGTTCTTTTATGGCTATAGCTATTCAAGTAGTCTATTTCTTCTCGTCATTTATTGAAGTTATGTTAGATTTTCTAAAATTTTGTACCCCTTCTATTTTAAATAAATTGGCATGGATTTATTCATATATTTATTATTTCTTTTAAGGTCTGTAACCCTGCTTTTTCAAACAAGTTTTTTACCACTCTATGCTTCATAATAGGGATTTAATAACAGTACTTACATCATATGAGTATCATTGCAATTAAATAACATTTGTACAAATCTTAAAACACTACTGCATATGCTATAAAGTGATGGTTTTTAATAGTATTCAGCTTAAAATATTTTCTAAATTCCATAGTGATTTATTTTTAGAGTTATTACACATATTCTTCACTTCTATATATGTGGGGTTTGTATACATGTGTATGTGTATATATATTCTGTTCATATTTATATATTTGCTCTTGTTTTTAACTTAAGTTAATGGTAGTTGGAAAATGTATGCCATATAACACAATCCTTTGAGGTTTATCAAGATTTGCATTATGAGTCAAATATTATAAATGTTATCTATGTGCTTGAAAATAATTTCATTCTTGGAGGTAATGTTTTTATGTAGGTCACTTTGATAATGCTTCTTAACTATGCTGCTCAAATATTTTAATTTTTTACTGATTTTTAAAAATCTATCAATTATTGTAAGATAGTTGTACTTCCATTATGATTGCAGATATGCCCATTTCTTTTAGTAATTAAGTCAGTTTTTGCTTTATGTATTTTAATGCTGTGTTATTGGGTTCATACAAGTTTAGATTTGTTATATCATCTTTCTGAAATACCTTTTATCACTACCTAGTGTCTCCTATTATGCTTATGTGATTTTTATCTTAATAGAACTAAAACACTTTTTAAAAATTTTTTGCTAATATTTTTCAGGTATTTCTTTTTTCATCTTTTTTTCACTTTTTATGTTCTTTGTTTTTAATGGTCTCTTCATCTTTTTCATAACTTGGTCTTTTAATTAGAGCATTTCATCTACTTTCAGTTATTATTTTTAATGATTTATTTGGATTTATTTCCTTCATCTTATTTTTGAATTATTTTCCCTACTTCTGCATATTGTTTTTCTCTGTTTCTTCTTCCATTTAGATGGCTTAAATACTTTTTCCTCACTATATTATGATTTTCTCAGGAGTGAGGAAGTTGTATTTGTCATTAGAGACTCAGTTATGCTTGGAGTGATCATCTAATCAAGGACAATTTTAAGAATGGAAGAGGTTACTCTTAATAATAATAATGAGAAAATGATAATGGACCCGAGCTGTCCTGGGCACACTACCACAAGTGACCATTCTAAACATGCTGAGTCACAAACAACCTTAAAACCCGAGGGACTTAGGTTTTAAGGTTGTTCGCTCCTGCTGCAGGCTCAGCTCGAGTCAGCAGGACCGACTCTGCCTGGCCCAGTTCCTCCAGTTCTCAGCCTGATGGGAGAGTCCATCTTGCCACATTTCTTCATGGTCTCACTGTAATGGAAGAGAACATGCAAAACTACACAGTAACTCTGGAAGTGCTCCCTCCTCATGTGCAGTGCACACTGAATACCCAAAATTTGGGAACTGAGGAACTTTGGACAGCAAGGAATACTTCCACCAAGTACCCCTGAAAATAAACTTTGGAGACTAATGTACTAAAAACAGTCTTGGTAGGATAAAAAAAACAAAAAAAAATAAAAAAACTGAAGCTATATGATTTGACTTTAAAGTTAGATCACTTGAAACCTTTGTAAGAGTTAATAGAAGAGGTGAATGCCAGTTGACTTAAAATTCCAGGGCTTTTGAGAGAAAACCAAATCTTCACTGTATGGCAGGAATTGGGGTGGTATAGACAGCCAATTTACATATTTCAAACTCTGTAAATGAACTCTATCCATTCACTATATAATGTCTTAACTCACTACTTGACTTTAGTTGGGCAGATTGTCATAGGTTTGCAATGGAATTTTTTTATTTAAAAAAATGAAGCTAATTCTAGAATGGTCACAGAAAACAACATAATGTGGTTTATTGATATTTCACATTGAAACTCATTGTTAGGAGAGTTTCTGTTAGAGAAAAACAGTGTTCACTGGGACATGGAGACTGACAATTGCAGGCAGCAAGTTTATTGGGAAGCTCTACCCAAGGAGGGGGTCTGAAGGATAGACTGCAGCCCCTCCACTGGCATGGTGGAGGTGTGAAGAGAAACTTCAGCCCACCCCTGACAGAGGTGGTCATGAATTTATACAGTACATCTATAGGTGGGAAAATGCTTAGTCAGTGGGAGGGGGTTGGGGCTTGGGTAAGACCTGAGGGCCAGTAGGGAAGGCTGGGGGTGGTGGGCTAGGGGCAGTAAATTCTAGGGATGCCAGAGGGGTTGGTGGGTCAAGTGGCTCCTTTGTCTATTCTTGTGAGGAAATGAGCTGTATCTGGGCACGTAGGCTCTGGATGGGGTGCTGCTCTATGTCACGGAATGCAAGTCACTCAACCACTGTAAACCTTGTGATCAGTTAATCATTATAAACCTTGTAAAGGAGAAACCTCTAACAGCTTCTTTCAAATCTGGTGAGACTACAAGGATAGAGTGAGTTTTTAGATAATCAAAGTCGAGGTCATGAAGAGGAAATTCAATAGCCAGAAATAGAGAGAGATATTGTAGGCTACTTGACTATTTAACAGGCATATTCCCAATGGAGTTAAGCATTGCTCTTATATTGTTTAGGTACTTTCTAATCCCAATCCTGTTCTGAGTCACATATTTATTTGGCAGATGAAAATCACTACCAGGCTAATCCAATCACTCATTTGTGAAGGAATCAAATTTAAAAGATGAGAGACCATCATTTTCTCTGCCTGTCTACTTCTGGCTATAGAATTCATGCAGTTTGATCAACCCCTGTCTTTTATGTTGATAGTCAAAGTTGTGGAATCATTTCTCTTTTCTCTAGTGCATGCCTAAGGTCAAACATCCACACCACAACTCCAGAACAACTTGGCATTAGCCTGATGCTATGGTATCTGTTTTCAGTTAGTTGGTAAAATTATAATTAGACCAAGAGCACATTTTAAAAACCTGCTTTTATTGAATGCAGATAGAAGCAGTGCGTATTTATAGTGCAGGTAAAGTCAGAATAGCCCCATTTGTATTTAAATAATTTTTCAAACTACCTTTCTTATCTCACTCAGTCCATGAGTGAATGCAGATGTATAAACACGAAACTCAGTTTAATATTTCTCAAAACAAGCCACCAAGACTGATTTTGTTTGTTCATTTGTTTGTTTATTGGCCATAGGTTAGAACAAACCATGAGTAAACCCCAAGTAGTGGGTAAGATTCTCGCTAGAGCCAGTTAATTTTCTAAAACATGATTTCCATCTTTGCTGGAAAGCTTGCAGTCCTTTACCATACTTTATCAAATAAAGTAGCGAACCCCCTGGCTACACTGTTGATGGTGAAGATTGCTGGAGTTGAACCAAGGCTTTGGCCGGGACTTGCCTTTCCTAGGTCTCAGTTCTAAATCCTAGAAAATGCCATAGTTAGATTTGAACGTTCTGCCATGCTCATGTCTCTTAATTTCGACCAGGAAGTCAATTAGTATAGCTTCATTGTTCTTATTTCCATGTGAAAAAGCCATCTTATCATGAAAACCATTCTTGCCTAACCACTATTAAGTGTCCTGCAAAGACTTCTCAATACTTGGTTCCTTGGGCTGTTGTTCTCTCATTGACTCCCTGTCTGTTAAGTCTGCCTGACATTCCCTGGGGAGACGTGTGTAGAGAGTTGGGTGCGTGCCCGCTGGTAGACCCTGAGCACAGGGTTTTACTGAACACTCGCCCAGACCAGGCCCCTGTCACCAGCACACACCCAGACGCCTCCAGAGCAGCCCCGCTCTCCTGCTCGCCCTGTCCTGCTTCTTATCAGGACAGATTACTCCCCTGCAACCAGAGGCCCTTCTCCTCTTTCCTGCCCCTCTCACCTTCCGGACCTCGCTCCATCGCTCAAGTGCTATCTCTTCTTTATCTTCAACTTCCGTGCTCTCCTGGCCTTCACTTCACACCCTTTTAGGACAGCCGAGTTGATTTCCTCTTGACTACTTCTCTTAACTACAAATTTGCCCGGCTCCACTTCCTTCTGCAGTCCACTCGGCTCAGTGCTCCACCTTTACCTGATCATCTCACCTCTTGTTCTCTCTGCTCGACTACCTCTGTGCCTTCCAGAGCTCGCACTGTTCACCAGCTGGTGAGTGATCCCTGCGGCCGCCAACGTCTTCTAGGCTGTCAAATCTGCTAGACACGGCTGTGCCCCATCTGACACCTGCACCTTCTGGACCTCCTGACATTGATACATTTGATTAACAAATATGAAGCCTCTCTCATGGGAGGGTCACACTTCCAGGCAGCTGAGATACATTGGTGAGCAGAATAGATGGGATTTGTTCCTTTCATAAATTAAAAAAAAAATTTTTGGCATGTATGGGGTCAATAAACAATGATCACGGGAAGTAAGTAAATTGCATGGTATTGCAGAAGGTGATAAATGCTACATAGGGGCAATGCGATTGGGAGAGTAGCTAAAGGAGGGGGCAGATCTTCCAGGGTGGCAGATGAGGCCTCAGGGAGAAGGGGGGTGTCTGAGATGGGTCAGGGGACATGCTGGAGTAGCTGTTCCATGCCAAGGGAACAAGAGCCAGGTCCAGCACCTCCAATCCCAGGTATGAGGCCCGTGAGGAGCAGCGCGTGGAGCATGAGGTCCGACGGTCAGCGTTCAGGCTGTGCTGGGCCTTGTGTCTGAGGCCAGCTCCTGCCTGGCCTTCCTTCCCCCAGCCGTCCCCTCCCCATGCTCTGTCACCCTCTCTGCTTCCCTCCCTCAAGTGCGGCCAGTCACCATTTCCTAGGATCCTCAACCCCAGGCCATCTCCATGACTTTGGTCACTCTCTTCCTCAAAGTTGACATTTAAAAATGTTCATCTCGCTGCAATCCCTCTTCTACATTCCAGTTGGGACAATTGGATCATGAGACCTCCTTCCTTCCCGATCTACACAAGTTCATGGACAGACACACACACGCAAAACATGCTCAGGCATAACCATGCTAATGCACATGCATGCTCACACACATACACGTGTTCATGCACACACACCCACATGCACACTTGTGCACGCACTCACTCATGCAATGCACTCACACACTTATGCACATACTTGTATGAATACATACTTGCATGTATTCATGCAACATAGTCATACATGCATGTGTGCATGCACACACTCATGCACACCGCATGCTCACCCACACCTCTCTTCAATTTTCCCGTAACATTTGGAATAAAGTTCAAAAGCCTCCTTCTATCACCCAGTCCCTCTGTGACTTGGCTGATGTCTGCCTCTATTCCACAGCCCACTGGCCACGTGGAAGGATGTATGGTTCCTCCAACTCATTACACTGTTTCTCGCTCCTGCATTTAATCCCTTCCTCCTCATTTGCCCTGCAGCACCCAACTTCATACTCAAGTGTTGTGCCCTGCCCGCTGGACCACGTGTCCCTTCCTCATGACCTTTACTAAAGCCAAGTACTGTTAGATTACTAGCCGCTCTACCCACCTACTCTCAAGTTCCTTGAGGCTAAGCTAGAGCCACGCCCTAGCATAGCTCTACACCCCAGCAATACCAGGCACCTATAAGACAAAGGAACAGGTACTGTGTGATCCCACTTACATGAAATAGCTGGAATATGCAAACTCACAGAGACTGAGAGAAGAGCACAGGTTCCCAGGGGAAGGGGCAGGGAAATGGGGAATTAATGCATAAAGAGTGTAGGGGGTGATAGGAAAGTTCTGATAATGGAAGGTGGTAGTGTAGAGTGAATGGTAGGCTCAGGAGTGGCTCAAATGGTAAAGTTTGTATTGTATATAGGTTTCCATAACAACAACAAAAGAGTAGCTGAAGAGATGATGGCAATTAAATGCAATATATGATCCTGGGCAAGATCTAATAGTGGAGGAGAACAGTTTGAAAAGGACATTATTGAGACATATGGAGAAATTGTAATATAGACTGTAAGTTTTATATCAATGTGAAATTTCTTTAACTACTTAGCTATACTTAAGGTGTTTACATAAATGAATATCCTTGTTTTTTGGAAATGTACATGAAAGCATTATGTGTTCAGAGTACAATGTGTATAATCTACTCTCAAATGTCAGTAGACAGAGAATGATACAGCTAATATAATAAAACATTAAAATTGGTGGATCTGGATATCTAAAATGGAGTATGATGGAATTCTCCACGTAGGTTTTGCATTATTTTTGCAACTGTCCTGTAAACTTAAATTATTTCACAATAAAAAGTTTAAAATGTTTGATATTTAATGCCCATGTAAATGCTGATTGAAGCCTCTTTGCCTCCTCATCACCTGTCATCTCTAAACCAGCTTTCAAGACTCAGTCAAGCCTCCTGTATGAATCTTCTGAAAGCACATTTAATTGAAATATTTGCTTTTACTACTAATATAATTTTTCATTCTTTGTTCTCCTGATCTTTCTCTCAGTTGTCCAGGAAATCCTCTATGGCCCCTGTCTTCATACCTCTAATATCTAAAACTATGTTTGACATGGGGTAGATACTCAACAAATAGTTACTAAATGAATGGATCAATCAATCAATCAATCATCAATCAACACGCACAAATGCAAAGAGCATGATGCTATGGGAAAAGGGGAAAGGTCAGCGGGCTTGAAAAGAAGGACGATAGAGGGGTTAAAAAGATGAAAAAATGTTAGGATTCTGATAGATTACAAAATACTCTTTTCGGCTTTCCCCTTCGAGAGTTGGCATCCACTTCTTCAATACGTGCTTAGTCCTGGCGACAGCAGGACTTCAGGAAATGTGACTCCAGCAGAGGCTTGCACTACCCACGTGCTCTGGGGCTCACCCTCCTTGGGCTGCACTTGAAACCCTGAAACCCCGACAAATCGGCCTGAGGCCACCTGCTGGAGAGGCTCTGCAGAGGAGAACCAAGATATCCCAGCCATGCGAGTGAGGCTGCTCTAACGATGGACACTTAGCCCTGCCACCCAAGTGGCACCGCCAAGTGACCCCAGGGAGACCAGACACAGAATCATTTACTGGAGCCCAGTCCAAACTGCCAACCCAAAGAATCATAAGCTAATAATTAAAAATGAATATACAAATAGTAGCAAATATTTATCAAATAAATAAAATAAAAGTTGAGGCAGTTTTCTTGTACACCAAATACCAATGGAGGCAGAGAGTAAAGTATAGGTTTAAATTTAATTTAATCAGCAGTACAGAATTAGCATAAGTCATCCTTCTCTCAACAAATTTGTTTTATCCTATTATTATTAGTTATTCCATTTAGTATTGATATATTTTTAAATTCTCTCACCATCTGCAACAAGTTATTCTATGTACACCTAAGATTGCATAACTTAAAAAAAAAATCTCCTGGAAGTAAGTTAACCATCAGCTCCTTCTACAGACCACATAGGACAAGGAGTTTTTACTAAACGACAGTATTCTTATTTACTCTACCATTTCCATTTGAATAAAGGAATATTCAATGTATACCTAAAGCAGGTTCAGTTCATATCAAGGCACGGAGGGAAAGCACAGTAAATGAGAGATATGAGTTGAGATTTCCAAGAAAGAGTGACGCATGTACTACATGGTATAAAAAGTGGCAGCAGGCAGACAGGAAATGTCCCCAGCCCATGCCCTAAGTGACAGTGGAAACTTCTTTTACGGATGGAGACTGGTAAAGTGTAAAGGAAAGGCATTCACCAAAGAGGAGAGCTAAGAGCTCAGACTATAAGCTTTAGTGAGGAGGAATGCAGACTGCCTACCAGTGTAACCATTCCTTTGAGATGGGATCACCCTGGCAGTAGCCTGTGGGTAGGATGGAGGAATTGTGTCATGGGAGCTACTTCCATAAGCTTGAAAAGGGTTTCAGTCTCCAGAATGAGAATGAGCTTTACCACTGCATAACTTTATATACTACATATAAGAAGTCACTTGGATCCAAAGCTGACAAATCTCCATTGGTTCTTGGGGAGGTCAGTGTTGCTGTGTGTTCCCAGTGGCTCAGCATGGACTTCTGTGACCTCAGCTTGTGCTCCTAAGGTGTCTGCCCAAGTTGGTGCTGGCTGTCTGGATTTTGCCCAGAGGCCTTGTGGTGGGTGTGGAAAGGTATGGAATGGTGTGTGGAGGCAGCAGACAACGCCAATGAATGGGCTAACTGTTGGATCATATGGGTCTGAGTTTGAATTCAGCTCTGTCAATTATCAGTTGTGGGACCAAAGTCCAGTTTCACAGCTTCTTGGACAGGCTACTGAGTCACTAGCAAATGGGACAGTAGTGTTCACTTTGTTGGATTAAGTGTGAGGTATAATAAGAAGTGCCTAATTCAATTCATGGCAGAGTAATTCTCACCACATATTAATCATGCAAGACTTTTGTGATATCTTTTTCTTCCATCTTCCCCAAGTCCTATCTAAAAGAGAACTGATTTAAATGCTGAGGTAATAGGGTGAAAGTTCATGAAGCATCTTTCAATAAAGCACCAAATACCAGTCTACATTTGCTCTATCTAGAAGGCTTCCTATGGTGATGGGTGAGCAATGAGAGTTGTCATGCAACAGACTCCTCCTTGGATTTGAGCCCAGGCATTCCATCAAAGAACTAAGGAAGAGCCACTTTCCATTAGCCACTCCTTCCCTTCTAGGAGGAGGAGCTCCATTGCCTGGTTCATGAACTGAGTCCAATTGAAGGATATTTTTAGGTAAACAGGAGGACAAATATAGCACATAAATGGAATTCACTAATAAACTAAATCCATAATGAAATTGTGGCCAAAAGACAATGTGAAGGTCAGACATGGTTAAAATATATTTTTAATCCTAAAATCAATAAACTTGGAATACTTTTCTTTTTCCCCAAAATGGGAAACTATAATATATAAAAGTGTTAAAACATTTACCACATATTCAGTGTGATAGTTTGAAGCTGGATGGACCCCACTAAATCATGTACTTAGTGCTAATCCATTTCTGGGGGTGTGAGTCTAATGTAGATGGGAATTTTGGGTGAAATTACTTCAGTTAAGGGCCTTTGATTAGGTTATTTCAGTAAGGCATGGCCCAGGGTGGGTCTTAATCCCCTTACAGGAATCCTTTAAAAACAGGATGAATACAGAGAGAGAGCCATAGGAACAGAGAGAAACCCGTGGAAGCTGAGAAAAGAAGGCATGGAAACCAAGAAGCTGAGCACAACGAGACCTGGAGGAGAAGGGAGATGCTGTGCCTTTCCACTTGACCGAGTCCGGGATTGCTAGCAACCAGTCTTTGGGGAGAGAGTGTCACCTGATGCCTTGATTTGGACAGTTTCATGGCCTTAGAACTGTCAGCTTTGAAGTTAATAAATCCCCATTGTGAAAGCCAACCCATTTCTAGTATATTACTTTCAGTAACTTTTAGCAAACTAAAACATTTAGGAAATTAAATGCAAAGAACTTAAGAAAAATAATAGAATCTTCAAGACTTCCAGTCTTTGATATTTTGAAGACTTCCAATCTGTGTGAACTCTGTGGTCACAATTACCTAGCTTTTCCATCCTTGCTGATTCTATCAGCCAGACATATACTGGCCAACCTATTGACCATCAGCCACTTGGCCAGCATCTAGCTTATAGCAAATTCAGGAACATTACTCTCTTTCTTCATGGAATTTTAACCAGAGACACTTCTTACCCCAAAGCCTGTGAATTAACTAAAAGCACTCTCAAGTACTAATGGGGGAGACCAGGAATGATGAAGGCCAGTGTTAGAACAGACTAGAGACGCAGGACAGTTAGTGGACAGTGAGATGGGGCCAGGGGACATTTGTTAGCAAGGGAACAGTTTTTGCTCTCCACAGCATCCCCAGGGCCAAGCTCATGGCTGTCCAACTTTAGAATCTTAGTAAAATTTTCTTTTTTCATCTAAGCCATGAAAGTATAAGCGATAAATTCATTACCTTATGCCCTCAGGGCCATGTGGGTCCTTGACAATAATGGAATTTTGGAACCTGATATTGGCCATCAACTCTATGTTGATGAGGGAGAGGGTTGATGAAATAAAAAGTCTTAGTCTGATGAGAGGTGAATTTGGCACAAGCTCATGGAAAACTGGAGTATACACTAAAGTTGGGCTTAAAACCCAGTAATTCCACTCATAGCCATATAAACTATAGAAATGTGGACATAGGAAAAATGTGGGGATTAGTGTGAAAAAACAACTCTTCACATATAAGGGAAAACAATTTGATTGATGGCTGAGTTCGCCAAAGAGCTGATGGAAGCAAGAGACCAGTGCTAAAAGAAAAATAACAAAGAGCTATGAAGGAAGAACTAACTATCTGGGAAACCTATCCTTCAAAAGTGAAGGCAAAATTAGTCCATTCTCAGATAAATAAAGACAGAGCAGTCTTGTTCCCATCAGACTTTCATTACAAGAAATTACCGAGGAAGTTCTTCTGGATAGTCTCTTTTCTTCCATTGTCATCTTTAAAAGACACAGATTATATAAAGTAATAGCAATAACATAGTATTGTTTGGTATATTATATAAATTCCTATGTATAATATTGTTACATATAAAATTATATGGCCATATCTATTGTAACATATGTGTATATGTACGTGTATGTATAATATACATAGAAAATGACAGGAATATCACAAAGGAAGGAAAGGAAATGGAGTACTATTAGGGCAAATTTTCTAAATTTTTCCATGATTAAGTTAGCATTAATCTAAATTAGGTTGTGATAAATAAAGAAGTATATTGTAATTCCTGGAGTAAACATCAAGAAAATAGATTTTTTACAATAGTTTAAAAATCAACAGAAAAGTTAAAATAGTCCACTAAAATATTTTAACAAGATGATAAAAGAGAAACAGAGAAAGAGAAAACATGAAGCATGTTGAAATAAAATTGCAAAATGGCAGAAATAAATTCAATTTTATCAATAATAACAATATATGTGAATGGATTAAAAATGTTAGTCAAAGGGAAAAAATTGGAGGCCAGATATTACTTACCCAGCTTCAAAACTTACTATAAAACCACAGAATTAATACAGTGTGATATTGGCAAAAGAATAGATAAATAGATTAATGGAGCAGAATAGAGAGTCAAGAAACAAATGCACACAAACATAGGGAACTGATCTTTGGCAAGGGATCAAAGGCAAGTCAATGGAGAAAGGACAGTTTTTCAACAAACAGTTCTGGGACAACTAGATATCCACAGGCAGAAAAATGAATCTAGGCATAGTCCCTATACTTTTCACACACAAAAAAAAAACTAACTTAAAATGGATCAGAGATCTACATGTAAAACACAATACTATAAAAGATCTAGAAGATAACATAGGAGAAACTCAGTGTGACCCTGGTTTTGGCAATGACTTTTTAGATATAACAGCAAAAGCACAATCCAAGAAAGAAAAAAACTGGTAAGTTGGATGTTATCAAATTTTAAAACATCTGCTCTTTAAATGACACTGTTAAGAGAATGAAAATGTAAGCCAAAGAACTGGAGAGAATATTTGCAAAGGGCATATCTGATAAAGAACCGATATCCAAAATATATGAAGAATTCTTAAAACTCAACAATTAGGGACCAAACAATTCAGTGAAAAAAATGGGAAAAAGATTTGAATAATACCTGACCAAAGAAGATAGATAGATAGAAAATAAGCACATGAGAAGATGCTCAATAGCATACATCATTAGGGAATTTAAATTAAACCAACAAAGAGATACCTCTGGATACCTATTAGAAGGGCTAAACTCCAAAGCATTGACCACATGAAATGCTGATGAGTAAATGGACAAGTGGAACTCTCCTTCATTGCTTGTGGGAATGCAAAATAGTACAGCTATTTCAGAAATCAGTTTGGCAGTTACTTACAAAGTTAAGAAGCTTATCATAAGATGCAACAATCGTGCTCCTAGGTACGATTACCTGTATCAACTCCCAAAGGAGTTAAAAACTTATGTCCAAGAAAAAACCTGCATACAAATGTTCTCAGCAGCTTTATTCAAAATTGACAAAACTTGGAAGCAATCAAGATGTCCTTCAATAGATGAAGGACAAACTTTTATATCCCTATAGTAGAATATAATTTAGCAATTAAAATAAATTAGCATTGTGTGGGATAGAGTGTTACCTATAATGTAAACTATAATCCTTGGTTAGTGACAATGCTTCAATATGTGTTCATCAATTTTAACAAATGTGTCACACTAATGAAGGATGTTGTTAATGAGAAAAAGTGTGGGAGAGGGAGGGGGACATTACCTATATTTTTTATGTAACATTTACGTAATCTAAAGTTTCTTTAAAATACATTTAAAAAATAAATTAAAAAAGGAAAGAAATTAGCTATCTACCATGGGAAGATTTGGAAGAACCTTAAATATATACTGCTAAATGGAAGAGGACAGCCTGCAAGGGCTATTTACTTTGTGAGTACAACTATATAACATTCTGGAAGAGTCAAAAAGAGATTGTGTTTTACTTTGCCAAAGGCATCCCAATGCAAAGTACCAGAAATGCGTTGGCTTTTATAAAGGGCATTTATTTGGGGTAAAAGCTTACAGTTCTGAGGCCATGAAATATTCAAGTCAAGACACCATTAGAGTTGCTTCTACTGGTCATCCCGTTGTCCAGCCACATGGTGAAGCAAGATGGCTGCCCACTTCTGACGAGGTCTCTACCTTCCTCTACAGTGTCTGTTGTCTTTGGGAGCTCAGCTGTGGGCTACCAGGTGTAGGGCTCATCTCTTTCCAGGCCTCCCCTGTCAGTATAGTCTTCTCAGCTTCCTTCTCTAGTTCAGCAGTATGCTGTCAGACCTATAGCTCATCTTTCCCTGGGCTTCAGCTCTTTGAGCCTCTTGGGGGCTTTTCTCCTTGCAGCCCAGCTGTGGTTGAAACTGGAATATTTTCTCTCATTTTGCAGGATCAAATATGGTGGTTTCCTTTATCCATGTCTCTGTTTTTATGAGAGACCCAGCAAGAGGGCAGAGGTTCAACTCGAGTCACACCATCCTGACGTAGTTGAGTTAAAAGGGTCTCACACCTAACCTGTAAGAATGGGTTAGTTCACACACATAATCTTGCTCTTTTTGGAATTCATGACATAATTACAAACTGCCACAGATGGTGAAAAGATCAGAGGTGGAGAAAAGTAGGGATGGCTAGGTGGTGCTCTGGGAATGTTTAGGGCAATGAAACTATTCTGTATGATACTATAATGGTGCAAACACATCATGCATTTGTCAAAACCCATAGAGCTGTACATCAAAAAGAGTGAATCCTAAAGTAAACTATGGACTTCAGTTGATAATGAGGTAGCCATATTGGTTCATCAATTATAACACAGACTTCACATTAATGCAAGATGTTAACACCAGGGAAAATCATGTGTGGGGAGTTGGGGGGAAAGCAGGAGATTTTATGGGCATGCCCTGTACTTCCTATACAATTTTTCTGTAAACATAAAAATGGTCTACTTAAAAAAAGATAAAACACATACACAGAAAAAGTTAACACAAACTTATCTTATGATTTGGTAGTGTATTGTCCTGGATGCTTGCTTCACTAAGTTTAAGTCCTTATTCTTTGCTTATATATGGACTTAAGATTTTTTATTTCTCTCTAAGTAGAACTTGAGTTGCATACTACAATTTTTAAAATTTAGAAATGTGTTTGATTTACAAACATTTGGATATTTGCTATTTATCTTATTAAGTTAACTTATGACTTCATCCCACCATGAACAAAGAACATGCTGTTAATTATTTCATTTCTACAAAATAGTAATTGTGTTGTGTGTATTGGAAAAGAATGTGTCTTCTGTATTTGTTGAATGCCTTGCTCGGTATGTAGCCATTTCGTACTTTATAAACCATGTAGTTCTAATCATCTAAATCCTTACTGATTTTTTTATTTGCTTGATCTATTAGTTACTGAGAGAGATACTTTAAAATCTCCTGTCATGGTTATAGATTTGTCTTTTCTTCATTAAGTGTTACCATTTATCTCCCTCCAGAGAGCACTTCATTTCCTCTTGCAGGCAATAAGGGTTTTGGGAGATCCTGTTGATCCAGCCATGCTGAGTTTCATACTCACAGGGCTATTTGCTTCTGGTTTGTTTTTACTCCTTGGTTAAATCCATCAGGTCTCAACTGAAAATCTGGTAAATTTTTCCCCCCTCTTTGTGACTCCAAACTCCATTTTTTTTTCTCTCCAGCAGCACTATTGACTTCTGAAATGTATAGCTAACATGTTTTGCTTCTTAGCAGCTACATTCTTCTTGAGTTTTCAGTCAATCCTTCTTAAAAAGCACAACTTAGGAATCTGTGAGAGTTAATTCCATCTGTCAACTCAGCTAGGGGATGGTGTCCAGTTGTATGGTCAAGCACTAGACTGCTTGCTACAGTAGGGGTATTTCCTAGATGGGATTTGCATCTACAATCAGTTAACTGCATCTAAGGAGATTGCCCTTAGCAGTATGGGAGACCTTCTCATACAATCAGTTGGAGGTCCTCAAAGCCAGAACTGAGGGTGTCAGAGGTCAGAGGAAGAATTTCTGCCTCAAATTTAGCATAGGAAATGCTGGAATTTCCAACCAGCAAGCTCCCCTTTGGGAATCTAGACTAAGAAATTCAACATCACCCTTCTCAGAGTTTATAGAATATAGCTTGTCCTGTGGAATTTGGACTTGCCAATTCCCATGGCCTCATAATATTTACATATGTATGTAAATACATGTACTGGCATACTCCATATACATATACAGATACACAATCATATACATATGCACTGTTTCCTGTTTATCCTGTTTCTCTGGAGAGATGTACTACAGCTTTTTCAATGTCTTGAGGGGAATTCCATTATAAATGTCCTGCTCATTTTTCTGCAAGTCTCTTTTCTTTTGGCTTCTGGCTGCCTGGACACCTTGAATTCCAAATTTTCCTTCTCTGTCCCTATGAAATTGCAGCAAATTTTAGGTTGATGCATTCTATTTTTCCTATTTGTCTCATATCATGTGGTGAACATACTGTAAGATGATCCCCAATGATCTATGCCCTTGTATCACGCACTCCCCTTGAGGGTAGGTGAAATGTGTGACAAAGGACTATGGCAAATGTGAGTGTGAGTGGGGTTGAGGGTTGGGCTGGGCTGTCCATGGAACTGAGGGAAGGGTTGAAGGAAGTAACAGGTGAACTCTGGGGAGTGGAGGACTGTGGTGGAGAATATAATTGTGGGAGAATTCTTTAGGCAGGGTGTCAGTGGTGGGGATGTGTGGGGAAGGGTGTACCTGGGACATGCCTCTGTAGAACACATATGAATGGATTCATGCGGTCATGGGTTGTTACCTCAGCAAGTGCAGACCTACACAATAATCGACAAAACATTGAATTCTCATCCTTAGGAGTCCTGCTACATTCTCAAACAGAGTGGCAAGAGTTTCTTGAGTACATAGGCAGAGCCTATAAAAGTAAACAGACTGATATGCCAAACCCTTGATATTAATGCTTATACTTATGAACTTTATTCTTATAAAATTGTAACTTAGAGTAATAATATCTAGTACCAAAAATTACCTGCTGAAATCCTCCTGTGTCTCAAGCATTGCCTCTCTCTAAGCCAAACTCAGCAAATAAGCTAATTACCTCCCTCTTGGCATGGTGCATGACTCTTGGGGATGAGCCTCCCTGGCACCAGGGATAAATACTAAGCACCAACCAGTGATACATTTGGAAAAAGACTTTGACCAACAGTGGAAAACATTCAATAAAAAACGAATTTTTACAACTAAGAGATTTCAAAGTGAGTTGGGAGGTCATTCCAGAGATTTTATTTATGCCTGTCTCAGGTAGATCTCACTAACTGCCCCAGTAAACAGAGCCCAAACAGTGATGCTCCTGAGGGCTATAGACATCTGGTGGACACTATAGGCAAGAGAACAAAAACCCATGAAATCATCACCCCATCAATGGGTCTTACCTTGGAATACATGATAACCTATTTCCCCAATGGAATAGAGTTAGATTCATTTATAATTTCCCTACACATGATTCTTCTACCTCTTTTATTTGGAGCTATAATTAGTACTATACCCATTAAATATGTCAGAGAGCTGTAACTCTTCAGGCTGTTCATATGCCTGTTGAGCCATTAATCTCAGCAGAGTTGTGGCCAACACCTACTCACCAGTTCATCAGACTCACCCAGGACGACTAATAAAAGGATGATGATGGACACACCCATCCCCCAAAATAGAGTATCTGCAGCAAGCAAGAAAATTCATTCCATCTGCCCCATAAGATCTAAGTTCCCTCTCAATCAGAAGCAGAGGGGGTATCACCATCACAAAATCCTTAAGACTGAGAAATGAAAAAATATAAGGGAGAATGCAATGTGGACCAAAGTAGACTTACTTTTATTCTAATAATGGAAGAACTTGTAACATTGATATAAAGTTAGTGGATACCAGAGTATCTGAGGGATGGGAGAGGGAGGGAAAAACAGGTGAAACATAAGGCAATTTTTGGGCATTGGAATTGTTCTACATGACATTGCAATGATGGATATAGGCCATTGCACATTTTGTCAAAACCTGTAAAATTGTATGGTGCAAAGTGTAAGCCATAATATAAATTATAGACTATGATTAGTAGAAATTTTTAAATATTTGTTCATGAAAAAAGCAACATAAACAAAAATCTACTTCAAGTATATTGTTAATCTAAATGTAAAATGAAAAAAAAATTTCTACAAGAAATATAAGAGAATATCTTCATGACTCCATAGTATATAAAAAACTTCTTAAGTAAGTTACAAAAAGCACTAAACAAACAGGAAATATATGATCTATTAACTTCATTAAAATTCAGAGTTTTTGTTCTTCAAAATCACTATTAAGGAATTGAAAAGGAAGTCAGAGTAGGGGGAGGTTTTTCTAACATATACAATAGAGAGACATTTATGCAAAATACATAAAGAAATCTAAATTAATATTTTTAATAATTTATGTTTATTATGGTAAAATATACATAACATAAAAATCATTGTTTTTTATATTTATGTAACATTTATGTAATTTAAGTATCTTTAAAAAATAGAAAAGTATATATGAAAAATCATTGTAAACATTTTTATTGGACATTCTTCAATATTAGGTACATAGATAATACTGTGTAACTTTCACCACTATTTTCAGATCATTTTCATCATTCCAAATCAAACTCATATTCATTTAGCAATAGTTCCCCATTTTCCACCACCTGAGGTAATGATTATTCTGTTTTTTGGCTCTGAATTTGCTTATTCTAAATATTTCCTATAAGAGAAACAACACAATATTTGTTCCTTTGTGTCTGACTTATTTCAGTCACCATATCTTCAAAGTATCTATGTTGTAGTATGTGAAACACTTCACTTTTTATGGCTGAAAAATATTCCATTGTATGGCTACACTACATTTTGTTTATCCATTTGTCTGTTGATGGACATTTGGTTGCTTCCAAACAAATTGTTATTGTAAATAATGATGCAATGAACAATGGTATACAAATATTTGTCCAAGTCTCTGCTTTCAGTTCTTTGGAATATATACCTAGGAGTGGAATTTCCAGGTTATTTGGTAAATCTATTTTTAGTCTTCTGAGGAACTGCCAAACTGTTTTCCACAGTAGCAGCATCATCTTACATTCCCATCAACAATGTATAAATGTTTCTTTTTCTCTGCATTTTCACCCCTTGTTTTTATTGAGAAGTTCTTTTTAATGATGGCCATCCTTATAAGTGTGAAGTAGTATCTCATTGTAGTTTTGATTGGCATTTCTTTAATGGCTAATGATTTTGAGCATCTTTTCATATAATAATTGGTTATTTGAATATCTTCTTTGCATAAATGTCTATTCAAATCTTGGCCCATGCTTTAAATGGGTTATTTGTATTTTTGTTGTTAAGTTATAGTATTTCTTTATATATTCTGCATATTAAAACTTAGCAGTTATATGATTTCCAAATATTTCTTCCATTCTTCAGGTTGCCATTTCACTTCATTGATAATGTCCTTTGATGCACAAAAGTTTTTTAAAAATTTTGATCAAGTCCAATTTATCTACTTTTTCTTTAGTTGTTTGTGTCTTTGGTGTAAAATCTAAAAATCCATTCAATTATTCCATTATTGCCTTTTTTTTGTATTTAGTTCTTTTTTGTATTGGGCCATTTTTATTATTCTTTCCTTTTCTCTGTATGTTTTAGTTATTTTCTTCATAGCTACCTTTGTAATTATGATTAACATTTTAAACTAGTAACAACGTAGTTTGACTAGTGTCACCCTAGTTTCAGTAGTATACACTCTACTCTTATATGTCTCTTTCCCTCTCCCTTTATATTGTTATTGTCTCAGATTACATCTTTATACATTGTCTTCCCATTAACATAAATTTAAAAGTTATTTTACACTCATACCTGTTAAATCATATGGGCGAGGAGAAAGTGGTTACAAATTAAAAGTACAATAATACAGAATTTTATACATACCTATGTAGTTACCTTTACCAAAATTCCTTATTTCTTCTTATAGCTTTGAGTTACTATCTCATGTCCTTTTATTTCAGCCTAAAATGCTCCCTTTAACATTTCTTTTTGGGTAAGTCCTCTGGTAAAGAAATTTTCCAGCTTTGGCTTATCTGTATATGCCTTAATTCCTCCTTTATTTTGAAATATAATTTCATCAGATATGGAATTCTTGGATGAGTTTATTTTTCCTGTAAGGGCTTTCAATATGTGATCTGACTCTTTTCTGACATCCATGGCTTCTTAGGAAAATCTGTTGTTAATATCTTATTGGAGATCCTTATATATGGCAAGCCACTCTTCTCTTTCTGCTTTCAAAATCGTCTTTTTGTCTTTGGATTTTGAAAGTTTCACTTTAATGTGTCTTGGTGTGGATCTCTTAGAGTAGATTCTGCTTGGGGTTCATTGTGCCTCCATGATTTATATATTCATGTCTTTCATCAGATTTGGGATGTTTTCAGCCATTATTTCCTCAAATATTTTTTCTGCCCCTTTCTCTCTGTTGTCATTCTGGGACTCCAATTTTGCATATGTTGGTGTGCTTGTTGGTGGCATACAGGTCCTTCAGGTCTGTTCATTTTTCTTCATTATTTTTTCTTCCTGTTCCTCATGCTGGAAAATTTCAATTGTCTTGTCTTCAAGTTCAATGATCCTTACTTCTTCTTGTTCAAATCTTCTGCTTAACCTGTCTAATGAGTTTTTCATTTTAATTGCTGTACTTTGATGTACCAAAATTTCTATTTTCTAACTTTTTAAAAATATATATTTTTAAATTATTTTTAAAAGACACACAGATCACCAAAAATTTTACATTAAAAAATATAGGGGATTCCCATATGCCTCATTCCACAAACCTCTCACTTTTCCCACATAAACAATTTCTTTCATTAGTGTGACACATTCATTTTAATTGATGAACACATTTTGGAACACTGCTACATAGCATGGATTGTAGTTTACTTTGTAGTTTACACTCTCTCCCAGGCTATGGTAGAATATATAATGTTCTGCATCTGTCCCTGAAATGCCATTTAGGACAACTCCAAGTCCCCCAAATGTCCCAATATCACACCTCTTTTTCCCTCTCTCTGCCTTCAGCAACTCCAGTGCCCACTGTCTCCACATCAATGGTATACTTTCTTCCATTGCTAGAATCACAAGTCTACAGTTGAATACCACTAAGTCCACTCTAGTCCATATTTTATTCCCCAAACCTGAGGACCTTGGGTTGGTGATGCCCACTCCACCTCTAATTGATAGGGGGCCTTGATCCCACATGGCTGATGGATGGGACTCTCCTGCTTGCAGTTGTAGACTCTCTCAGTTCCTGATGTGGTGGTTGTCTATCCTCACCTCCTTGTTAGCTGTCCTGAGTGAGTTATTTGGTTACTTTTTATAATTTCCAAACTTTATTTTATTCATTCAACATTTTCCTAATTTCTTGCAGTTCTCTGTATATGAATTCCTTTAGCTTACTGAGGATATTTAAGATAGTTGATTTAAAGTTTGTGGCTAATACTTCCAATGGATGTGTTTCCTCAAAGATGGCCTCTGGCATATTCATTTTTTTCCTGTGAATAGGCCATAATTTACTGTTTCTTGGTGTGTTCTGTAATTTGTATTGAGAACTGGACATTCTAAATACTATGTTGTTGTAACTCTGGAAATTTAGTTCTCTCACTCCTCTGGGATTTTAGGTTTTTGTTATTATTGTTGTTGTTGTTTTGAGGACTGGGAATGCCAATTAGTGCCTTTCCTGAACTATTTTTGTTTCTAGTTGGGAAATGGAAAATGACGGGAAAAAAAGAGGTATTTTTTAAAAGACTTCTCTTACTCCTTTTGCCTGAAGGGTATTTGGAGCAAGGACTATCTTTGGAGCTGCCCCTCCTCACCATCAATCTGAAGTAGGTAATCAAAAGGAGCAATCAGTGACCAGACCGCACTCTCCTGGATTTTGGAGGACTTGGCCCTTAGAGCCCATTCTGGCATCAGCAACCTGCATCAGGAGTCCAGGCTATATTGCCCACTGCTACTTGTCACTCAGGTGGGCCAATGGGGTTAAAAGCCACTGCAGAGAGGGTGAAGTTTGTTGATATTTAATGCTCTTTGCTGGGTGCTTCACAGTGTTCCATTAGAGACAGTTTCAACATAGTTGACTCAGATAGTTCCTACCAGTTCCATAGCTATTTTGGTGGAACTACTGGTTCCTGGGGTTTCCCATTCCACAATCTTACCACAATCTTCCATAAATTAATTTTTAAAATTAGACAACTCAGTAGGAAAAATAAAATTGCAAGAGACTTTGAATAAGCTCTTTACAAATGAAAATACCTGTATTTTCAGTGAAAGAGGTACTGATGCAAAGTACCAGAAATCTGTTGGCTTTTATAAAGGATATTTATTTGGGGTAAAAGCTTACAGTTACAAGGCCCTAAAGAGGATAACTCAAGGATGTTTTCTTATCAAAATCAATTGGCATGTGTTGAAGCTAGATGGGGGGCCATCTCTGCTTGGTCTGTCTCTCCTTCATCCTTTTAAGGCTCCAAACGCCCAGCTTCTTTGGATCTCAGCTGTCAGCTGGCCTAGGGCTCATTTTTTTCTTGGGCTTTTTGGCTGCTCAGCTACTCTGTTCTCTTCTGTTGCAAACTACCAGGCAAATGGCCCATCTCTCCCCAGGCTTAAGGTGTTTGAGCCTTCTACTTTCTGTCACATGACAAGGTTCTCTCCTGTGGCATTTATGGAGCTGTCTCTCTTCACGTATGTCTTCTTGAGTTTGTGTCTACTTATATCAGTCCACCAAGGGGGCAGGGTCTCAGTCTGAGTCATATCCTACTGATGTGGTTGAATCAAAGCCCTAATCTTAACAGGTAATTTAATCAAGACATGTTGGCTGAATCTAATGCATTCAAAAGGTATCACACCTAGAGGAAGAGATAAGTTTACAAACATTATCTCTCTTTTGGTATTCATAAATAATCTCAAACCGTCACAATATCCAAATGGTGTGTGTGTGTATATTATATACATATAATTATATAATATATAATTAAAAGTTTCTGAATTTCTCTGGACATAAAGAAATATAAATTAAAACTTTTTTTATAGTTGCTCTAGTGGGTAAAATTGAAAGGAAAATTATCCCTGGGAAACACTAAATGTTGGAAAGTTATTGTGTAATGGAAACTTTCATGCACTCTTCATGGTGTGTAATTGATAGGGCTGTTTTTAGAAAATTGTCTTGTATGTTCATACAATGGAATACTATACAGTAGTCAAATTGAAAGAACTTCAACAACACAAACCAAAAGAATTGAACCTCCCAAAAACATCAAGAAAAAGAAGCTAGAATAAAAGGAGAATAGTTCCATTTATGTACGGTTAAAAAAAAATGCGAACATAGATCACAGTACTAGAAATAAGGACAGGCATTTGCTGTCATGGGGTAGGAATTCTGATTTGGAGTGGCTGAAAAGCCTGCTAGAGATACTCCATCTCTTAATCAAGATGTTTGATAACATTGTGTTCACTTAGTGAAAATTCATTGAGCTATACCTTTTCTACAAGGAAATGATTAAAACATAAGTGTTCATTTTGCTAATTTACTCATTTCTCACTAAGTGGTATTATATAATGCCTAACTTCGAAGGGTCAGAAATAAAAATAAGAACAAATAAACTATAAAAATAGCAGCAGAGGTAAGAGCTGGGGACAGTCTCCATTTTAACATTAGAAACTGTTCTTGGTCGACCAGAAATGGAGGCTCAGTTGCTTCCAGGTCCGTGGGCCAGCAGCACTCCAAGGAAACCTGGTGCAAACAAGAAAGAACGAGACTGTGACCTGGAGGAAGCCCTTTCAATAGGATAGTGTTATGACTGAGTCATGCCTCTCACTAAGACATATCCAAGTCCTAAACCCAGTCCTGTGGGCGTAAATTCATTTGTAAATGGTATTTTTGAAGATACCATCAAGATGTGGCCTCAGTGAGTAGAGTGGGCCTTAACCCACCATGCCTGGAGTTCTTATAACCAGAGACCATTTGAACATGATAGTAGAAGAAGTAGGAGACAAAAGGAGGCAGGTGACCATGCACTGGAGAAGGAGATGGAATTCTGGATTGCTGGCAAGACTCCAGAAAATTATGACACTGTGGACACCTCCATGGGTGTCCAGCCTCCAAAATGTTAGCCAGTAAATTCCTGCTGTGAAAGGAACCAACCTGTGGTATTTGTTAGAGCAGCCCTGGCAAATTGGGTCAGATGGTCAGTGTCCAGCCCGAGTTGACCCTCAGTCTGGGCTCAATGAGACTGATATTAGTTGCATCTGATGGAGAGGAGCCATCCATTCTTGAGGTGGGCTTTGTTCGATGACCCTAACTTACTTCTTGTACTCTTGTCTCACCATGCTATGCATCTTGCTAAATGCTTCATATGTGTGAGGTGTTCTCCAAGGGGTTCGTGAGAGAAGACATGGATAAATGATTGCTGTTGTGGTGTCTTTTTCCAAGAGGATGCAGTAGGGGGACCACACCCATAACTAAATCCTTATACATCGTGTTGTCCCTCAAAAGCAGATGTGCCTGCACGAGCGTAAGTCCCTCCCAGGTCTTATAGAGATATCAATGAGTAGGACAGAGGTCTTTCATGTCAGGAAATGACTGGCTTCACTATCAGATGCGTTTTTATTAAATCAGATATTTAAAGTAATAAATTAAAACCAAATGTCAAATCCTACATTTAACAGGATAGTTACTCAGGTACTTCAATGACTTAAAAAAGAAGAATGTATGCTCTAGGGTTTTCTTTGAAGAAAAGGAATAACCTGTGTAAAGCACCTTAAGTGACCCTACTTTTCAATTCAGCCACAAAAAGAGGACATGGTTCTGAAGATATCAAGCATTTTCCAAAAGCTGAGAAAGGAATGGAGAGAGCTGTAGAGTTAAATGGCCATTATCCATGTGGCATAATTCTCTTACTCTGAGAATGTACTTATTTCAAAATCTTCCTAGAAATTGGCAGGAGTGCTAAAAGAACTATTTAAAGATTTGAAATGATTTAATTTCTTCCCTTGCAATAACTGTCATCTGTAACCATTTGAAACATTTTAACCTTAGAGTCACACGGACTGTATCGTCGTGGATGGCAGACATCTCAGGATGGAATGATGTGGTATGATGGCACCGCGGGTTCACTTGTCGAGGCCACTACACTTTGCCTCTGTTGGATTCCAGGGATGGGGGAGTCAGACCCCAGAAAGGCTGATCTCCAGGGGGTGCTTTGGGACCAGGGACTGTCAGCATTGGTCTCCAGATGACTGTGGCGTAGCCCCATGATGAATCAGAGGCAGGGTCGGTTCACTTCCTTCGTTCGCGGTTTGATGGAAGCCGTGTTGCCACCTGGGGATGGATTTGTAAGACAGCCACCTTTTGTTTTGGGGTACACATTTTTATTTCAACAGGTCTAAATTTATTTAAAATTATTTATTTAAAATTATTTATTAATTAGAATAGTCCAAGTATAAAGTAACTGCCTCCATCTCCTGTGTGTGTTGTTATTTAATATAAAAGTCATCTTCTTTCTACTCTAACAAACGCTAATCTGAGGCAGAGCAGAAACATGTTATGTGATCAGGAAGCGAATTCCCAGAAGTGCCTCTGGGTAACATCATGGCAGCCGGGGAGTGGGGAGCTCGGCAGTGGGACTGTCATAAGGTGCACAGAGCTTCCTCCATCCAGGTCCTTTCAAGTCAATTGCCCAGTTACCCCCATTTGGTGTCCCTGTGACAGGTGCCTTGGCTTCTGGATGGAATGTTAGCTGTGGTAAGAATTGTGACTAAAGGTTCAATGGGCAAGCTGAAGAAACTGAAGATCAGAAGACATAGCAAATATTTTTTTGTTGAAATTCTGTACTTTGTTCAGTTTCCCACTTATTTGTGACACCAGGAGCAACACTAAGCAAAGATTTTCTAATTTCACATCTTTCCAAAGCCTTGTTTCACCCCAAAATATTTCTGCAAAATTGCTAGTATGTTTGCCCCTAAAAGTCAATTGGTCACTGTGATCATGATCCAGACATTGGGGAAGCTAGCACAAAGCCAACTTCACTCAGGGAGTTGGATGGTTATGGATACAAGAGTGTCCATGCATATGCCAGGTCTAAAATCAAGTTCAAATGTACCTTCAAAACGTTCCTCAGCAGCATCTCCTTCAACCTTTGTTAGGATGATAAAAGCTTCCAGGCTGTGGCTCTTAGTAAACACACTGTGAATATTAATGCACACTTAGGGCTTTCTAATCTTTTCCCAGCATACATTATATTATCAATTGCTTCAATATTTCTGCCCCATGTACTTCTTTTCACAATTTAACCTAGATGATATTTGCTCCCAGATTGCTTTGCTCCATAGTTATATATTTAGCTGTAATATATTACTTTAAAAATGATGTTTTGTTATTTGTTTATAATTGAAAATAATGACACAATATCATCCTATAATATACAGAGATGGTGTGTGGTGTTGTAGCCAGCACTTAGAATACTAGACAAAACCAGCCTGTGGAGCCATGCCTTTGAAATATGATTTAAAACAGAATTTATAATGTCACAGAATTACATAAAACTGTGTGAAATTGTGCAGATAATCATTTAAATCTCCCTACATGAAAAGATAATTGCTCCAGAAATTAACTGTACCTGGGGTTCATTCATTTGGTCATGGCTAGTTTCTTATGTAGCGATGATTTGATATTAGAGCTAATTAAGATCAGGTCAGAGTTGCTGAAGGTCAGGCATTAATGTGCGGGATCATTGAAATGATAATTATAAACAGATTAGGAAGCCACGGTCTTTTATAAGGGGTTATTAGATAATTACTGTGAGAGTGTACGGCTTACTGTAATAATGGATTATCGACTACTTACAGCGTTTTAAGGGTGAGAGTGTATTACTTCCTCAAGGACTAAAAAATAATGTTGCTGAAACTCAGAGCTCAGTAAATAAAGTAGAATAATTGTAGCTGGAGTCCACTTTTTTTCTGAAAGAATTTTTATTTGAGGACGATGCCTCTCATCACTGTTGTTGCCTTCGCTTTATTAAATACAAAGATTGCAGATCTTGAGGGGTGTAGGAAGGGAAACCACATTATTAATAGAATTCCCTACTGTTAGACAGGGGAAGCAGTGGAATGTGGAAGGGTTTCCTTCCCCCTCTGGTTCAGGAGCATTCCTGAATATTGCAAACCCATAGCACGGGATGGACTGGAAAACGTTTGGCTCCGTTTTGTCATCCTCCCGCATGGGATGGCTTCTGTTCCCGGGTTAGTCCGGCTGGATCACCGCTCAACAGCTAAATGGTGTGGCACTTCCATGGGTCTAGTGGACACTGGGCCATGGGAGAATTGGACTTTCAGGGCCTTGGGATCACATGGGACAGAATGTTTTCCTCAATGAGAACCTGCGGCAGGCAGATGTTTGCAATGTCTCTACCGCGGGGAACTCCGCAGGGGCAAACTTCCCCTGCGTGAACGTGAGCAATGAGCTCACGTGTGTGGAGAATCGCTCAGGGTCGTTGCAAAGTGCTCTCTGACCCCAGTGTACCTGGGGGTGGAGATCTTCTGTCTCGGTGCAATTTCAATGCAGTGCTCTGACTCCTTCCAAGCGCCCAGGCTCTGTGGAATGAATGGGGACAGCTGTCGATGAGGGGTGCTTATTTTGTGGGTGAGGAGGGAGGCTGAGAGGTGCGGTGTGTGTGCATTAAGTCCAATGTGTCTTCCTAGCTCTTGGCAGAGCTTCGGGAGGAGGCATCTCATTTGGGAGGGCGAGAGTCCCCCAAATGCTCCTGGAAGAGTCTGGGAATGTGGCCATCCTGGGGCAGGGCAGCTGGGGGGCTGAGTTTCCCCGTTCAGGTCATTGTCATTTGGGGTGGCTGCTGGCCTGAGAAGTATCCCTCTCTGAAGGAGTGAGAGAAGACCAGGGTTGGCTCAGCTGTGGGGCCAGCCTGGGTCTCCTGACCTGCTCAGGTGTTGGCTTTCGCCAGATTGGTGTCCTGGATGCACTTCCTTCTTGGCCTCTCACCACAGAGTGGCCAGAAGCAAAGCTCTCAGAGCCTCGGGGTGTAGGCATTGGCTGAGATGGGCTTGGCCTCTCGCCGTGGGGACCAGGACTCAAGGGCTGAGGCCAGTCGGTGAAGGCTGGTGCCCAGTGCTGCCTCCCCGGTGACGCCACCCCAGCTCAGAGAGGATTCTTCTCCGTGACAGAAACTGGCAGCCCTCAGGACAATGTTCCTGCCTAAGAGGAGCCACCAACCTGGAATGTCGATACCACAGCTGCTTTTTTACCTCAGGAGCCCACGGAGAAAAGAAAGAAGGGGACAGCCACTGAGTAACGGGAGTTGAGGGTTTACTGCCACCTGGAGCCTCTGAATAAAGCTTCTGGCTCTCTCGGCCCAGGCTCCACCCGTGGCATCTTTTCAAATGCAATAAGACCTCTAGGTGGACGCTCTGAGTCACCCTTTGGCAGGTGGTCTCTGAGCGCATTAGAGTCACTCGATTGCAACCCAGCATTACTCAGAGGGTCTACCATGGGAGAGCCAGTGCCATGCCGTTTCTTAGCTGCATATTTGCAAAGGACATCAGACCAGATGCAATTCTCGTGATGGCGCTCCTCTTCCTGCACGGTAGGTGGAGGCTGCAGGATCACTGAAGGTTTCGGGCATGGGAAGAACACCAATTATTTGAGCATTCTTATAATTCAGGAGTCCGCAGGTCATTGACCCATTGGCCGAAAGTGCAGTACCTTGAGGCCACAGACTGGGTCCCAAAGCATTATGCCAGTGGCAAGGTGAGAACTTGGGCAGTCAGGCTGAGCAAGGTTCAGGGATGGGTGAAGAGTAAGAGTGCCTCCACCTGTGGACCCTGAAAGCCTCTGGGCGATCAGAGCTCCTTGTTGCTGGAAGTCAGAAAAGACTTTTGGTCTGGAAAGAGCCAACAGCTGCCCACAACTGCTGCTGTCTGCTCTGGAAGGTCAGAGCTTCTCACTCCCCAGTTTTCAGTGGCCACCTTCTCCAGGAAGCCAGGGGAGTTCCGAGGGGCATCGGGCTGTCCGTGGGCTTGAGATATCAGTCTCCACTGGGGTCCTGGTTATCTTCTGGGGGCTCAGTCATAGGGGCCGGAGAGTCAGGGTGGCAAATTTCAGTTTCACAGATAAAAATATATTCGCTAAAATTTTAACATTCTGAATTCTTGATCTAGAATTCTAGTAACCCAAATTAAGAAAGAATTCCAACATAGTTCACTGGTGTAATGTAGTGACCTAAAGGCCAAGAGAGGAGACATTTGGCAGTACATAGAGGATGACAGTGAACCCACTGAATGAATTAGAAATGCTTGTTTAGTAAATGCCACTCTTTAGCCCTGTGGGAATACTGAGATATTTATAAAATTCTTATTATTTTGCACCAGCAGAATGCTTGAATGCTTGTATTTCCCATTCCGACCACCCCCCCCCCCGCCCCTGCCGAACCTTTGATAAGATGTAGACAACTTCCGAGAGTTGGGGAATAAAACGTCCTTCTTCCACTGGCGTTCAGGCTTGGGTTTGTAGCCTGGGCATGTCCCATAACTTCTCAATTCTTTCCCTTCTCATCTGCATAATCAATGATACACCTCATGGCAAATGTTCCCACAGATGAGATCCTTGACCCCCCTCTACCTTGATGTCCCAAGAGTCCATATTGTGTGCAGTACTGGTGTGCCCCTATTGAGCTGAGAAAGTCAGGGGTCCACGGTTGTCAGCTGGGAATAAGAGAGGTGGCAACAACTTTAGGATGGTGTGGTCCATAGCTGAGGCCTTCATGCAAAGAGAAGCGTGTTGTAGTAGGTTGCTCTTGGACAATGAGAGTAATATAATAACATTAGTGAAAATGAAAATAAAAGAGACCCTCAGTAAAAAATGCTGGTGGCATAAAATATAAAAAGGAAGCAAAAAAAAAAAAAAAATTGGAAGAAATCTCTGTCCCTGCAACCTCAGGCATTTATTCCTCTCCTCGGGGAGCTCTTGGAGCCTTCTCTGAAGCACGTACCCATCTGCTGGTGTGTTCTGGGTTTGTCTGTTAAAACCTGCCCCGCACTTGTGGTGCAAATCATTTCTTTACTTGATTCATCTCAAACGATCTCCAAGGACTTTACCCATATGGAAGAAATGATGCAAAACTTTAGCGCAGATCACTGGGTGCCTTCCTTCACTGCAGCCATTTCTGGGATAAATGGCATTTTCCAATCTGTGTGGCTCTAAAAGGCATCTCATGGGTACAGCAGCTGGAGGAGGCAGGAGGACACTGTGGAGAATCAGTTCTGGCTGTCTGTGTGTCTGTAAGTGTTTGCTGCAGAATCAATGTGACATTTTCTTTCTTATGAGCGGTGATAAAAATAGTGACTAAAATGCATGTGGGGCATCTTGGTTTCCAAAGCAGGTTCACCCACATGATTTGAGCCAATCCCATCTCCCTCCTTGAATTCATATTTCTACTGTGTCCACTGGTCCACCATTCTCTTCTCTCCAAGGCAATTGATTCAAACAAAATACACAAAAAAGCACATGCTTTTCTTTTCCCTTTTAAAAATGCAGACATATTTATTTTGCATACCTCGTATGCAAGTGTGCACACCAAAAGGCAGGTGGTGATAAAAAGCTGTGCCAAATGCAGCTTCACCTATGGAAAGATGAAAGAGAAGACCTTGACGCCATGTTCTATTCTGAATTTAGCTTGAAAAAAAGCCCTTCTAGAACACCCCCTGGATACGTTGTGCTTCATAGACATGACCATTTTCTGGTCCTCTGTGTCTGCGATCTGTGTGACCAGTTGGACTCTGGAAGCTGACTTTCCGGGTTGGGGCTCTGCCTGTGTCTAACCAACAGAACAGCAGGGATTTCCTGAGGAGAAGGCCTGTGCGACCTGGCTCCTGATTTCACAGACACAGCGTGCACCTAAGTCAACGGAAGGGACATGCACCTCCACGGACCGGCTGGTCCTCCGTGTTTAGAACTGACTGCTCTTCAGAGACCCCAGGAGCAAAGGGCTGCATGGATTCTGATGTTCTCTCAGTTTCTGGTCTACTTTGCTCTTGATTTTAGAAACTATTTGAGGAAAGGCATTTCCCTTAACTTAGTTTTTATGGCTGACATCATTCTTAGGTCCACTGACTTTCACGCCCTCCCAATTATCCAACTTGACTAATTTGCTGATTTGTGGACTTTATACCTATCAATCAAAGATTCCATATACTGTGCTACACCATGGGGACCAGTTAGGAAAATGATAGCAGCTACTCTTTGCTTGAGACAAAATCACACATTATCTTAGGCAGTGGGGGCACAGATGCTTGGAAAAGCCTATGAAAGCATCACAGAATAGATGGTCTTTTTTTCTGGAACCGTACTGCTGAACAGGAGTTTGAAGTGTCTTTATGGCAATGAGAGATGCAGGAGACAAAGTGCGAAGATGAATCTCTTGACTACCAGTCTTCCCCCTGAGCAAGTGTCAAATCCTCTGATTCTTTCTTTGTCTTCTGTTGAGCTTCATAAGCTAATGGGATAACAAGGCATAACCTGGCTTTGGTTGAGCTCTAAAGAAAATTTTCTTGCGTTAAAATTTCCTGAGTTTATGGGAAGCGGACTTGGCCCAGTGGTTAGGGCGTCCCCCTACCACATGGGAGGTCCATGTTTCAAATCCTGGGCCTCCATGACCCGTATGGAGCTGGCCCAAGGAGTGCCCTGCCACGCAGGGGTGTCCCCCGCATAGGGGAGCCCCATGCGCAAGAAGTGTACCCCATAATGAGAGCCACCCAGCGCAAAAGAAAGTGCAGCCTGCCCAGGAATGGTGCTGCCCACATGGAGAGCTGATACAACAAGATGATACAACAAAAAGAAACACAGCTTCCCGTGCCACTGACAACAATAGAAGTGGACGAAGAAGAACCTGCAGTAAATAAACACAGAGAACAGACAACCCAGGCAGGGTGGTGGGGGGGAAGGGGAGATAAATAAATTAAAAAAAAATCTTAAAAAAAAATAATAAATGCATTGAATGGAAGGAATTGGGGTCATCTTAGTCACATGTAGGTTTGGCAAGTGTCTATTTATAGGAATTCTTACATGAAATGATCTCTAAATCTTGTAATTCCTCATTTGGAGTATTCACAGCAATAAATATCTCACCTTCTCCATCCATTGGCTCCATGGAAAAGTCATTTGCAATAATTCTTATGAATCTACTTTCAATTTTCAATTACAGGCATTTAAACCGTATGGTTATAAGCTTCCTTTATCTTTACCAAAAAATTAGCTATTAGATCTAGTATGAAAGCCTCAACCCAGCCAAGTTTGAATTGGAGCAGCCTGTTCTATGGCTATCAGGCTGGAAATGAAAATATCTGTAGTCTATGAGGAGAATGGTCTGTCACCTTGGTCTCACTACAGAAGCAGAAGAAAAATTATAGTTTGAGTTATGTGAAGATCAATGATGGTTTAGACTCAATTCAGAAATCCTCACAAATTTTATGTGGTAGTGTAGCTGAAATGTATAAAATTATTTCAGTAAACTTAGAAGCTTAACATGTCAATCTTAAAGAGTAATCCAAGAAATTACATTAAAGTCACCCAAGGAAGTTTATAAGTTTAGTATTTATTTAAATAAACAGACCCTGTTAATTTCCTCTTTCTCTCTCTCTCACCATGCTAGGGTGAATTATGTACCACACCCCAAAAAGCAAGTCCTGAATTTTCAGCGGCCTTCCTGTGAGAGTGCACTCATTTCTAACCTGGACCTCCTGAAGGCGTGTTATGAGTTAAGGTGCGGCTGACTGAGTCAGGGTGAGTCCCAACCCAGGTCCCTGGAGGCGGCTGAGAGAGTAAACCAGAAGCCAGAGGTTGGAGAAGGAGGAGCCAGAAGCCGGAAGTCAACGGGAAGAACGGACGCCACCTGACGGGAGGGGCCAGGAGGACCCTCAAGGGTCCTGGTAGACCAGCAGCAGAGATCCGTGCACTTCGTGGAGAGCTTGAGCTTGACTCTTTCTAGCCTCGAAACTGAGGGGACAAATGCGGATTATTTAAACCAGCAGGCTGTGTGGTGTTTGTCACTGCAGCCTAGCACACTAAGTCCTCTTTCTCTCTCCTTTTCTTGTTTAAAAACTAATAATGGTGTTTTTAACTTGGAGCTATAGAAAGAGACAAAAACTGTCAAATACAAGACATCAGTTTGGGGCCCTCCATGCCCACTCTCTGCCCATCTCCCCAGTCCTGACCCTGGTGTCCCCAGAATTATCTGAGTCTTCTCACCCACATTCACCTTCCTATTCTTCTATCAGAGCTGCAATGCAAAGACAAGACCTGGATTTTCCCGCTGCCGTGTATTAGCTGTGTCGTCTTGTATAGAAACATCCTCCTTCTGAGGCTCAATCCCTCATTTCAAAAGTGGGGGAGGAAATGTGCTTTATCTCCCCAGGCGTGGGGCAAGATCAGGTGATTTTGTGGAACTCTGTCTAGGTATATGAGCTATAACATGATCAAATGAATAAGATTAAATAAATTAGCCCTCAGATGTAAATAGTTGATAACTGACATAACAGTGCAGCTCTCAAAATATTAGTTAACTCTTAAAGAAGAACATGCACATTCAAAGGCATAGTTTTATTGAGTTAAGAATCATGGAGCTGGAGGGCCTGGCATCCTTCTCAAAGACCTGCAGAAGCTTGCACTGTAGCCACCCGGTCCATCCTGCCTGCTCTAAGTTAAAAATTAGAGAAGATAAAAAATATGGATGACTGTATTTTTTCAAACTGAACATTTTGACTTTCTATCCATTTCCATTACCAAGTTCATAGCTAATGGATGAAATACTAAAGATACTTTCATTTTGCAACATTCAGGTTCCCAGTTTTTAACCTCTTGATACCCAATCGACATGAATATTCTGAAATCTTCAGGTTACGCATTGGTTCTTTTCTCAACCTAAATAGTTTTATGACTCCATCCTGGGAACACCGATTGCCTTCAGTTAGGTCATCAAAAACACTGCCTAACAACATGCTTATTTCTTTGGGAAAGCTTATAAACAAACACTTTCTATGTAGACAAGTGCCAGGGAAAGAATACTTTTAATTCTAATTTGGGAAATGGAGGGCTTGGTGGGATTATTTCCCTTGGTCTCTGAGACTTCACTGACGAGCTGGTCTATCTTGACCGTGTTTACTTCTCGTATCCACTGCTTATGTGCACACGCATGTGTAAAACTCCTTCCTGGAGGACTGAGCACAGCCACATGTCCTTAGGTTGCCTAATGAAAACCTTGGTGTGATCTGGTTTGGGACATGTGGACACGCTGCCCCCGCTGAGTGGAAATCTTTGTGTCTGTGTTGAAGGGACTGAAGCCATGAGAGAAAAGGCTCAGAGCATCTGGAAATTTTGAAGGTAAAGTTAATGCATGTGAAAAATCAAACTAAAATTGACAATATTTTTTCTGATTTGGTGCAAAAGGCTAAAATAGCAATTTGATGGTTGCTGTTGCTATTTTGTTGACATACTGCCTTTGAGTTATAACCCCTCCACGTGATGGTGAAAGCTGCTATTCTCTTGTTGGTTTAAGACTGAAGGCCTTCGTGTATGTGCTAAAACATTTTCTTTACCACGAGCTGTGTTGACAGTTCCTTGTTTGTTTGGGCTTTTCTGTTCATTTGAAATCTGAAGTCAAAGCAGTCAGATTGAAGCCAGACCCTGAGAGGAATCTTCTTAGGAGCAATGAGTTCTTTACCCTACAGAACAACAATACCTTTTCTTTTCTTTTGTTGAAGCTTGTTCTCTTTGCACATTTTCTGCCTTGGAATCGGTCAACTGTGGTCAAAACTGTCCTTGTAACCCAGATGAATAGAAGCAACCACCTTGGTTTTAAAGATTAAGAAAATAGCAACAGTTCTTGTTTAAGGTCATGGGTTATGAATTCATGCTATTCACTTGCTTTATGGCATTATTATAACACAAACACAGATCACCAAAGAAGCTGAGGGCCCCATCAGCAGAACATGTATGGATCCCTCTGGTATTTTCGGGTTGGTCCTTCAAAGTCTACATGAAATGGCATCAGCATCTCCAGGGCGCGTGCAGACTCACTGACAGACAGACAAGGTACACTTCAGGGTGGGAACGCAAAGCACGTGGTAGGCAAACCCTTGGATCATCTGACAGAATCCCGCCATGATGCATCTTAATGTCTAAGATGAGTTATCTAAGAATATTTGACAAAAGTACACAAGGAAAACCATCAATATCCAGTGACAATTCTGTTTTCACAATCAAAGTGTTTGGTCAGGGATCAACCACATTGAAATACATTGTCCCATCTCATCTCTTTGGATGCTCGACTGGTGACCTTTCCAAGTGCCCACTGTGGTAGACCCATCTTCCTCCCCGGAGCCCTGCTTTCTTGTGCTCCATGCCCCGCGTGCTTCCTTGAGCCTGTCTGATTCCCCATCTGTGATAACCCTGGCAGGATCGACGGGCTGCCAGCGGCGTAGCTGTGCTTCACTGTGGGGGAACAGGAGCGCCCTGTCAGGCACGGGGACAGCTGGGAGCCCCTCCCTGCCCCCACCCGTCAGCCGAGGCTCTGAACCGGCATCTGGCCATGGCCCCACCCAGGGTGGAAGTGTGCCTGCCTCTCCTTGAGAGGCTCTGGGGACTCTCCCACCCGCCAGTGTCCATCAGATGTGCTGATGGGCATGAATGGGGGGTAGGGGAGAGTCCCTTGCCTGCTTGCACCTGTCAGCAGAGCTGATGGGCAGGAAAAGGTGGGGGAGGCTCCCTCCCCACCCTGTCAACCCAGCTGACAGACAAGCGTAAGTGGGCAGGGCCCCTGGCCTCTCCGAGGCGGGTGGGGGTTGTTGATTGGGGAGCGGGTGGGGCTGGCGCCTGCCTGGCAGAATGAGGGGCTGTGAGCACTGGAAGCAGGTCGACGCTGACTACAATGAAAGGCAGGGCCGGTGTGTGTGTGTGTGTGTGTGTGCGTGCACGTGTGCGTGGACCTTCCCTCTTTAAAGTGAAAACATGGACCCACACGCACACGAGCTGAACTCACTGAGCCTTATCGTTTGTGTTCTAGAGATGGGGCCCCGGCGATCTTTTTTCCAAGAGAGTGTGCTATGAATGGAACGTTCACTTAAATATGGTTTCAGAAATGAAGGGAAAGGACAATATTTGTTAATTCTGAGCTTTAACTTCATAAGAAAAATATCGTGATATATTTTTGATATTTGCAATCAGAAGCGGTAAGATTATTTCTCATAGAGAAACATGGTTTCTCAATCTTTTGCCCAATGGCTTCAAAACCTTTCTTTCTTAGCTTATAGTTCTTTTACCCCAAGCAACAATGAATGAGAGGATTCGGATGCAGGTCTCTGATAAGAAAATTTGTGTTTGGTGAGAAATATTATGTACTCTTCACTTAACAGGCTCTTTGATATGTTGAGGTTTCCACGTGGATCAAGCTGTTGCCATCTTGTTGTGGAAGCTGTGCCCCAATGAGGGTCTTCCAGAAGGAGGTCTCCTGGGATGGGCTGGCGATGGAGCCAGGCAGCCAAGAGAGATGAAAAAGGTTTGTGAGGAACTGGCATAGAGCTTTCATGATTTAATATCTGGCCATGTCTACACAACCTGCAAAAACCCCATATAAAACATTTTAGTGATTGTTTGGTAAACAAAACACTTGTGTTTCACAGAAACTGAACAAAATCTGCCATTTGAAGATTGTAGGCATTTATGCCAATCCCATTTTATTTCTATGAAATACAAAAGGCAATGCCTCTTTCCACACTTCTGGGCAGTTAGGTGTCAACAAATCAAGAACAATCTGTCAAAAAAGTATTGCCTGCTCCCATGGAGAGATAACATGTATGGTATTGCAAACCTGGAGTTTAGATCTATTAACTGCAGCTCAAAGAGGGACTTGTGCATTGATTAGTACTGAGTGTTATATGCCTGATGATTATGATGATATCTTTTCTATTCTAGATTATATGCAGAGGAACAATGAACATGTTAAGAGTCCTGGTAAACTTAATTCATTTTCTAAATCGTGAACATGCCTATTAGATAAAGGAACGGCTCTCTTAAGTACTGCCTTTGTTTGGCTCCCCACTGCTTGCCTTGTTGCCTACACTGTCTTTGTGAGTTCATGTCTAGGGCAGTGCCTCTCCTCACACCTCTCCTAGCTGTCCTAGGCATAACCGCTGCGATGGGAAATGGGATCGGCAGTTTACGCCCAAACCTAGAGGGTCTATCACAATTTCTCTCTAGAGTTAGCCAACAGCATAAAAGAACTCAAAGAAGAATGGTGTTTTCCATCAACTTTGGGAGGACACAGCCTCTGAAGGCACCTGGCCTTTTGCACTCTCATGGTCAAGTACGTCATGGCTAGCCCCCTTTTTGGGCCCACTTACTACCCTCTTCTTTATTCTTTAAATTGGGCCATGTATCTTCAAAATTCTAATTAAATTTATTTCTTACAGAATCAATACCTTACTAGTTGTGCAGCGATTTCATTTAGTTCCAACTGGGGTGCTGAAGCTGTCTTCCCTCAACCACAATAGAATAGCCAAAGCTGTTTACGCCCTGCTAGGCAGGGACCACTGCCCTGACCAGCAGGAGGTCACTACAGAAGAATGACCTTCACCCCCAGCACCCCCTTAGGAATGAGGGCGTGAACTCTCTGAGGGGGCAGTTGAGACAGGTTAGTACAGGGAAACAAGAAGACGAGTCATAGCACGACTGACAGACAATGTGGCTGACGACATGGCTGCCAGACCCTGCTGAGACCTTGACCTTGACCTTGACGTCCTGAGGGTCAAGGGGAGGTCCCAGATATTCCAAAGGGACCATTGGCCTTCACCATTGGTGGGGTACCCAATAATAGCTGGGGCCCCTCCCCTTAGCATTAGCAAGGGAGAAATAATAGCTTAAAAGGTAACCATAGAGGAAAGCAGCTGTGGCTCAATCAGTTGAGCTTCTGTCTATCATGCCAGCCCGCAAGCACCATGGAGAGACAACTTAGCAAGGTGACGCAACAAAAAGGGAGACAAGTAAAAACATAGAAGTGCACACAGCGAATGGACACAGAGAGCAGACAACAGGCAAACCACAGGAGGGGTGAATAAATAAAAATAAATATACAGACACACAGAAGAATGCACAGTGAATGGACACAGAGCTCAGAGAGCAAAGAAGCCACAAGGGAGGAGGAACAAAAAAAAAGTGGGGGAAAAAAAAGATAACCATACAAGCCGAACCTCACTCTTCTCTGCCTATAAGAGCCCACATCAATTTTTTTTTTTTTTTTGCATATTTCTGTCCTTCTCTCCTATTTCTTAGCAAGCTCTGTTCATTTCCCCCATTTCCCAATAAATTATTTACTGGCCTAACTAAAAAGAAAAAATATTGTTTAAGATGGAATCTGACTGTTCTGAAGATAAATTTTGATGAAGGATAAAGTTTTTAAGTACAATCCCTCTCAGAGTTTCTAGTTCAGGAAAAGTGATGAAAATCATAAAATCTAAAAAATGTATGTGGGATCCTCTAACAGGTAACCAAGCATTTGCAGACACAGTCAACCTGTTACTCATCATTACACCTGTTTTCATCAAAAAATGACTCCAAAAATATCAGAAGACTCAAGCAGTTGAAACTGATAGGTAATAAATACACCATCTTCAACCTGAAAAATACCTGCAATTCCTAATTTCAGACCTCGAGGGACCATCTTCTCCACTCACTAATGGATGTGTTATCTAGCCAGGCTTTCAGAAGCAAGGGAGTTTGCTGGGCTTTGTAGCTTCTTAGTTTTCCTTCTGAGATCTTTAGTTGCTTTTCTTTTTTCACTAGCAGAGAGGCTGCCAATGTTTATAAATGTGCTGTGGTGGCAAGGGATCATCATTTGTAGTTCTTTATTATCAACTGGTGTGTTAACAGTTAGGTTAGAGAAAATCTATGTCCACTGGACCAAGAAAGAGAGGCCTTTGCTAATGGGCAGTGGCCCTCGAGGCAGGGCACCTTAGAGCTGGGCTGTGCCCTGGGGATGGGGCTCAGGCTGCCAGCCTGCTCTTGCCCTCCCCTTTGGAGCCCCAGGCTTGCACGGGCTCCCTTGTTCGGCCTTTCTTCAACTATAGAATCCAGAAAAATGCAAGAGGATGGCTTTCTGTACATGCCAGTTGTTTGTTCGTTTTCAGTTTATTTCTCTCTATTCATTGTTTTGTTCATAAAGTAGAATTTCTAGTTTGGGAAGCCACCTTCAGAAGAGACCTGAAGATGAAAGTATCTGGGGGAAGAAATCACAAATGGCAAAAGAAAGGTCTGGTGACAGCATCACATGATTAATAGCTGAAGGAATTAGAGGTGAGGAAAATGGAAAGCAGGATAGTAGATGGGGCACTCAAGTATTTGAAGGCTTTTCATATGAAAAAGAGAGATTAGATTCTAGTATTGGTAATGTTAGAGACCTGAACTTGAACCTACCAATGGGTCAAAGTCACAAGAAAAGTGTGGGCTAAATTTAAACCATGGTCTGTTCACTAGAGCTCTTTAGCTACCTAATATTCAAGAGTAGTGGGAAGGATTTCTTTCATGAATGTTGGAAAGATTCCTTCCATCAAAGGGTGGGAATTGGAAGTACAGGAATCGAAATGTTTCCTGTAATATTGTATGATTCAATCACAAAGATATTTGGAATACTTTGGGTCAGTACGGAGCCACAATATCCCTGTTCATTACAGATTATTTTAGCATTTTCAGATTGAATATTATGAAAGTTCAGTTTAAAACATAATAGAATAGATTTATCAAGTTTTCCTGTATTAAGTCACAAGTTGATTGCATATTCAGCTTTGGTGGTTATATGTCATCAGGAAGACAACCAGCTAATATGAAAGAAAAATGAAATGGGATTTAAAATGGTAAATTTTGACTGCCTGATAAAAAGATTCAATAATTCATCTCTCTGAGTTATTTATCTCTCTCAAAAGGTTTCTGGAATCATTCTTTACTGTTTTGCTTGATTAATCTTTTGATCTCCATGATGGAGACCATTTCGTCCTTGGCCACTGCACAGACTGTGTTACTAAATGATTGGCGAGGTCATAAACAGGTTGCTGTTAAAAGTTAAAACTGTGAAGAAGCTAGGCAAGTAAACTGGAAGTGGTGCATTTTACACTAGTCATGATTTTGAGAATTACAGCTGCTGATGTTTGTCTATTCATGACGTTCTTAAATGGCTAATTTGCAAGCAAACTGGGCTCTAGTATAACGCTGTCTGTTTTGTAAGGATCAAATCTGAATTAACTGTATAAAGCACTACCTTGATTTCTTCAGAGCAATCGATTGCAAGTCTTTTTATTTGGGATGAACACAGTAGCCATGCTAAAGTTTTCTGACTGCCCCTAGGTGAAACTCTGGGGATCACATATTTTTCAAATAATTCAGTAAGTTCAGAACATGAATCTCCTACTTACATTATTTGCAAGGAGTGAGTTAAATGCCAATTGTTTTGTTTTGTGAACAATTTGTGGGAAACCTGGACAAAAGTTATTGCATTCTGCTGTTGTTTCCATCACTATTCAGGCATTCTGAATCCTGACCCAAAATGTCTTAAGAGTGCTGTGGAGACACTTCCTTGGGATTGGCCAATGCAGGTACAGAGCTCCATCCAAATAAGCAAAATTCGGAATTATAAACAAGCTTCCTCAAAACTTTTTTTTCTCCTAAATGTGTACAATAGGCTGATAAGACATTTCCAATGAAAGGAAGTTTCCTTTAATGAGAAGATCAAAATGGCACATGATTATCTTCAACTATAAAGTGGGTGGTCCCCCTTGCTTGAAGCCCCTCTGTGGTGCCTGCCCTCTCCCCTCAGCCCCACAGAGCCTGTGGCTGGCAGCTGCTGAGAACCTGCCCGGCTTGGCAGCTCCAGGCTGGACCTGAAGTCATGTAATGCACTCAGGTGTCTCATTTCTAGATCATATTTCCTCCCTCTCTCCCTGCCTTCCTTTCACTGCATTCTTTCATAGCTCAGAAAACTTCCATATGAAGTTTATAGAGAGAAACCTCAGGCTTGTGGATGACAGCACTTCCTGAATTACAATAAATTATTCTGGAGAGAAGAAAAGAGGAGGATGGGGCTGATCCTGCTGCATTTGGGAAATGGGGGAGGAGGCAGTTAAACCTGCTTCCTGGGTCCCTTCCAGCCCTGCAGGGTGCTAAAACGCATCCTTGGCCTCCAAAAGGGGCTGTGGCGCGCTCGGCTTCCTGAGCTTACTTGACCACGAAATCCTTTTTTCATGGAATACCTATTAATATCTCTAAACGCAGTGTGGAAAACTCTGGTTTACTCTATTAATTTGCTTACCAAACCCTTTCTCCATGGATAAGGCACCAACAAACAACCCCCTGGGTCAGGTTTGAGTTTATAACAAATTCAGGATCAGTGAAGACAAATTGGAGGTATTTCACCCTTGTGACATTTTCCTTCCTGATGCCCAGCGTGTGCCCAGGTTTTCCAGATTCTGTGAAATGTCTCATGAAAAAGGTATTTAATAACCCGGTAATTGCAGGAACAACTGTAAAATCTGTTTGCTCTCCCCACCCTTCACTTCTTATCATGGAGATTACAAAAACAAATAAACAAGAGACTCTGAAAAGCCTTACCGTAAAAAATAAATAACGAAACAGTTAAGAACAAAGCCCCAGCACAACAACAAACCACCTGCCTTGATGTCTTTAACCCAGAATCCCACAAACTTACTTGACACTAAACTGCTTTCCAGGGGACAGAGAGCGACGTCCCCCCTGAGCCAGGTTTCTGGAACACATTTTGGGAAGCTCTGTCCTGTTCAGCCTTCCAGACGTAACCACTGTGGGCGCCTCGGGGCCCCTGGATGTTTGGGAGCGCCGAGGCAGGGGCCAGGGAGAGGGCGCTAAGCCACGACCCTCCTGGAATGCTTCAGGAGTAAACCAAAGCCCGAGGTGTGGTTCAAACGCCGCTGTTGCAACTGAGCTGCTTTTGAGCTCTGCTCGTGACCCTTCGTTTTTATGCCTTTCACCTTCCCATAGGGACTGGGGTCACACGCAGACACACCCGACTTCTTTTTAGTTTTTTAATCTATTTTTTGTTTTTTCAGTTGTCTTTTTTCAAAGATACATAGATAACAAAAAAAAAAGTTACATGGAAAATTATAAGCGGTTCCCATACGCGCCCCCTCCCCACTCCTCCCACATTAACAACCACTCACACAGGCTCTCTGCTCAACACCTCACCGGGTGGCTATTTCTAGGGTGGGATCTGTCCTCTGTCACAGCATAAATAAATCCATTCGTGGCACAATGCAACAAATTAACACCGTCAGATAAGAAACGGCATTGCTGTGGGTATATTCTGATTTTATTTACATGTTCAGATATTAAAAAATATTAGTAAGCAAGTAAAAACAATTTGGAGGTGCATCACATGTTAAAATGTCCCAGACATAGCCTCATAAATGATTTCCCTGGAAGCCGATGCATGACGCCTTGTTTTTGGATGCTTGCACAGAGTAAGTAAAAAACAAACAAGCCACGAGCAAACTCTTTCCTCAACAGGAGGCCTGCTTTACATCCTTGCTGGCATGGCCCACATCTTTGTTTTTCTTCTCCAGGGGTGAAGCCTGCAGCACATTTTAATAGGCTGTTGAGATCATTTCAAATATCGACGTACACTATTCTTGACTTCAGTTTACTGGGTAATGATAGTATGTTATATCTGGTAAGATAGCTAGAATTATCTTTTATGACATCAGAATTAAAGTTCCATTCCCACCAATGTCAGTACTGATAGAAGCGTATCTGATAACAACTCAATGATTTAGAATGTATTAATGTATACGTTTTTTACAATTAATAACGTAACGATAGAAATAAGCGGCTTTTATTTTGAAAGTTAAAGCAATATCAAATTTATAACCAGTTATAACTAATTTTTAATGTTCATTCATTGAACTTGTGCTTCCAGATAAGATTTATAATGATCAAGAATATAAGTCAGACAAAAGCAACACAGGGCAAACTGAGTACCTCCCGTGGTTAGGAATTTCACACCTATTATTTCTGGCACAAAGTCTTCAGGGTTTTGCAGACCAGGAAGGCGAGGCTTAGAAAAGTGAGCAGGCTACTAAGGGGGAAGCCAGTGTCCCAGGCACTTCCAGTGCTCTCTTGATATAATGTACTGCCCCGAAGAGCGTCTCTCAAATGCCCGTGTGCTGTGGATACCTAGGGGACAAAGCCATTGTAAACACGCTTGTCATTGCAGAACTACAGTGACTGCAGCACAATCATTATGTTGACTGTTTTAGAATTTAACTTACTTGATTTTATTTTTATTAAATTACTCAGTTATTCCTATTGGAATTGTGCAGGTAAGATTGCGGGGAGAATGTTTAATGCAGTCACCATGGCATTGACTGGTTCTGCTAAGAAATCAAAACCGAAGTAGATGTAGACCAATGTTACAGAATCGTTTGACCAGTGATCTAGTCCCTGTTTTCTCACCCAGCTGTCAGTCTCCTGGCCTGCCCGAAGATGCGTCTTCAGCCCGCGCCACCTCGTCGACGCCAGCAGGCTTTCTGTGCCACCAGCTGCCAGATGCTGCCCGCAGGGTCAAACGCCTCTGCGTGGTCTCCAGCAGCCCGCAAAGCCGTCTTGTTGTCTCTGCTTCCCCAAGCCAGCTGGGCCGGCATTCCCAAATTCTCAACGCTTTTTCTTATTAAATTACACTTATTAATTAAAAAAACTGATATATATAATAATTACTAGTAAAAAACAGCACAGAGTAGGAACTCTTAAAGAGATCAGGCTCTTTTCTCAGGTTCTGTCCATGTTTCTGTTGGAAAGGTTAATCTCCCGGGATGTCTCACAATGCCAGCAGCATGCAGAGAGAAAGGGCGTTTGGTAACACTTGCATTTTACAGAAACAAGACCATGCCAAACCCATGACTCCATGATTACTTTTCTCACTTAACACTGCATCAGGAATGTATCTCCCAGTCAACAAATACACAGCCCATTCTTGTGAATAGCTGTATAATATTTCAAGGTAAGGGTGAATGTGGTTTACTCATTATCCTGTTAATGATATTGCTATTATTTCCAATTTACTTTTTGCCACCACCCATGCAATATCCTTCCTCATATATTCCTGGATAGTACTGCTTTTTCGTTTCTATATTTTACTTTTCCTACAGAAAGACTACTAGAATAAAGGAAATACACTTTTAATTATTAAAGGATGCTCCAATAGGCTGCAAAAATTTATTTAAATTTCTGCCAGTAATTCATGAATGTGTTTATTTCTAAACACCCTCATCTCACTGGCTGTTATGGCATTTTGTAAATCTTGCTTAATTGATGGGGTTTAAAAAATCATCTCACTGATGGTTTATATTGCATTTCTCTAACAGTGAAGTTCAACGTCATTTCCTATGTCTAGTGCCCATTTGGGTTGCCTTTTCAATGAATTGACTGGCCTTTAAATCTGTCTTCTTTGTCATTTTCTTGTCAATTTACACGATCTTGGTGATATTAATTGTGTATTGCAAATGTTTTTCTAGTATATTGATCATCTTTGACTTTGAATTTTTTCTTTTGACATTCTTTTTTTAAGGGACTCAAATAAGCCTTCTTCACAGTTCCTGGATTTTATGAAACACAAATATATCCCATAGGCTTCTCAAATTTTTCATGTGTGTTTTGCATTTTAATCTAGATTTCATTTTGTATGTGGTATAGGTGAGAGTTTAGCTTTATTTTCTTCCAGAAGGATATTAATTTTGTCCACACCATTTCTTAAGTAACCCACGTGCTCCACTTGGACTGAAATATCACCTTTGTCTTACATTGTTTCTATATACATGTAATTTCTATGCAAAGTTCCTATTGTGTTCTTTCATGTCAATGCCATGCTTTTTTCGTATTAATTGCTGCATGTGCTTTTTAAAATATGTTAAGGCAAGTGTCTGCTCAGTACTCTGATGTTTAAAATTAAACTGTCTCTTCTAAAACATTTACTTTCCCCTATAATATTCATCAGGTTAGGCTAGGCTGAGAGGTAAGAATTAACCTTAACGTTTTAATGCTTAACTCAACACAGGTGTGTCTTTTGCTCTTGAAAATTCCAAAGTGTACGGGGGTTGGAAGAAGAGTTAGTAAACAGGGGGACTCCCATCTGATGAATCAGGGATCCACATCCCCTTCATCTGGTGGCATCACCAGCTTCCAAGTGTGTCTTTGTAGAAGTGTGGCTGGGCTCTCAGGTGCAGGACATCGATCAGAATAAGTCACGTGGCCCAACCATAGGTTGTGAAATGTAGGTAAGCACATGGAATTTTGGTGAGCAGTAGACTCTGGCTCATATGTGACCTTTCAAGCCATTTTCTACATTTTTAAATTAAGGTTTTCTTGTTATGAAACTTGCACCATGTGTGTATATTATTAGAGAGAACTAATATTTTTATGATTTTAATTTTTTCCTACCCAGGAGAATATTGGTACCTGAACAAATATTTGACCTGTTTTTTTGTCCTTCAATAAATATTTATATTACAGAACTTTTATCTTTCCTATTAAGATTTCCTCTTAAAAGGACAGAGTTCCCATATAATATACCCTTTGCCTCACACACAGTTTTCCCCAAACCTTTGTTATAATAGATGAAACAATATTGTTATAATCATACTATTAACAAGTCCATAATTTATACATTAAGAGTGACTCTATGTTGTACAGTTCTATAGTTGTTTGTTTAAATTTGTTTATCCAGGCAACACATATGCAACCTAAAAATGTCCCATTTTATCCTTTTTCAATTATTCAGTTCAATGGTGTTAATTGCATTCACAATGTTGTACCACCATCACCACCTATGTATTAGATAATTGCTGTTACATTTTGAAGAAAATAGAATAATTTGCTTCCATTTCCATTTCTAACTAATTTTTTGAAAGTTCAGAGGAAAATGCTTGTTTTGTGTATTTAGTTTATATCCAGCCACCTTAACAAATTTTATAATAAATTTAAGTAATTATACTTAGTTTTTTTTTCTGGGTTTACAACAATATTATATACAAATAGAGTTAATATGGATCTTATTATTTAATGTTTTAACCAATTATTTGATATTCATATTATCTAGATTCTCTAAAACAATTGTTTTCTAATTGGGTGTTCTTTACCTTTTAAAGGCAGCTCACAGGCAACCAAAGTAGAAAACCTCCACCTCATTTCCCTCTTGCATTCTCCTTCAAACTCTATATATGATAAATCATCAACTGTTGATAATTCTCTTTTCCTAATTCTTCTCCTCATCTTCACTTACACTGTCATAGCCTTAGATCTTAGTTTCATCGTGTTTTAGCTAGATTATTGCTTTTCTCCTTGACCCTTCTGAATCTGTAATCTAGTTAGACTCCAAGGTTGTCTTTCCATATAAAATTTAGTACTGACCATCCTCTTATTAAAACATTCAATGGTTCCTCATTGCCTGTAGTGTAAAGGTCGGGCTTCTCAGCATTTATTTTTTACTCCCTGCTTTTCACAATCCAGTGTATTCTGCTTTTCTGGCCTGACTACACTCTGAGCTACCAGCATACCACTGTAACCATGTCCTTCCCTCTCCATGGAATGACCTTCTCTTTGAAACCTATTTATTTTTCCTATAATGTGACTCCTTTTAGGCTAGATGGGTAGAAAATTTAGTCCTTTGGTGGAAAATGTCATCACAATGATCTGAATAATGACTTCATTCCTGAAGTTACACTCTTCAGAAACTAGAAAAAAAAAAAAAAACCTCTTCATGTTGTCACTGCTCTGCTCATTTCTGAACACTGGAGTAACTAAGAGTGTGTAGAATGTTAACACATCTGACCAATCACTGGGTATGAGTACTGAATTACTTAGCACATAGACTGATGGTTCTACAAGTAAGGAGTGATTGAAGTAACTGCTTGTCTGAAGGGGTCAAGAATAAGGTATATTCCAGCAAAAGAATATTGTGTAGTTTGGGATGTTATTGACAGGATATATATGGTTGACAGGGAGTTATACAGGGCATATGCCCAGGGTATATGGTAATGTCTATATATACTCATAGTGGAAACAATTAAAAACAACAGCTCGGGGGGTACTGGGCTCCTGGCCGGGGGGTCACTGTTGTGGGCCCTGGGAGAGCAGCGGCAATCCTCCAGGTGCAACGACAAGAACCAGGAAGGAAGGAGGGCCCAACAGTGGGCTTTTGATACTAATGGCTACACTTTTGAGCCTATACACCTGCAATAAGAACAAGGCCTAGAGTAGCATTGTGCCTGGGGGTTTCCTCCTGACAGCCTTCATGTTACTCAAATGTGACCACTCTCACAGCCAAACTCAGCATGTAGATGCGATGCATTCCCCTCAGCGTGGGACATGACACCTGTGGATGAGCCTCCCTGGCACTGAGGATCACTACCACATACCAGCTGAAGATGCAACTAGAAAATGACCTTGAATTAAAGCTTCAATGCGGATCAGCAGAATATCCCTGTCTACATATAATAACATGACTTCGGGAAGCTGTTTGACCTAATGTAAGGGGGAAATGGAAAGGAGAAATGAGATTATAAGGCTGTGAGTCTCTAAAAAAGAGTCTGGAGGTTGTCAGAAGGAATACCCCTATGTACAACTGAACAGAGTCTAAGAGACAGATAAGGTAGATACAACCCCAGGTATTGGTTCTTTTGAGGGATAAAGAGACCCACGGGTTCTATGGTCATGGCAGAAGGGGTTCACTGCCATGACAGACGGCCCTTCTTTGGAGCTGGTGTTTCTGCGTGATGGAATTGGACTCAGAGGGATCTCTTTTCACAAGACTTGCATGCTACTTTATTGGAATTGTAGTTGGTGCTGGGTTTAAGATATATGTAGGGGATTTGAATCTCTGGACTGATAATATGACACCCAGGCCCAGAGCCTCAACAGACTTTAGCTCCTACACTTTGATTTATTGGACTTACTCCACTCAGCTAACATGAAGTTGAAGAAGGTCAACCACCACAACATGGAGCCTAGAGTGTCTACAACTGGAAGCGGGAGGAGTGCATCCAGTACCCATGTGGAATCTAAGCCCTCACTTGACATAGGTGTGCAATGGACACAACCAATCCAATGTCCACAGAGAAAATGTGGAATGGGTGTGGGAAGGGTAGCCATGGTGGCTGCTGGGTGTGGGGAATGGGAGGAAGAGATGAGATGTGGAGGCGCTTTCGGGATGTGGAGTTGTCCTGGATGGTGCTTCATGGACAATTACGGGACATTGTAGATCCCCCCAGGGCCCACTGGATGGAAAGTGAGAGAGTCTGGGCTATGATGTGGACCATTGACTGTAGGGTGCAGTGATGCTCAGAGATGAACTTACCAGGTGCAATGGATGTGTCATGATGATGGGAGAGAGTGTTGCTGTGGGGGGAGTGGGGGGCGGGGGCGGTGGGGTTGAATGGGACCTCATATTTTTTTAACGTAATTTTTTAAAAAATAAATAAATAATTAAAAAAAAAAAAGAATAAGGTATATTCCAACAAAAGAATATTTTGTAGTTTGTGGCAGACTAACAAATTAAGTTAATCTTTTCAAAATAGTTTTTTTTACTTTAAAGTTGTGAGAAATGGTAGTTCCTTATGAATCTAATATTGTTAAGACCAGATACACATACAAAACTGGTTTAACTTTCATGTTTTAAGCACTATCCATCCAGAAACAGTGTAAAATGTTATAATGATAAAGCCACCTGAATTCAGATGTCAATCTCATTTTCTCCTATATACTACTGAGATCTCTCTCCTGACCTAAAAGTATACTGAGAAAGAAAAATTCCATTTTTTACAGTTATTTCATTAAAAGGGAAAGAAGGAAGAAAAGTCTCAAACAAATTTTCAAAGAAAATATTGTCAATTCTTCACCTTTGAAATCTTCTAACATTCCCTATCTTGATACCAAATTATTTCAAACCCAGGATGAAATACTAAAGTAATTTTCAAAATATGCAATATACTTCTTGAAGAAGTATTTTTTTGGATGTGATTGAAAAACAACAACAACAAAACACTGACTTGTTTCTTAAAGATCTAACAGACATTTGGTTACTCAAAGATAAAGATAGCGTACCTGTATCAGCAGAGCCATGATGGGGTATGTCACATTTTGTTTTGTAAAACAAATCATAGCTGATTGGCTTCAAAGCATCAGGAACATAATGTAAGAGTATTTGCTTGGGTATATGAATATTTTCCTGAAATTGTAAATTTAGTTTAAATTACATTCTACATTATTTGGGGAAAAATACATTTTAAAGTATTTTATGAAGAAAACTTCTTAGTTGTCTTTTGTCTTTCATCTATTACATATTGGACTTTTTGTGCCAGCAAAGATCTTAAAGCATTGGCTACCAAAGTTTAACTTTATAGATGAGAAAACCGAGTGTAAAAAAGAGCAATGAGATTTCTGGTTTCAACTCTAATGTGTAAAGAGCTTATTTGCCATCACTCCTATTCTCACAAAAAGAAAAAAGGCTTAACAAACTAAAAATCCCCCAGAGTGTCCTCCATCATAGTTCTGCACTTCAGGGAAAACACTTTCTCAGAGCGTTATCTGATGTGGTGGAAGTGCAAATAGATACCTTCAGCCTCCTACAGATTTAAATAAAATATCGAGGAGAAAAAAATGTCTAAGAAACTCACCTGAAGGTCACAGCATAGAGGCTCAGGTCCACTAAAAAGTGAGATTTGATAATAAGGTCATACAAAACTCCCCTAAACCTTACCATCATATCAACAAAGCTCCTGAATAATAACAGTGAATTACAATTGAGAGACACAGACTCTATTTAAGAAGGAGTTCTTAGGGAAACCCAAAAACAAGAGGGAGGAAAAATGAAACACTGTTACTAGAGGAAATTGAAGTATCTGGTACATACATATCAAGCAAAGATTAAAGTTGACCCAGTTCTTAGGCAGATTAACATAAAACCTCATGTTAAATGTGTGATTATTTTAGTTCCTATTACCACATACTTCATGACAGGTTTTGAGAAAATCTTACAAGGCATGCAACAAAACAATAAAAATAAGTCAGAAGACAAAGCAGGCATCAGGATCAGATTCTGATTTGATGCAAATTTTGAAATCATTAGATAGGGAATTTAAAATAACAATGTTTAGTATGGTAAGGGCTCTAATATTAAAAAGCATGCAACATGCAAGAACAAATAGTTAATGAAAGCAGGTAGAAGGAAACTGTAAAGAAATAATCAAATGGATATGCTAGAAATCAGAAACACTGTAACAGAAATGAAGCATACCACTCTACTGGGTATGGACAAGGAAAGAATCAATGTGCTTGAAGATATGTCAATAAAAACTTCCCAAACTAATAAGGCTGAGGGATAAAAGAATGAAAAAATAGATCAGGATGTCCAGGAAATGTGGGACAATGACAAAAAGTGTGCATATATACAATGGTAATACCAGAAGGTGAAGAAAAAGAAAAAGGGTCAGAAGAAATATTTGAAGTAATAATGGATGAGATTCTGCAAAAATTAATGGCAGATGCCAAAGCACAGATCCAGAGATCACCAGAAACTCAGAGAACACCCAGTAGGGTAATTGCCAAGAAATTGCATCTAGGCATAGCATATCCAAACTACAAAATATCAGATAACAGAACACCTTCAAAGAACACCAATGGAAGAACAAAGATAACAATTTCATTGAACTTTTCATCAGATCAAGTGAACAAGAAGGGTGTATAGTGAAATATTTAGAGAATTGAGAGGAAGAGCTTCCACCAACTTAGAAATCTGTATCCAGAGAAGCTATCCTTCAAAATTGAAGGAGAAATAAAGTCATTCTTAGACAAAGAAAAACAGAGGAAATTTGTTGTCTGTAGACCTGCTTTGTAAGATATATTAAAAGACATTTTTCACAGAGAAGAAAAATGATATAGGTCAGGAGCTCAGATCTACAGAAAGAAAGGAAAAATGTCAGAGAAGGTATGACTATAGGTAAATTAAAATATTTTATTATTCTTCATTATGTAATAGATTTCTGTTTTCACAATGTATTAATAACCACAATGTATTAGGCAATTATTCAATATATATAAGTGAATGACAGTGATATTAAAAGGGATGGGGGGAAGCGGACTTGGCCCAAAGGATAGGGCATCCACCTACCACATGGGAGGTCTGTGGTTCAAACCCCGGGCCCCCTTGACCTGTGTGGAGCTGGTCCATGCGCAGTGCTGATGTGCACAAGGAGTGTCGTGCCACGCAGGGATGCCCCCCACATAGGGGAGCCCCACGTGCAAGGAGTGTGCCCCATAAAGAGAGCTGCCCAGTGCAAAAGAAAGTTCAGCCTGCCCAGGAATGGTGCTGCACACACAGAGAGCTGACGCAGCAAGATGACACAACAAAAATAGACACAGATTCCCGTGCCGCTGACAACAACAGAAGTGAACAAAGAAGAACACACAGCAAATGGACACAGAGAACAGACAACTGGGGGTGGAGGGGAGAGAAATAAATAAAATAAATCTTATAAAAAATGTAAAAGGATGGGAAGGACAAATTGGTAATATTCTTTTATAAGGTATCTGCACATCTGTGAAGTATTATTTGAATATTTGAAAATGAACCCAGATTAGTTATAGTAAAGGGAAACCACTAAAAAAATGAAAAGTGTAAATTATATACTGAGAGGAGAGAAAGTAGAATCATATAAAATGTTCAAATAAAATCAGAGAGGGCAGAAAAAGAGGAAGACAAATGAGAGAAACACACAGAAAGGGCAACAAATAGAAAAAGTTACAATCATGGTAGATGTTAATACAACTATATAAATACTCACTTTAAATATGACTAGTCTAAATGCATCAATTAAAAGACAAGACTCTCAAAGTGGATTAAAAACACAAAAATAACTAGAGCAACAACAAAACTAGATCTGCTTTATATTGTTTTCAAGAAACTCTAAGTATCAAGACTTGCATAGATTAAAAGTAAAGGATGGAGAAAAATATATTTGATAACACTAATCAAAAGAAGGGTAGAGTAGCTACAGTAATTTCAAACAAAGACTTCAAAGAAAGAATAATTATCAGGGATAAAGAGGAGCATTGCACAATGATGAAGACATCAATTCTTCAGGAAGACATAATAGTCCTTAATATGTATGAAACTAAAAACAGAGCATCAAAATACTTGAGGCAAAAACTGAAAGAATTGCAAGAATAACAGAAAAACCAACTATTATAGTTAGAGACTTTAGCACTCCTTTTTCACTAACTGATATTTATAGAATATTTCATCCAGCAATAGCATAATACATATTTTTTCTCAATCTTACATGGCATATTCACCAAGATAGACCATATACTGTGCCATGAAATGAACCTGCACAAATTAAAAAAATAGAAGCCATATAAAATATGCAATCAGACTACAATGGAATTACACTAGAATTCTCACTGATTTTTTTCAAAAAAAATCTGGAAAACCCTAGAATATTTGGAGATTAAGAAATATAATTCAAAATAATACATGAACCAAACACAAAATCTAAAGAGAAATTGCAAAATATATTGAACTAAATTAAAATAAAATATTTTTTTTCAAAATACATGGGATGCAGTAAAATCAGTGCTTAGAGGGAAATTTATAGCACTGAACGTATATATTAATAAAGAACAAAAATCTAAAATCACTAATATAAATGTCTACCTTAGGAAATTAGGAAAAAAGAGCAAATTAAGCCTAAAATAAGAAAAAATAAATAAAATTATTGCAGATACTACTGGAACTCAGTCAAGGAGAAATAGATAATCTGAACAAGTCTATATATATTGAAATTAAATCACAAATTAATAAACATCCAAAACAGAAAGAACCAGACTGAGATTATTTCCATGGTAAATTCAAGTCTTTAAAGAAGAAATGATATCAATTCTTTACAATCTCTTCCAGAAAATAAAGAAGGAATACTGCCTAACTATTCTATGAGGATAGCATTGTTCTGATACAAAAAACAAAAACAAAAACACACACACAAAAAACCAAAACAAAGACAAAATATTACAAGAAAGGAAAACTCTCAATAGCTCTCAAGAACACTGATGCAAAATCCTCAATGAAATATTGGCAAATTGTGTACAAAAGAATTACATGCTAAGATGAAGGAAGTTTTATTCCAGTTATGCCAGGCTGGTTCAACATTTGAAAATCGATTAATGTATTCCATCAAATTAATAGGCAAAAGAAGAAAAATTAGATGACTATCTGACTAGATATAAAAAATATTTGGCAAAATTTAACATTCATGATTTATAAACTTTTCGTACACTAAGAATTGAGAGGGATTTCTTTACTTTGACAATTATTTTCTACAGAAGTCTTACAACTATTAATAAATTCATACTTGATGGTGATAAACTAAGATTCTTCCCCCTAAGATCAGGAGCAAGACAAGACTGCTCCCTTACTATTCCTACTCAACGTCATAGCAAAAGTACTAGTTGATGCAGTGAGATAAGAAAAGGAATGAAATGTATACAGATTAGGAAGCAAGAAATCAAATTAGCTTTGTTGTAGATGGCATGATTACTTATGTCGAAAACCCAAAAGAACCATCACCAACAAAAAACTCCTGGAAATAATAAGTGATTATAGCAAAGCTGCAGTATTTTACGTTAATGTAAGAAAGTAAAGTGTTTTTTTATATGCCAGGAATGAACAATTGGAATTTAAAAATTTAAACACAATACCATTTACAATTAGAATAAAAGAGTGAGAGAGATACTGAGAAATTTAACAAAATATGTACAGAATTTATATGAGGAAAATTTATAAAATTCTGATGAAATAAATCAAAGAAGATCTAAATAAATAGAGATATTCCATAATTGTAGATAGGAGGATTCAATGTTCTTAATAAGTGAATTCTTTGCAATGTGAGCTGCAGAGTAAATGGATTCCCCCTTGGCCCCAAATCCCAGCAAATTATTTTGTGGATATTGACAAACTGATTTGAAAGTATATGGAAAAGCAAAAGAACCAGATTATCCTACACATCATTGAAGAAGGACAAAGTCACAGGACTGACCTCAAGACTTTTGATAAAGCTACAGTAATCAAGAGAGCATGGTACTGGGAAAAAGATAGACAACTAAATCAATGAATTATAAAAGGGAGCTTAAAAATAGACCCAAATAAATATATTCAGCTGGCCTTTGACAAAGGAGCAAAAGGAATTCAATGGAAAAAGTTTTTCAACAAATGGTGCTGGAACAATTGGGTATCTTTACAGGATAAGTGAATCTAGACAAACCCTTTATATCTTTCACAAAAATTAACTCAGTACGGGTCATAGACCTAAGTATAAAACACAAAACTATGAAAGCTCTAGAAGGTAGCATAGGAGAAAATCTAGATTTTTAGCTTAAATAGAAAAACACAATCCTTGAAAGAAATATTGATGTTGGATGCCATTAAAATTTTAAAAAAATTTCTGCTCCATGTTAGACAGTTAAGAAAATTGAAAGACAAGGCACAGATTAAGAGAAAATATTTGCAAAACATACACTTGATAATTGGCTTATATTTAAAATATAAAAAGAAGTCTTAAAACTCAAAAAAGAAAAACAACTCAATGAAAAAATGGGCAAAACACCTGAACTGACTTCTCACCAAATAATAAATACACAAAAAATTCATAAAGGCAAATTCATAAAGATGTTCAACATATCTTGTCATTAGGAAACAACACTGCGGTACTACTACATATCTCTTAGAATGGATGAATCCTCAAAACTTATAATATTAAATGCTGACAAGGAGGTGGTGCAACAGGAACTCTCAGTCATTGCTGGTGGGAATGCAAATTGTTAAGCTACTTTGGAAGACAGTTTGGCTGTTTTGTATAAGGCTTAATACAGTCTCACCATATAATCCAGCATTCACACTCCTAGATCTCTACCCAAGTGAGTTGAAGATGTTTGCCTTCACAAAACCCTGCACACAAATATTTATAACTTTATTCATATGTTCCCAAAACTAGAAGCAACCAAGATGTCGTACAAAAGGCGATAAAGCCATACAATGGAATATTGTTCGATGATAACAAGGTACAGAAAGACAGGAAGGAAATTTAGATGCACGTTGCTTATTGAAAGAAACTGATCTCATAAGGCTACATACTTAAAGTTTCCAACAATATGGCTCTGGAAAAGCCAAAATTATAGGAACAGTAAAACATAAGTTGCCCAGGGGAGGGGGTGATGGAGGGAAGAATGGGGGAGAAGGTGGGGATCTTTAGGGCAGTGAGACTGTTCTGTAAGTTACTGTAATGGTGGACACATGGCATGATGCATTTGTCAAAACCCATAGAGCTATACAATAGAAAGAGTGACCCTTCAGGTAAACTATGGGCTTTAGCTAATAATAATGGATCAATATTGGTTCATTAATTGAAACAAATGTACCACATTAATGAAATGTTAACCACATTAATGAAATGTTAATAATAGATGAAACTGTGGCGGGGAGGAAGGGAACAAAGGTGGTTACATGAAAATTCTACTTTCTGTTCATTTTTTTTGTAAATCTAAATGGTTCCAAAATGAAATTCTATTAATAATTGAATAACAAAAAGGGCAATTCTCACACACTGAATTAAATACCATTGAACAATCACCACACAGTCCCTGAGAGCAAAAGTGCCCAAAACTTTCTGCCTTAATAGTGAAGTACACTTTCAACTAGTTGGCAAGTGTGTTAGTCAGGGATGTCCAGAGAATAGAACCAGCAGGATATATGCCTATCTTTGTTAGTATCAATAACTCTATCTATATCACACAATTTGGAGACCAGAAGTCCACAGTTGAGGTATCTGCCAGCCACACCTTTTTTGAAGTCTGCAGTACACTGCAATCTATAACTCAACCTCTGCCTCTGGCACGTGGCAATCTGTCTCCTCAGGCTTCTTCTGTGGCTTATGCCATCATGTCCAAGGTTCCTTTTCTTACAAGAACTCCAGTCACCCTAGAGTAAGACCCACCCTGGTTTATCTTGAAGATTCCATGTACAAATGAGTTCACTCCCTCACTGGGAGTTAGGACACAAATGTGATTTTTGGGGGGATATTATTCAGTCTACCACAGCCCCAAAATAGATATTGGATTATGCTTGTAACCTGATCTGTGCCTGGGCATGATTAAGTTATGATTAGGGCTTTGATTGGGCCATGTCATAAGAGTCCCCACCCTTGGTGGGTGGGGACTCACAGATAAAAGGCATGGCAAAGGACAGATTTGAGGGATTCTGATGTTGGAGTTTTGATGTTGGAGTTTGATGTTGAAGCCTTAACCTGGAGCCCTGGGAAGTAAGCTCACAGAGGAAACAGAAGCAAGCCCTGGGAAGAGAGGGCCTGAGCCAGGAGAAAAACAGAGGAATAGAGATGGCTCCTTAGACATGGCAAAAATTCCAAGGAGAGACAGAGCTGTTTGCCTGATAGTCTATGGCTGACCTTGTGGAGAGATGTAAAGTCTAGAAAGCCTCACAGTCTACACTTGTGGAGAAAACAGAGGCGCTGAGCCCAGAGGAACCCAGGAGCCTGAACCTTTGCAGACATCGGCAGCCATCTTGCTCCAACACATGAAAATAGACTTTGGTGAAGGAAGTAACATGCTTTAAGGCCTGGTGTCTGTAAGTGCCCACCCCAAATAAATACCCTTTATAAAAACCAACCAATTTCTGGTCTTTTTGCATCAGCATCCCTTTGGCTGACTAATATAGAATTTGGTACCCATGAGTGGGGACGTGCTTTTGCAATTACTGAAATGCTAGAATGGTTTTATAAATGGGTAAGGGGTATTTTTTGGAGGAATTGTGAGTTGCTTGGAAGAAAAGACCTATAGTGCTTTGAAGAGACTGTTGATAACAATATGGATGGTAAAGAGACTTTTTTATGATGCCTTAGAAGTAAATGATGAAACTATTATTGGAATCTGGAGGAAAGGTGATCCGTGTTTTAAAGTTGCAGAGAACTTAGCAAGATTAACTCATGGTGTTTTATTGAAGGCAGAATTTGAAAATGGTGAGCCTGGGCATTTAGCTGAAGAAATTTCCAAAGTAAACTCAGATAATGTGGCTTGGCTTCTGCTTAAAGCTTATAGCAAAATGCTAGACAAGAGAGATATACTGAGGCCTGAACTGTCAGGCACAAAGAAAACAGAAACTTATTGTGGAAATTCCAAGCCTTTGGAAATCAAGCTCAATGATGAAAGTGTCCCGTTGAAAGACTAAACTAAACTTGGAACTTGCAAATCAGGATTGGAGATGCAGCTATGTCAGAAAGACTTGTGGAAAGTCCTACTGTCTGATGGCTTGGACCCCTGCTTCATGCATGCTAAACCAACAAGATTTTTGAGAGAGCTGTATGGACAAAACCACTGTCAGCCTGGAAGAAAAGGGACATGGAAGGGAGAGATTGAAGGAGAAACAACTTCAAGAGGAAAACCATGGCAGCAGAGGTCTGGAATAGGACCTCATCTTGGGACAAGAGAGGAACCCCACCCATGTGTACAGAGGGGGTGAGTTTGCCCCCGCAGTTGAAAAGAGTGGATGTTCCCACCTGATGTTCTGGAGGAGTTTTGCTGCTCCAGAATGCAGAGAGGGTGGAGCTCATTCCTTAAGGATTAGGAAGGTTAAGATCAACATCCCACAGATCTGAGAAGGATGGACCTATCCCTCATGGATTAGGGAAGGCCAGGTGGTCAACTCATTGCTCTGAGAGGGTTGAGCCTGCATGCCAAAGGTTAGGGGGAATGTTGTCTTCATGTCACTGTACTAGGAGAATTCAGACTCTAACCCAATGATTGGGTAAGATATGGCAATTACCCCAACACTTTTGGAGGGTGAGATCTGGAGCTTGGTTAACATTAAGAGGCTTGATGAGAGTGAAACCAAGAAAATGGCTGTTGGGCAAGCATGTGGAAAGGGTGGGTCCCCATAAGGCCCCAAGGAGAAGAAACCATCATATTAAGAATGACTCTCACTGAAATCAAATGGAGGATGCCCTGCAGGTTTGCTGAACTGTAGAGGACCCATGACTCATGTTTCCCTCCCAATTTCTTCCTATTGTAATGAAAATGTTTATCCTTTATCTGTTCATTTGTGTATTGGAAACAGATCAATTATTTTGTAAGTTTCAGAGGTCTATAGTAGACAGAACTTTGCCCCAAGACAATCTATATTTCTTTAAGTTGATTGTGATATAATTTAGTACTCGCATTGTTGCTGATTTAAAGTTTTTTTGAATATTGTAATTTGCAATTCAGAAGGTGGAGTGTAGCAGTTTGATATGATTATGAATTCCAAAATTAGATATTGGATTATGTTTTTAATCTGGTCTGAACCTGGGTGTGATTAAGTTATGATTAGGGCTTTGATTGGGCCACATCATTACAGAGTCCCCACTCCTTGGTGGGTGGAGACTCACAGATAAAAGACATGGCAAAGGACAGAGTAGAGGGTTTCTGATGTCAGAGTTTTGATGTTGGCAAGAGGTGGCTTGCACCAGCCAGCTCACCCACTGCTGGGTCCTGAGCTACTGTAGGAGAGCACCAGCCCAGTGGCCTTCTCCCATGCAGGCCAGTGTCTGTCCAGGCAGCTTACCCAGCCCCGCGGACACACAGGTTTGTTACAGTGCCAGCCCTGAGTCCACCCTAGTCAGGTCTCCTGGGCAGGTGTGATGTTGCATGAAGCAACCAGAGGGAGAGCTCAGCCTCCCAGGATTCAAACAGGACACCATGAGATGCTGGAGAAAGATGTTCTATTGTCTTCTACGAAGGGCCAGAGCCAGGGAAGGTAGAACCGCCCCCCGCGACTGTCCCATGGGTGGAGTAGCTGGAGCACAGTGGGCATGGACTGCCTTCTAGCCCTGCACGAGGCTCTTCTGAGCATGCTGCTCTCACATGACACTGTCCATCTGTTCTCCACAAGTTCCCATGACCTGTAGGTGTCCCCTAAATTCATGGACTTCTGTGGGTTCTCTTCCTCTGATAAATCTCTCCTCCAGTAGAATAGATGCCTCTTCTGAACAAAATGTGCCCATCCTTTATCTCTCATGCTTTTTAAATAATGCACATGGGGTTTTTGTTCCATTGATCATACCTCACTCTAGTGGATGTGAAACTTGAGAACAGGATGGCATATGGTTTTGTTGTTGTTGCTTCTATTTTTTAAATTTTATTTTAATTTTATCTTATTCCCCCCCTTACATTTTATTTCCACTGGCATCTCTAGCATGGTACCTTGGACAGAGCTAGTGTTCATGGTATTTGTTAGAGGAGTACATGAATTGTTTTAGCTCTTTGAGCTAAAAATTGAAGCAAGAAAGTGGGACTCAAGCTAATTTCTCCTTTTTGTTCTTCTTTACACAATCTTCTGGTCTTGTTTCCCAGACTAATAGGAAACAAATTTGCAGATGCACTGGTGAAGGAGGCAGCTTGGAATGCACCAAATTAACTTCAGTGCCAAAAATATTAAGTCAAAGAGTCAGTTCAGGCCTTGAATTCCCAGAGTTCCTGATTCAGTAACAGGTGTGGAGGTTGAGTTACATTAAAACCCCAGGAGATGATGCTAAAGCTGCAGGTGCTTGTCCTCATGGCTTCAAGATGAGTAAAACAATAGAGCTTAGCCTTTGTGGCTTTGGGTGACTTCGTGAAAAGAGGCGACCAACAGCACTAAGCTTTCAACACTGCTCCCCTGCGTTGGAGCTCAGAAGTTTCCTTCCTCGTGAGAATCCTCTGAAGTGAACTATGACCTGCTTTTGGAAAACTGGGCATTATTTTGGATGAAAGTCACTTTCTTAAACAAAAATCAAAACGTGCAGCAGTGAGCCTCAAGGACTTCCTCCAATGGCCACGGCCAGTGACTTGCTGCGAGGACATCACAGGGTGGGAAGTTGTGTCTGCAATCATCCAACCTGTCCAGCGTTCTGGGGGAGTTTCTTCATTTTCCTGAGTCCCAGTCTTCTCTCAACCCCTGGAAACTGTCCCATTAGCACCCCATTCCACAAAAGGGCTGGCAAATGTGACTCAGAGCTGGGTGCTGGGATGGATGCTCACAGCTTTGCACTGGGGGTACAGGAAGGTTGGGGAAGGGGATGAAGGCTATCTGTGGGTTCTCATCCTGGCCACCCTTAAATGTCCTGTTCTGTGCCATGACACAGTCTAGGATTACCTGTTATTTATTGTCTGTCTTCCCCCACTAAAATGGAAGCCCAAGAAGGCAGGACTTTTCTGTCTTGTTCAACACGGCTGCTCAGTGCCACCGCCTCTCCAAAGCAGCACTGGTCCATTTCTCCCCAAACATCAGGTGCTCATGCTCCCCAGCAGTGAGGCAAGCAATTGAGATGTAAAGCCACACTCTTCCAAGCTTCACACAGAGGCCATGAGCTGATGGATGGACATGTCTTCTATACAGCCACGGGCCAGTGTTGAGGCCACAAGTCCAAAAGCAAGGCAGTAGCAAGGTGATGCTTTCTCCCTAAAGTCTGGAATGTTCTGGTGCTGGCTGCCATGACCCTTTGGGATAATTTGTCTTGTGTTCCTGCCTCGTGTCACTTGATTGATGTTACAAAACATTTTAAAAAATCTGTTGTCTATAGGAACAAACTTTGCCATTACTTAAATACTTTGGTCAGAAAATGTTGTCTATATAACACTTATTTACCGTGGGAGTTGAAAACATTGGATTTGCTCTCCAGAATAGCTCTATTATAATACCACACATCCTTGTGTGGTTTTTGATAAGGCAGGGATCTATTTCATTAACTTCAAACATAGTAGTTACTATAATAAGATCCACAGAAACTGGCCTGCGCGGCCACTGGTTCTGGTCTGGAATGTAAGTATTAAAAAGCAGTTTTGGGGAGCGGATGCAGCTCAAGTGGTTGAGTGTCTGCTTCCCATGTATGAGGTCCCTGGTTCAATCCCCCGCACCTACTAAAAACAAAGAAAAACCCAGCTCTCCCTGGGGAGTGGATGTAGCTCAGTGTTTGAATGCCTGCTTCCCAGGTACCATATCCTAGATTCAATCCCTGGTACCTCCAAAAAACCCACCCAAAACAGCAGTTACTGAATATGCCATGTATATGTATATAGTTCTGATATATACTGAGTACTTATGATGGTTATTGCACTGCCTTGTAAGGTAACTTACTCTTCCGTGTACACCCCACAGGACACGGGAAACTAGGACCTGGGTTAAGACGGAAGATGCTTGTGGCGTGCTTACTACAGCGACGAGCACAGCGTGGGATGTGCAAGCTGTGAGAATTGTATGCATATTGCTAAGATTCTGCACACACTTCCTTTTAGATACTTGGTTCTCTAAACAGCCTTAGACAAAGTAAATCCTCATTAGCACGTCCAGTTATGGGCCTGGAATAGTCTAATTGTTTCTGAATATCCTGCAGGAGGCTCTGCCGGCCCCTTGGCAGCCTCACTATTGAGAGCTGGCAACGCCCCAGCAGACGTGGGTTTGGGGCGCCCACCTTCCCGCGGCGCTTCCAGGGTCTCTGGGCTCCCCACGGCCCCCACGCAGCCCCCTCCTCGCAGTGAGCCCTTCCCGCCGGGCAGCCTGGGAAATGGCGGCCACCCCACCAGCTTCGCCCCCTCGGCTCCGGGGAGCCTGGCGGCTGAGGAGCAAAGTTGAGGGCTTAGCCCTCTAAGTCGCCCCCTCCAGCTATTTCAAGTCAGCTTTAAGCAAATTACAACCCTGGAGGAAGCCGGCGAGAGAAAGACACAACATCAATCCTTCCCTGCGACTTAGGCCTTAAAAAGAAGAAGGGGGGAAAATCTGGTCTTAGCAGCCTTGTCGACAGAAGCCTGTTTGCCCAAGTCCCCGAGGCTGGTCATTGAACTTGCAAATGAGTGCGGAGCTGGGCCTGGAGCAGCCCATCGCCTGGCACACGCGGCCCAGCCCTGCTGCTTGGTGCAGCCTTTTTCTGGGGTGCGCTCGTTTCTCACCCAGCTCCCCACTTCACCCTTTCTGCATCTCCACGTGGGAAGCTCGCAGCAGCCCATCCAGGTGCAGGGAAGGTACCGGCCCACCTTGCGGGAGGGGGGCAGCCCCCCGAGTGGGTCACACAGCAGGGAGCAGGGACTGCGGGGCTGGGGCTTGGAGCTGGGCCCTTGTGGGCCACACGATCCTACCTCATGGAATGCCTGGAGGCCCCAAGTGGTGCCCGGTGACCAGGAGTGTCTTTCCGCCTCGACAGTCGAACTGTGTCTCCCCAGCCGGCATGCTGGATCCCCCCAGTCCCGTGCATGGGAATTGATTGGTCGGTAGGACCTTTGAAGTTATCCCTTAAGGTCCCAACCCGCCTAGGCTGGGCCCAGGTGAGCCGGGCAGCTGTCCCTTTAAGAAGAGGACATTTGGACATAAAGAGGGACAGGCAGATGTGGTGGGGGCGCGGGTAGGTCTCGCTCCCCCAGCCGAGGAGTGCCCACCAGTAGGGGGGGCAGGCAGCAAAGCCCTGCTGTTGAGGCCAGCCGTTGGTGGCACTTGGCCGCAGCAGCAGGGCAGGCTGGACGCACCACTTCCCCCGCAGGTCTCCCTGCGCCAGGCCCACCCAGGGCTGCGCTGACACTGTTAAGGCGCACAGGCCCCTGAGCCTGGAACCACCCGCCAGGACCCACCTTGCCACCCGGGCCTGCGAAGACGCCGCGGTTCCTTCTGGGCTTGGATGACCTCCGCTGGCCTCAGGCGTCCACCCGCTGGTCCCAGTTTTAAAACGAGATGAGATGATAGTGAAAGCACGTTCCCCAGTAGGAAGTGTGAGGTGGTCCCATTTATAGCTCTAGATTGAGATTCTGCCAAGCTTTTCTTTCCTTTTTATTGTTCTTGCAAACCCATTGCGTCAGTCAGCCAAAGGGGTGCTGATGGAAAATACCAGAAAAGGGTTGGTTTTTATAAAGGGTATTTATTTGGGGTAGGAGCTTACAGATACCAGGTCATAAAGCATAATTACTTCCCTCACCAAAGTCTATTTGCACGTTTTGGAGCAAGATGGCTGCCGACGTCTGCCAGGGCTCAGGCTTCCTGGGTTCCTCTGGGCTCAGCTCCTGTTTCCTCCACAAGGTCAGCTGTAGACTATGAGGCTCTCTAGGCTTTGCCTCTCTCCACAAGGTCAGCTGTAGACTCTCAGGTGAACGGCTCTGTCTCTCTCCCTGGGGTTTCTGCTGTGTCTAAGGAGCCATCTCTGCTCCTCTATGTTCTTCTCCTGGCTCTGGTCCTCTCTTCCCAGGGCTTGTTTCTTTTTCCTCTGTGTGCTGACTTCTTGGGGCTCCAGCTTAAGGCTTCAGCATCAAACTCCAACATCAAAACTCCAACATCAGAAACCCTCAACTCTGTCCTTTGCCATGCCTTTTATCTGTGGTACCCACCCACCAAGGGATGGGGACTCAACACCCTAATGACATGGCCCAATCAAAGCCCTAATCATAACTTAATCACGCCCAGGTACAGACCAGATTACAAACACAATCCAGTATCTATTTTTGGAATTCATAACCATATCAAACTGCCACACCCGTTTCCACAATTCATTGAAATATTTTAATGTGCAAGTAGTTGCTATCTATACAGTGCTTTTTAAAATATGTGTTTATTTTTAAAAATTATTTTTCTTATAAAAGGTACATAATTCCAGTGGGGAAAACAGATTGGGAGAGAAAGGAGAAGGGTGGACGGGGTGGAAAACCTAGGATTAAAGCACGCCCCTTCCTGCCCGTCCCCTCTTCGCTGAGCTCCTGTCCCTCCCCTGCACTTGAAGGCCCACGTGGTTTCCCATCTCTTTGAAGAGTTAAAGCTCTGGGCTCTCGGCCATTCCTGAGTGTGGGGGCCTTTGAAGCAAGTCACGGAACCGCGGGCTTTCGTTTCAGTCATGGACTCCGTACGTCCGGAAGGAGCTGGCAGAGGCAGCCACAGGGCTGGGTCCAGGGGCCCAGCGGCGTGTTCGCACGCCCGCCAGTGTGCTGGCTAGGGCTCCTGCAGGGTGGGCGTGGCCTAAATCCTAGACAATTTAAGGAATGTCCCCACAAGAAAAAAAATACAGAGACCTCTCACTTCTACACATTTTTCAATTACTGTGAATGTAAGAAGCCGTTGGAGGAGCACCCGAGCTCCCAGCCGGCGTGGCCCCCAGCCACTCTTCCATGGGCCCCATGTCCACCCCGCCACCACCCTGGCCTCCCTCAGGATTCCGGCTGGGGTCCCACCCCTAAACCCCGGGGAGAACCCAGGCCCCCCACTTGGCCCTCCCCACCTTGCCTGCGTTTCTCTCAGGTGACCTCAGGACCAGAAACAGCTCAGGGACACATGCAGGCAACAGGGAAACCAAAACCCAAGAGCAAAAGCAAGCTTCCAGCCCAGGCTGCAGTGGGGAGAGGGGCCGGCGTGCCCGGCAGCTGCTCCAAAGTTCAGGTGCCAGGGCCCAGGAGGTCGAGGAGCGGGTGAGCACAGGGTGAAGAAGGCCGGGCCTTCCTTGGCCACACCTGAGTCAGCGCAACAGCCCAGGTGGGTGCAGAGTCCTGGGGAGGCTCAGGACAACCAGATTCCAGATTGTTCTGCAGCCTGGGAGCTGGGCAAGCCCCACCCACTGCTCCTGGAGGGGCGCTAAGGATGCTGTGGGCAGGGCTGCAGGCTGGGGTTCGCCCCACATCAGCTTCCTGGGGGCCTCTTCCCACAGCTGTACGTTCATCTGTCTCAACCCAGTGTGCAGTTCCCTCTGCCTGCACCCCCCTGCAGGGTGAGTGCTACAGACTGCTGCGGAGAGGGGAATTCTGGGTGTTCCACATATTCCTGACCCAGGATGAAAAGATGTGCCCTTTCTGGGTAATTTAGTAAACACTTCATCCACTCCGTGGCAGACCTACCTGCTCCCCTCCCTCCCTCCCTCATTTCTTCCTTCCTTCCCTCCCTCTCTCCCTCCTTCCTTCCCTCCTTCACTTCAACAAATATTTTTAGAGTTCCCACTTGGAGATCAGCTTTGTTCTAATACTTTATGTTGCTGTCATATTGCAATATTTGCCCTTTTAAGAATTTTATGTCCTCTAGGAAGTTTTGGTTATACTAATATGGCCTGTGCATAAATTCAAACTTATTCTATATCAAAGTATGCCTAGCTCCCTGGAAAGCCAATTGAGAGGTATAAACTTTATAGTCTTTGGATATTCAGGGAGGATGCAAACTGCATGTGTTAATTCAAGCTTACCTGGAATGTGGGGGGTTCATGTTAAAAGCTTACTTGGAATGTGGGGAATATGTGTAAATTCAAGCTTACCTGGAGGATATAACTTATATGATACTCAGATAAAACACTTAAAGAAACTAACAAAAAGGTCCTTTTGCATATAAGCACTGTTTGACTCCCCTCTCCTACATCTTCTGTATAAAATGAACCCAAAAATCCTATTCAGGGCTTGGTTTTTATTAGGGCAGGAGTCCGCTGAGTCCAGCTGGTCGTAATAAATCTTCTTTCTCAGCCTCTTGCTTCCTGGCCTTCAATACCGCATATGCCCGACTTCTCTCTGCTACAGCAATACCTTGACCACCAAGTATGGTGATTTGGAGCTGTATGTACCCCAGAAAAACATGTTCTTAGACCCAGCCCCTTCCTGAGGATGTTAACCCATTGTGTGTAAGACCATTTGATGAGGCGGTTTCAGTTACGGGAGTGGCCCAGCCCAGTCAAGATGGGTCTTCATCCTCCTACTCGAGCACTTTATAAGCAGAGTGAAAGGCAGAGAGAGAAAGACGAAGACAGAGCAGCCAGAAGCTGGACATCTCTGGAAGAGAAGGGAGAGACGAGGAGACACGGCGACACTTAGGGCCATGGGACAAAAAGCCAAGGCAAGGACCACCGTTGGCCAGTCCAGAATGCCAGAGTCTTCAGAAGGAAAGCATCAGCCCCCAAATCATAAGCATGTACATTCCTACTGTTTAGTCCACCCCATTTCATGGCATTAACATGACCAGCCAAGGGAGCACCCAGTCACCTACCAGTTGGCCACTGACATTATAGTCCAAGTGGGTACAAACTTTGTCCATAAGTTAAATGAAGCTGAACCTGTGAGCTTGGACAGTTATGTCTAATACAAGCTCCACATACCTGGTACTACAACAGGTGACAGCAGGGGCATCGGCATCCTAAAAACCACTGAGCTGGGTTGGGTTACTTTCCCAGATGCCATGAGCCCTTGGGATGCCAGGAAAAATAGTCATTGCCATTGATTATTGGAATCCTATGGACTCATTTTCTTTGTTCGTTTATATTGTAAGGCATTTGGCACATAATTTAGTAAGGATGAAGAGATGCTGAAAACAAGTTCATTAAAAAGTTTAAGGAGAATTTTAACATAGCAGGCCACAAATTTTATTCCTTATTTTCCTGGCTTGAAAGTACACATGGGTAAAATGGGTAATGTCCTCTGAATGCAACTGCCTGCTCTTAATGATGCTGTAGAGACCTGAAACATAAATTCTTGGTAAAACCTGATTCCAGATTTCACATATTTCCCTGACAGTTTCTTATATATCATTACTTCTAGCTCCTTTTGCACATACATTCTCAAAGCACAATGCCTAAAAACATTTTTGAAAATGTTGATAATTCATCATTTTCTTGAAGAGAGGGCAGCCATCTCCTTTGCTTCACAAATGTAAATTGTTTTCACTTTTAGTCTTATAATTATTAATTAAAATATTAAATCCAGTGATTTTGGCCATCTTCACATCATGTTTCCTTCCAACCACTTTACATGCACACCTACTTTCAGAATCTGTCGACTTAAAAACCATAGTGAATAAACTTCAGCATAAACATCATCAAAGATGAAAGGACACATTCATGTGTCCACTTGGCAAGATGGATGACCCTTATTCTTGCCCAAATGAATTGTGTGATGGACTCTATGGTACATTGGATTGTGTAGCTACCCCCCCAATTAAAAAGACATTCTTAATTTGTGCTCCTGTGCCCATGACCACATTTGTAAATAGGACTCTTTGTAAAAAATTAGTCAAGGCATGGACTTGTTTGTGAAGAGGAAGCTCTTCTAAGATCCTATATAGGTGTGGACACTGGAATCAAGGTGAGCCTTCATCCATATTACTGGGAGCCTTATAAAAAAACAGAAGTCAGGGAAAATCATGGAAGGAGACAAAGGACATCACCAAGTGACAGAGGCAGGCTTGCAAGCCAAGGAATCCCAAGGACTGTGGCAAGCCAGAACCTTGATTTTGGACTTCGAGCCTCTGAAACCACGAGCTGATAAATGCTTGCTGTTTAAGCCAACCTGCTGTGTGCTATTTGCCATCAGCTCTGGAAACTATAATAGAGTCGTTTCAATTAGATGTCTAACTGGATGAGAATGCCTTGTTTCTTTTTGGTCCTTAGAAATACGTTGCTCACTCAGGGATTCTGGAGTTTGAGAAAATCCATCTATGACGTCATATGCAGACACATCCCCCAAAATTTCAATGTTTGTCATCAACTTTACTATTATCATTAAAATCCAGACAGCTGGCCCCTGGGTCTTTGCATTAATCTTCTGAGTTGTCTAATGATTGTGAAAGCTCTTCCTCTGTCATTTTTTTCCATTACCATTATAGGCAAAAAAAGAAAAAAAATTTTCAACTTTTAAGAGTGTTAAATGAAAGTTAAAAGTGGACGAGGATGAAGATGCCTCAAATTGTTTTTTACATCTAATACTTTAGGCAATACAAAAAAGAAAACTGAAGTATGACAAAGTAATAACCACTAATTTTATGATTTTTCATAATTCTAGGTGGCTACATCATTCTAAAAGTTTTCTAGTTATTTTAGCATTTTTTAAAAGTAGTTGGGAATAATTCATGAGTAAAGATGAATATTTCATAGAATGTTGAAATAGCAAACTAGTTTAAGATATAGTAGTAGAGTTCAGTAAAATCCTACAGTGGATCTTAGAGTTTATAAAAGGGTCCAATGCACCCAAGTGGTAATTGCAAGAGAGGAGGAATTTTATTTTATTAAAAATAATATTAAAAATTACCTTATAATGTTATTATAAAATAATAATATTTTAAAATAAGTATGTTTTCTCTGTAGTCTTTGGTAAAACTTAAATAACAGAAGCCATGAAATATCAGTACTTACAAAAGTTGGAACTGCTCAAGGAAACATCAAAAACTAAAACTGTGTCCATTGACTCCAGATGGCACTCTGAGGGTTAGAAGTCTCACTTCCTGGCAGGTTGCTTTCATTAAGACAATTGTGAGGTGAAGGTGAATTTTAACAGTGAAAATTTTTCAACTTCCTAATGAAAGAAGACCAGCAATAACAACATCAGATGATGACGAATGGACACTTCCAAAAACTATAAAGGAGCAATCATAATAAGTGCAGTTTCAGTGTCCCCTATCCAATGGTGAGTGTGTAATGAATGACGTCTTATGGGCCTCCATGGCACAAGATTTTCCTGAAACATGTCCTTGGCTCCCTTGATCTCAAAACCCATTCTCTTCATCCTTCCAAGCATGGCAACCATGCTCACATGGGGAGCGACAAGTAGAGACCTGAAATGCTGAACTCTTTTAGGATTAATTCATTTACAGCTTCCATGCTATTTAAAAAAAAGAGATTTTTGGCTTAAATTTATCATGGATTACTTGGTTTGCTTATTACTAAATTGAAAACTACCAACCTAAAAGCAAAACTAAAATCTAAGACCCAAAACATCCTTCATTCAATTTTCTAAATGAGGAAGCAAGAAAAACAAAAGACATGTTATTGATGAGAAATCCTGGCTTCAACATTCCTTTGAGCCCCAGCAGGAATATATAAGTGAAATTTAGCTTGGCAGTCGGGATGTTCTGGAACATGGAGCCAGGCAATGTGGCACCTGCCCTTATAGGTTGGAAGTTCCCCAGGCTGTGAGGAGGAGAGTCTTTTTAGCTGTAGCAAAAGACTTATAGTCTCACAGGTCTGGTACCTGAATGCCAGACTACAGGTGCACATGCTTGCTCTAGGATGGCAAAGACTCAAATATTTTATAGATAAATGGTTTAGGGCAAGGAAGTGGAGCGTTTGACCTAGATGTGCCAAAGAGATATTCTCTTCTGGATGGTTCTCCCATTGCCTACCATTTAGCTTAAATTCCACCTTATCCCTTGTGTAGGAGTTGCCTCTGGAGCAGCTATCAGAAGTGGAAAGATAGTTGTCTGAATTGTTTTTATGAAGCAAAGAGTGAAGAAAAATATATGAGCTACCATGATGCTTTTTAACTCAGTTAAAATGAACTTCTTTCATATATTCATGTTTGCCCACATAATTCAGATGCTAAGATTAGTCTTGCCAACGAAAACACCTTTGGAAATTAGTATTCCTGGAACAGATGAATATAGTATCCATGAAACAGATTTTCTGGCAATGTAATGCTATTAAACGATAAGTGTCATTATTCTTTAGGGCAATATGCAAAGAAAAGTGAGACAACATCCATGGCTGTGTTTCCAACACACTTGTGCTAATTATCTTTGATGTAGGGTCTCTTGTGCATTAAATTTACACTAGAATAAGCACTCACTTTGTGTAAAATAAAGTTGTGCTAACATTTTGGCAAGTAAAAAGTAAAACATCTGTGGTTTATTTAAATGACAAGGAAGATTTTCTTTTTGTTTAGAGTTTTGAATATAAAAATATGTTCCTTCGAAAAATATATTCAGATATGTGCAAAACATTTGGAATGTCATTATAAAATAGAGTTTTCATGTTGAAAATGACACCTTTGTCATAATGTTTTGGACTTTCTTAGTAACGTGCACATCCCCACAACTGCTATGGAAAAAACCTTCCAAAAGAAGCAGCTTGGGACAATGGGCAGTGATTCAACTTCAAAACGAGAAATAATGCACACATGTTTTTTTTTGGTAGCCTATTATAATATATAATTTATATTATATTTTAATTAAAATGAAATGGTAGGTCATATACACCTACCATTAATACTCTTGAGATCATAAACTTTGGAAGAAAAATGAGAATGCTGAAATTCAATCAAAACAAAAGGTACAGTGATCAGAGTGAGATCATCAATATAGTGACATAAGACATTCCCTGAAAATTTAACCCCTCAGTCAACAAATAAAAGAACAAATACCACTTGTTTAGAACTCTGGAGGATGATAGAGCCTGGCGAAGGACTCTACAAGCACTAAATTGAAGAAAAGGGAACATAATCTCCAAGATCATGTAGGAAAGTTCCATCCTGGACCCACCCTTCCCACTCACCTGGTCCCATGCAGCTTGGGAGTCACACAAAGGCAGCTCGTCCTGGGCTCCTTTGGGTGTGGAGACAGACTACAGAACCACTGACAGCAGCAGGTGAGTTCCTTATGCATACCAGGGCATGAGAACAGTGGAAATCAAAGGCAGAACAGAAGCTCCTAAGGAGTGCCATGTATAAAAGAGTCCCCAGGGAAACTGAGAGAGAAAAAGAGAGAGAGAGAGAAACCTTGACAGAATTTTTGGCATAAGGTACACATACTCAATCCACACTGCACCTACATGCAAAAAGGACCTTTTTAGATTGACCACACCTGGGTCCCTGGGGCAGGACACTTTAAAGAGGAAGAAACTAGAGACAGAAAAGCCACACAGAAAAACAACTGGAAGTAAAACTGAACTTCTGTAGTACTGGATGGGTCCCAGAACTAGAAAGTGCAAGGAAAAGGGGCTACAGAGTGAAGGAGATAAATTAAACAAATCATAGGGGCTTGGGAGGAAATACTACACAAAAATAAACAGAGCAGAGTGAATGTTTCTGGAGAAAGAAGAGTAAAGAAAACTTTCTCCTGGAGGTGAAATAGTTGCATAAAAATTGCAATCTTAAAAGTTTACTACATATCCAGAGCAAGAAACAGATAAAGAGCAGAGAAAATCTGAACAGTTAAACATGGGCTACTCTAAAGGTCTAGAATATGTTCGACCAAGCATCAACAAAATGCCTTAACACAAAGTCAAACAGCAATAAAACCCTAGACAAAAGGGAGAACCTGGCCTTCAGAGTTAACACATTAAAATAATCAGATACCCAGACATAAGCAAAAAATAAACAAACAAACAAAAACAAAGCATACTAAGAAATGGGAAGATATGGTTCAGTCAAGGGAACAAATCAAAACATTGGAGGAGACACAGAATTTGGAACAACTCATCAAAGAAGTTAAAATCTCCTAAATCAATTCAAGGAGATGAAAAAAAAATGAAATAGAGCTTAAGGTTGTTAAGAAGACAATGAGCATAAAGAATAATTTGGAAGTTTAAAAATAAACATACAGGTGGTGGACTTGGCCCAGTGGTTAGGACATCCATCTACCACATGGGAGGTCTGCGGTTCAAAACCCGGGCCTCCTTGACCTGTGTGCAGCTGGCCCATGCGCAGTGTTGATGTGGGCAAGGAGTGCTGTGCCACACAGGGGTGTCCCCCACATAGGGGAACCCCACGGTCAAGGAGTAGGCCCCGTAAGGAGAGTCGTCCAGCACGAAAGAAAGTGCAGCCTGCCCAGGAATGGTGCCGCCCACACAGAGAGCTGACACAACAAGATGACGCAACAAAAAGAAACACAGATTCCTGTGCCTCTGACAACAACAGAAGCGGACAAAGAAGGCGCAGCAAATAGACACAGAGAACAGACAACCCGGGTGGGGGGGAGAAGTGGAGAGAAATAAATAAATAAATCTTAAAAAATTAAAAATTAAACATACATTTTGGGGATGAATGGTATGATAGTGGAGATGAAAAATGTACTAGAAGCATACAATCTCAGATTTTAGCAGGCAGAAGAAAGAATCAGTGAACCAGAAGACAGGGTAATTGAACTTATACAGTGAGAAGAACAGATAAAAAATAGAAAAAAAAAAGTAAACAGGGTGTCAGGGATTTAAGTGACAGCATGAAGCATCCAAACATGCATCATGGGTGTCCCAGAAGGAGAAGAGAAGGGAAAAGGGGCAGAAAGAATATTTGAGGAAATAATGGCTAAAAATGTCCCAACTCTTATGAAAGGAATAAATATACATGTCTAGGAAAGGTAGGATACTCCAAATAGAATAAGGCCTAATAGATGTACTACAAGACACATACTAATCAGAATGTCAAATGCCAAAGATAAAGAGAGAATTTTGAAAGTTGCAACGAAAAAGTAGCCATCACATACAAGGGAACTTCAAAAAGACAAAGTGCCAATTTCTCATCAGAACCATGGGGGCAAGAAGGCAGGGTATTATATATTTAAGGTGCTGAAAGAGAAAAACTCCCAGCCCCAAATCCTTTATTTGGCTGAACTCTCATTCAAAAATGGAGAGGAGTTTACAGTATTCACAGATATACAGAAACTGAGAGTGCTCATCAGCAAAAGACCTGCTCTACAAGAATTACTAGGGGGTTATTTGGGTTGAAAGGAAAAGACAGGAGCGAGTGGCTTGGAGGAGGGTGAAGAAAGGAAGATCTTCAGTAAAGGCAACTAACAGTAGTGTGTATCCTCAATACATAATTCTACTCTTTAACTCCTGTAAGAGTCAGAATACAATTTAACAAGAAAAAGGCATATTACCTGACAATGGGTATGCAAACTATAAAGAGGTAAAGTGGGACAAAAACAACATAAAAAGTGGAAACAGGGATATGGGAGCAGGAAACACATATGCTATTGAAGCTAAGTTGATATCTTTTCAAAATAGTAGCTTATAGATGTAAGTTGTGTAATATAAACCCAATGTAACCACAGAGATAGTATTTAAAAAACACACAGAAGTAAAAATGAGGAAAGAATGTCAGATATATCACAAGAGTTCAACTATAAAGAAAGGGAGGTTGCAATAACGGGGAAAAAAAAAAGAAACATAAATGTATGAAAGTTAAAGGACAAAATGACTGAAAAAAGTACTGCCTTTATAGCAAAAACACAGTTAATAGAATAAACTCCCCATTCAAAAGATACAGATTGGTAGATGGTTAAAATAAGCATGATCCGGTCTGGCCGAACTGAATATCAGGTGTTTGTGGTGTTGGATTAGGCATCACAGATCCAAATACATTTTATTTACAGGAGACTCAGCTTAGACCCAAAGACACAAATAGACTGAAAGTGAAAGGATGTGGAAATATGTTCCATGCCAATAGTAACCAAAAAAGAGGTGGGGTAGTTATACCAACAAAAGACAAAATAAACTCTAAGTCAAAAGATGTTATAAAAGACAAAGAAAGACACTATATGTTAATAAAAGCATCAATCCACCAAGAATAAATAACAATGAAATATTTACGCACTTAACCATGGTGCCTCAAAATACATGAAGTAAATGCTGACAAAACTGAAGGGAGAAATAGACACCTCCACAATAATGGTTGGAGATTTGAATATACCACTCTCATCAATATATAGAGCATCTAGACAGAAGATGAATAAGAAAACAGAAATTGAATAATATGATAAATGAACTAGACCTAACAGACATATACTGCACCCTAAAATACAGGATATACATTCCTCCCAAGTGCACATGGATTATTCCCCAGGAGAGACCCAAAATTGGGTCACAAAACATGTCTCGATAAATTTAGTGACTGAAATTATAAAAAGCATCTTCTCTTATCATAATAAGTGAAAATGGAAATCAGTTACAGACAGAGAACTGGGAAACCCACAAATATATGGAAGTTAATGAACATTCTTAAATAATCAGTGAGTCAAAGGAAAAATGACAGTGCAAATCAATAAATATCTTGAGACAAATGAAAATGAGAACACAACATACAAAAACATGGAATGTTGTGAAAGCAGTTCTGAGAGGGAAATTTACAGCAGTACATGCTTACATTAAAAAAGAAGAAAGCTAGGATCAAAGACCTTACTGCACACCTGAGGAACTAAACAAGAGCAGCAAGCTAAACACAAAGAAAGCAAAAGGAAAGAAAAACAGAGGTTACAGCAGAAATAAATAAATTAAGGAATAAAGCATAATAGAAAACATTAACAAAACCGAACATTGGCTCTTTGAAAAGATCAACAAAATTGACAAAACCTTATCTGGATTGACAGAAAAAAGAGAAGATAAAAATAAAATCAGAAATGAGAGACACGATATTAATACTGATCATACATTGAACAGGAAGGAGAACTACCTAACTCATTCTATGAGGCCAATTTCGTTCTCAAACCAAAGCTACATAAAGATATTACAAAAAAGAAAATAGACTGATTTCTTCTTATGAATATATATGCAAAAATACTCAAAAAAAATACTTGCAAATCGAATCCAACAACACTTCAAAAGAATTATACACCATGATTAAGTGAGTTTTGTCCCAGGTATGCAAGGGTAGTTCAAGATAAGAAAATCAATTAATGTAACACATCAAATTAACAAAACAAACGAAAAAAAAAAACACATGACAATTGACACAGGAAAGGCATTTGACAAAATCAGGTATCCTTTCTCAATAACAACACTTAAAAACTAGGAATAGAGAGAAAGTTCCTCTCTATGATATAAAAAACATAATTAATAATGTATTCAATGGTAAAGGCTGAAAGCTTTCTGTCTAAGATCTGGAAAAAGACAAGGATGCCCGCTGTCACCACTGTTACTCAATTTTGTGCTTGAAATTCTAACCAGAGCAGTTAGGCAAGAAAAAAAAAAAAACATCTAAACTGGAAAGGAAGAAGTAAAACATTCGCTAGTCACAGATGACATGATCCTATATATAGAAAGTCCTGGAGAATCTACAACAAAGCTACTAGAGGTAATAAACAAATTCAGTAAAGTTGCAGGGTACAAGATCAACATGTCAAAATCAGTAGTGTTTCTATATACTAGTAATGCACAATCTGAGCAGGAAATTAAGAAAAAAATCCATTTACAATAGCAACTAAACTAATCAAATATCTAGGAATAAATTTAATGAAAGATGTAAAGGACTTGTATATTGAAAACTACAAAACTTTGCTGAAAGAAATCAAAGATGATCTAAGTAAATGGAAGGACATTCCATGCTCATGGATTGGAAAAATAAACATTGTTAAGACATTAATTATACCGCAAATTATTTACAGATTCAATGAAATACCAATGAAATCCCAACAGCTTACTTTGCAGAAATGGAAAAGCTTATTATCACACTTATTTGGAAGATACAGGACCCTGAATAGCCAAAACCATCTTGAAAAAAAAACAAAAGTTAGATGACTCACACTTCCTGACTTATTACAAAGCTATATGGATCAAAGCAGAATGGTACTGGCAAGAGGATATAGACCAATGGAATCAAATTGGGAGTTCTCAAACAGACTCACACCTATGGCCAGTTGATTTCAACAAGGCTGCCAAGTCCACACAGTTAGGATAGAATAGTCTTTTTAAGAAATCATTCTGGGAGAACTAGAAATTCATATACAAAAGAATGAAAGAGGACCTCTATCTCCCACCATGCACAAAGATTAACTCAAAATGAATCAAAGACCTAAATATAAGAACCAGCACTATGGAACTCCTAGGAGAAAATGTAGGAAAGCATTTTCAGGATCTCATCTTAGACAATGGTTTCTTAGACTCTTAACCCAAAGCACAAGCAAGAAAAGAAAAATAAATAAATGGGACCTCCTCAAAATTAAAAAAAAAACCTTTGTACATCAAAGGACTTTATCACAAAAGTTAAAGAAGAACCTAATCAATGTGAGAAAATATTTGGAAACTACACCCATGATAAGGGTTTAATATCCAGAATATATAAAGAAATCCCATAACTCAACAATAAAAGGATAAACACAATTTTTTTAAAAGGCTAAGGACTTGAATAAACATTTCTCGAAAGAAGATATGCAATTGACTGAAAAGCAGGTGAAAAGATGCTCAACATCATTAGCCATTAGGGAAGAGCAAAGCAATACCACAATAAGATACCCTTTCATATCCACTAGAATGACTATAAAAATTAGAAAAGTACAAGTGTTGGATAGGGTATAGAGAAATAGGAATATGCATTCACTGCTAGTGGGAACATAAAATGGTGCAAGCTAATAGTTTGGCAATCCCTCAGAAGGCTAAGTATAGAATTACCATATGACCCAACAATCCCTCTACTAGGTATGTACCCAATGTACATAGCAGCAATGCTCACAATTGCCTAAGATGGAGACAATCCAAATGTCCATCACTGAATACATGTTCCTGTATCTCTAAATCTTACCCAACATCTGATACATGGGAAAGCATGGATGAACCTTGAAGACGCCATACTGAATGAAATAAGCCAGCACAAAAGGACACATATTGTATGATCTCACTGATATCAAGAAATTAGAATAAGCAAATGCAAAGAATTAGAATCTAGAATGTAGGCTACTAGAGCTGGGTTGTTGGTAGAGAATGGAAAGTTAATCATTAATTTGTGCAGAATTTCAATTTGGGTTAATTGTACAATTGTACAGTTTTGGTAATGGATGATGGTAATAGTAGCACACATTGAGTGTAATTAACAGCACTGAATTATACATGTGGATGCAGTTAAAAGAGGAAATTTTGATTCATATGTATGTTACTAGAAAGGATGTATACAATACTGTATACTGTATAAATAATGAACTATAGGTAATAGTGTAATAATTAAAATGTTATTTCATAAACAATGATACCACACTAATGCAAGGTATAGTAATAGGTAGTACATGTGAAAAACACACTCTAATGTAAACTGTAGACTATAGCTAATAGCACAATTATAATACTCTTTTATCAATTATAACTAAGGCACCAAAAACTAATGCAAAGTGTTAATTTTAGGGGGAACACTATATTTATATGCTTTTTCTGTAAACCTACAACTTTTCTAATTAAAAAAAATTAAAGTCCTATTAGAGGGAAAAAAAAGAACATTAGTGGGACATGAAAAAATGGAACAGAGACTGAAAGCTTTATGTCAGTTTTAAATTTCTTGAGTCAGACAACTGGACATAAGGCAGTTACATAAATGAATTTCCTTGGTCCTAGGAAATGGACATGGCAGTACTAAGTGTTCGAGCAAGTGTTTAGAAAATAGATTGATTGAGAGCTAGACAGGCAGGCAGGCAGATAGAAAGTTAAATTGATAGATAAAATGACATGGAAAATGTGGCAAAAGGTTAAAATGGATGGATCTGGGTGTCTGGCGGATTTGGGGCATCTTAGAGTTCTCTGGATGGGGTTTATATTATTTTTGTGACTGCCCTGTAGTTTTGAAAGTATTTTAAAATTCAAAAAAATTAAAAATGCAAAAAAAGGAATAGCCATTCAATTCTTTCAGCTTTTGCTGTTTTCAATTTTATGAGATTGACCATACAAAAAACTGATGAAACCAAAAGTATATAAATAAGTAATTTGTCAGATAGTGTAAGGAAAGCAATAAGGAGCTATGAAATAGTTTTCATATTTTCTTAACTTTGGTGTTTATGTTTAATTTCAGTAGAACAATTTATAAAAATACAAAATCTTCCAGATTTAAAATTACCCTACAAAATTTACTTTATAAAATAAGCCTTGTTCATTATACTTCTCATATTTCTCTCTCCCATTCTCTAATCAATACATCTAAAAACTCGTACCTATAGCGTTTATATCTATATCTACATCTACATTTCTGTTGATAAATACTTCTATAAAACCTATATCTATGCATCCATTTCCATATCCATATCTTTCTCTAAACATCTAAACTCTATCAGTATCCCTTTGACTAGGCTGTTAAAATTTTTCGGTAGCTAGTCAGAAGTATTCAGATGCCAGACGCTTGTCTTGTTGTTCGTGACAGTACTAAAATCAAAATATATTTTGTGTGTGCCTTTTCCAAGGTTTCAGAAGAGTTGAACCAGGTTCATAATGGAAACCGCTGTTTGCACAGATAAAGCAAATAGCTTTGGGCCCCCTCAGTGCCTGTGGGGGCACGGTGTGGACATCCACAGATAAAAGGAGGCGGGCACTGCCGGCTGAGCGGCTCCGGCCTGATGCTCTGTCAATAAGCTCTCAGTTTTCTAACAGGTCTGAACCAGGTCGTGTGTTAAGAGCTGCGCCTGCTTCACGGTCGGGTGCCCTGGGAGCTCTGGCTCCCGCAGGCTGGCGGGGTTGCTGGACAACACCCCGCGCTCCTGGAGGAGTTGCCGTCTTCCCGTTGTTGACCTTTGCTGTTACCCACGCACTCGAGGGCGCCTTCCTTAGATCAACAAAGCCCGGGTCCCATTTGCAGGGGCTGCCCCCGCGCAGCGCCTCTCAGGTGCGTCTCTGTGAGGTTTAGGGAATTGCCTCGTTGGCTTGGGTGACCCCAAGAGGAGAAGAAGGAGCCATGAGTGCCCCTTCCAGGTTTGGATTTCTACGTGGGTCGTCGATGAAAAGTCTGTCCTGAAGTTCCTCCTTTCACGATGGAATGACTCTTCTCAGAGGTTCTAGCTTGGTCAGTAACGTGTGGTATTGATCACCTATTTCTGCCCACCATGCTGCCCCAGAACTTGGCACCTTTTCCCGCACGGTTCCTGGGCATCGGGGCGGCCTAGCTGCCCGGGCCTGTCCACGAGGTAGCTTCAGGACGGTGTCTGTGGACCTGGCAGGCCCTGAGGGTCAGGGGTGGCGGCTGGAGGCTGCCCGCCCCCCACCTGGTCCTCCCCGCAGCCCTCCCGCAGGGCCTTCCCAGGACTGCGGGCGCCACGTGAGGAGGAGGGAGACAGGACGCCGCGCCTGCCGCCCGCAGCTGAGACGGCCGTCCCTGACGGTCACCCCGGCCCCCCGGGAGGGCTGTGGAGGGAAGGAGGCCTCTGCCCACCGCCGGGCCTTCCCGGAGGCCGCCCTCCAGAGCTAGCCCATCGCCAGCTGCGCCCGGTGCCGCGCAGGACAGACAGGCCGTGGAGGCCGTTTTGCCCTGGCCTCGCCTCCCGAAGGCCTGGCTTCTCCACGGGCCGCCGTCCCCGCCGGCCGTCCCCCGAGGCTGGCCTGGCCCTCGGCGCTGTGTGTTCCGTCTGTGTGGAGCCTGAGCTCAGACGAGGCGGGGTCTGTGCCTCCCCCCCACCCACCCGGCCTGCACGGTGGGGGAGCACAGGTCAGCGCGCCCCCAGGCCTGAGGCCGCGCTCCAGCCACGCGGTCCGCGGCCCACGACCCACACCTCCTGCACGCTCCCCACCTCCGTCCTTCAGGCCCAGGGGCTGCCAGAGACCCCCAGCCCAGCAGACGCCGCGCCAGCTTCCGGCACTGCGGGCTGCTGGGAGCTTCCCCGCACGTCGCCTCTGACTTTACAAATCATGACTTTGTGACGCCATACACAGACTGCCCGGAGTTCATGTCCCTGACAATCAGAAATCTTTTTTTTTTAATTTTATTTTTTAAATTTATTTTTATTTTTTTGTCTTTGTTTTTTTTTTTAATGTTACATTCAAAAAATATGAGGCCACCACATAACCCCCACCCCCCTCACCCCACTTCTCCCACCTCAACATCCTCCTTCATCATGTGGCACATTCATTGCATTTGGTGACTACATCTTGGAGCACTGCTGCACCACATGGATAGTGGTTTACATCATAGTTTACACTCTCCCCCGGTCCACCCAGTGGCCAGGACAGAAATCCGCTATTGAGGTGTTATCTTGAAATTAGATGGTTGTGGGGTGCTGGGCCGTGGGCATGAGTTGACGTGGGCCGTCCACAAGGGAAGTACAGTCCACATCAAGGTGTTGAGAGGGGAAGGCAGCTGTGGGCAGCCGGCCGGACGGCGGGGGGAGACGGGGCTGCGCCACTTGGGGCGAGGCCCCCCTGAGCAGCTGAGATTGGTAATGTGAAACCTGAGTACCCAGGCCGGTGACAGTCCTCTACTTCTGAATATGGCCAGACCTCTGCGCAGAGAGGTCCAGCCCCAGGCCTGCGGGGCTCCCTGGGACCCGCTCATGCCAAGAGGCCGGCCCGAGGCCTCGGGCTCGCAGACCTGCACAGCAGCGGGCGCTGGTTTGAGTATTTGCCCTCTGGGAAGCTTTCGGCGCATCCATGGCCGTGTAAACTCAGCAGGTTTCTGCTGGTCTTGTCAGCCCTCCCCCTGCTTCCACAGAGGCCAAGCGAAAGGCCAAGCTCCCTACACGGCGTCGGCGAAGCTGGTCCTTCTGTGCTGCTGGGAATGAGTGGAGCAGCTCCGAGCGGGCGTGCAGGACAGTCCCACAGGGCCTGGAGGATGTGCACGTCGCCCAGAGATGGCCAAGTGCAGCCCGTTGCTTTAGCAGCTCATCCCCGGGAGGCTCTCGGCGTTAGCTTTCTGAAAAAGTACTGTCCTCTACCCCATATATATTTAATTAAAAAAAAAAGTTGACACCTTTTTTGGTGTGTGATAGCAATTGTGATAGCAAAAAAAGGTTCACATCCTTTTGCTTTTTGATAGCTATTGGTCAGTTGCTATCAATTAACCCATGAATGACAGTTATTTTCCTTCTGCGGCAGATTTCCCCTATTACACAAAAATACCCCAAGTTCTATCTTCATTTTCTCCCCGTTTCTTTATTTCTATACAGGAGGGCCTGGGTGTGGAGTTCATGGATACACTGAGTTCAAGAAGACAACCTTTCAAACTCTTCTTTTCTCAGTTTGGCACCTGTTTTCTTGTACCTTCTTTAATGGAAGCTAAGGAGCTATTCCACATTGTTTCAAAGGGCACCCTTTCTTTCTGTACCTAATGTGCAGTGATTCTAGCTCAGAGAATGACAAGACCTCCTCTGACCACTCCTGGTGCAGGACCACACACAGAGCAGCCGATGAGCCTCGCCGTTTCTCAGGCCCCTGATTTCTGACAGGTACAACCTGCCTATGACACTGAATTCCTTCTCCCCCAACACGACTTCTCAGGGGAGCCAGCCCTCTGCCTTCTTGGCCCATCTCTGCGACATACCGGGCTCTTCTGCAGCATGTGATGAGTTATCAAGACTCCATCTAAGCTATGGCCTCATGATAGGGCCTTTTGACTACACAGAACCTCAAGATTGGGCCAAAGTGACAAATTCCAAGCTCCTTAGCAGAGTCTTTTTGGGCTCCGCAGCCATGCTGAAGTCCTCCTTGGTTCCTTGATGCAGTGGGGTCCTACCCCAGGTTAAGGCAGCACTCTCCCGGGGCAGACCCCTGCAGCTGGCCCTCTGCATCAGTAGAAAGTCTAGATGGTATTGTGAGAATCAATGGCAAAGCGAGAACCAGCTGAGAGAGTCTGTAGCGTGTTCAGTTCCAAGTCTTTTCAGCGCTAGGGAAATTAAGTACCTAGTAATTTCATCACACGAGCTCAGAATTAAGAACAACTGTGGATGGTGGCTCTGCTTGGGTTCCAGTAGGACTCTCTAGTCAAAGGCATTCCACGCAGACAGGAAGTCCTGACGTCAGGGAACCTAACCCCACCCCACCCCCAGAGAGGAGGTGGTAAGGCGGGCAGTTAGGAGTCCTCGTGGGAAGAGGGACATACGGCAAAGCTGCTCCTCCTCTGGGGGTGATGGAGAGGCATCCTGTGGGGTAGTGAGAGACTGCTGACACCTCCTTCTGCATGAAGAGGTCCTCCCCTCCATAGGAAAGTCAGACCTTTCTGAGATTAGGGCCCCTCAAGCTGCCTCCTGGGCAGCAGGTTCCCTGACAACCCACTGATGACTCAGGGCAACTTGCCGCAAGGCCGAGGTCACTGCCTGGGGCTTTGATTCACACAATATTTTCACTCTATATCACCTTGAATATTTATAAATTTTGCCTTAAAAAATTATTAGAGAATTTGTAGGTGTAAAGAAATATGAGGAAAATAGAGTTCCTGTGTACATGGTGTGGTGGTTTGGAGCTGTATGTACCCCAGAAAAACATGTTCTTAAATCAAATCCATTCCTGGGGCTCTGAACCCATTGTAAGTAGGAGCTTTTTTAAAAGATTTATCTATTATTTATTTATTTATTTCCCTCCCTTGCAGCTTGCTTGCTGTCTGCTCTGTGTCCATTTGCTGTGTGTTCTTCTGTGTCTGCTTGTCTCCCTTTGTTGCATCATCTTGCTGTACCAGCTCTCCGCATCAGCTCTCCATGGGCGCAGGCCAGCTTGCCTTCACAAGAAGGCCCTGAGATGTGAACCCAGGGCCTCTCATATGGTAGACGGGAGCCCAATCAACTAAGCCACAGCTGCTTCCCTAAGTAGGACCATTTAAAAAAAAATTCTTTAATTCTAAAGGACCTTTAGATTGCATAAATGTTTCATCAAAAATATAGGGGATTCCCATATACTTCACCCCCTCCTCCTTTCACATTTTCCCCCATTAACAACATCTTTCATTAGTGTGGTACATTTGTTACAACTGATGAACACTTGCTGCTAAGCATGGTTTATAGTTTTTATTGTTTTACCTTTTGCAGTGCACAATTTTGAAAGATGTATAATGGCTTGTATCTGTCATTGCAATATCATGAAGAATGATTCCAAAGTCTCAAAAGTATCCCATGTCACACCTATTCTTCCCACCCCCTCCTCTCAGAACCTCTGGTGACTACTGTCTTTATATTAATGCACTGTTAGTTAGCATTTGGTATTAATCCCTTGGTGCCAGGGAGGCTCATCCCTGGGAGCCATGTCCCACACAAGAACTGTAGTGATTTCATTTGCTGAGCTTGGCTTAGAGAGGGGCCACATTACAAGGTCAATTTTCTGTTTCACAAGAAAGCTTCACAGGCACAACCATCAATATCAAGGGTCTGCTGGGGAAGGCGGGGGAAAGAGGGAGGATTTTGGGTGTATGGAAGTCCTGTATATTGTATATGTGATTTAACAGTGACCTAAAACTATTTGAAAACATAATTTAAAAAAAGATGTAAGACACTGAGGAAGAAATGGAAGAGATTGCCTTGCCACTGTATATACAGGGCAACACCTAGTATAGTGATGAAAGGCAAAACATTAAAATAAAATTTTATGATATTTTTCCTTTTTTAAATGCCCCAATTTATTTTTTACTTTATTTTAGTTTTTCTAAATTAGTATGTATTTTATTTCTAATCTTTAAAACTTATCATTACTATTTCATTTTCCTATTTGAATTTGGCAATATATTAGGCTTCATTTTTTAAAGAAGTTTTGGATCACAGAGGTGTTCAACTATGGCAGGGGAGAAGCATTGGTGTGGGATGTCATTGATGGGGAATGCATGGGTGGGAGGGAGTTCTCCAGGGCATCATATAGGGTATATAGATATGTTCAGATGTTAACTGGGTTTTGACATAGTGGGTAGAGTTTCAAACAACTGGGGGAGTGCTAAGTTACCATTCAGGGAACTCTGTCACATGCTCCAATGTAAGCACAACACTCACCCAAGTGAAAGGGCAAAGACCAATGAAGGATGGTCCAATGATGGGCTCTTGATACTGGTGATGATGCTTATGAGCCTCCATGCTTGAAATTTCAACTTGGCCTAGAGCTGTAGGGTGCCCAAGAGTTATCTCCTGAAAACCTCCATGTTTCTCAAATGTGGCCACTCTCTAAGCCAAACTCAGCATGTAAAAGTGCTACCTTCCCCCCAGCATGGGACATGACTCCCAGGGATGAGATTCCCTGGCGCCGAGGGATATCTACCAAGCACTGGCTGGTGATGCAGCTAGAAGACCTTGAATAAGAGGGGAAAATGGTAGAGATAAATGAGCTTATATGTCTAAGAGACTTCAAAATGAGTTGAAAGGTCAGCAGTGGGGTCACGCTTACACACATCTCAGCAGGATCCCAGAGATAGCCAAAGTAGATACAAACCCAGGTAGTGGGTCTCCTGAGGACAGGTCTTACTGTCATGGCAGATGGCTCTGGAGTTCAGTGCCTTGCTAGTGAGCCCCTTTGGAATTTGTGCCCCTGAGTATGACAAAATTGGACTCAGATGTCACTTCTCTACATATGTCTCTTCTGTCACTTTTACTGAACCTATAATTGGCACTGGGGTTGGTATATGCTCAGGAGACTTGAATCTCTGGACTGTCCATGTGCCAGCTGGGCCCTGAGCCTCAGTAGAGTTGCAACATCTACTCTCCAGTTTTTGGACTTCCTAAATCAGCTAACAAGGGGGTGAGAATGGTCAAACACCACACCAAGGAACTGAGAGAGTCTACAACTGCAAGCAGGAGAATCCCATCCATCAGCCATGTGGGATCTAAACTCCTCTTGATTTAGAAGTGGAGTGGGCATCACCACTGCAAGGATGGAGGAATAAAATATGGATTAGAGTGGACTTACTGGTATTCTACTATAGAATTATTGTGACTCTAGCAATGGATGGGATTATATCCCCTATATTGTATATGTGAATTACTGTGATCTTAAACTTTTGTGAAGATGAAATTAAAATTTAGAAAAAAAAAAAAGGAAAGAATGAAGACACTGAGGAAGAGATGAAAGAAATTGCCTTTCCGCTGTACATACAGGGCAACACCTATTTCAGTGATGAAAGGCAAAACATCAAAAACATAGCTTTTTAATATTTTTCATGTTTTAATACCCCAATTTATTTTTACTTTATTTTAGTTTTTTCTAAATTAGTATGTATTCTATTTCTAATCTTTAAACCCATCACTATATTTTCATTTTCCTATTGATTTAATTTGGCAATATGTTAGGCTTCATTTTTTGAGAAGTTTTGGAGCACAGCAAGATTCAACTCTGGGGAGGAACACTGGTGTGGGGTGTTATTGATGGGGAGCACATGGTTGGGAGGGAGCTCTGCCGGGTATGCATATAGGGTACTTAAAAATGCTTTGATATATGTTGGGTATTTTCATAGTAGTTACAGTTACAGATGACAACTGAGGGAGTGCTGAGTTTCTAGCCAGGGGAACTCTATCACATTCCCCAATAGAACAGCCACAATCCCCCAAGTGCAGTGGTAAAGATGAACAAAGAAGGATGGTCCAACAATGAGCCCTTGTTACTGATGACTATGCTTGTGAGCCTGTGTCCCTGAAAAATGAACTAGGCCTAAGCAGGAAGGTGCCTAAAAGTAACCTCCTGAGACCCTCCATGTTGCTCAAATGTGGCCACTCTCTAAGCCAAACTCAGCATGTAAATGCATCACCTTCCCCCCAGTGTGGGACATGACTCCCAGGAATGAGCCTCTCTGGTGCTGAGGAATTACTACCAAGCACCAGCTGATGATGTAACTAGAAAAAGACCTTGAATAAAAGGTTCAATTCAGACCAGCAGAATATCTCAGCCTACATGTAAGTTCATATGTTAAAAACTGCTTTTTGACCTTGAATAAAAGGGGAAAATGGCAAAGACAAATGAGTTTATATGGCTAAGAGTCTTCCAAAAAGAGTCAGGAGGTCATCAGAGGGATCACTCTTACGCACACCTCAGCAGGTCCCCAGAGACAGCCAAAGTAGATACAACCCCAGGTTCTGGTTCTCCTGAGGGCTACAGAGACCCACAGGTTCTTTGGTCATGGCAAATACCTCTGGAGTTCAGTGCCATGTCAGTCGGACCTACTTTGGAATTTGTGTTACTGAGTGTGATGGAGTTGGACTCAGATGTGACCTCTCTACACATGCCTCTTCTGTCACTTTTACTGAACCTGTGGTTGGTGCTAGGTTTGATGTGTACTCAGGAGACTTGAGTCTCTGGACTGTCTATGTGCCAGCCAGGCCCTGATCCTCAGCAGACTTGCAACTGCTACCCTCTGGTTCATTGGACTTAGCCAGGTCAGCTAACAGGGAGGTGAAGATTGTCAATCACCACGACAGGGAACCAAGAGGGCTTACAACTGCAAGCAGAAGAATTGCATCCATCACCCATGTGGAATCTAAGCCCCTTCTAAATATAGAGGTGGAATGGATATCACCATCCCAGGGTCCATAGGATGGAGGAATAAAGTATGGATTAGAGTGGACTTATTGATTTTCTACTATGGAACTATTGTGACTAGTAATGGAAGAAATTGTAACATTGATGTGGAGAGAGTGACCATGATAGGTGCTGAGGGAAGGGAGAGGGAAAAAGAGATGTCATGTGGGGGCACTTTTGGAACTTGGAGTTGTCCTGAATGATATTGCAGGGGCAGATGCAGGACATTATATATCCTGCCATAATCCACTGAATGGACTGACTGAGGGAGAGTGTAAACTACAATGTAAACTATTATTCATGTGGTGCTGCAGTGCTCCAAAATGTATTCACCAAATACAACGAAGGTGCCACAATGATGAAAGAGGTTACTGGTGTGGGAGAAATGGGGTGAGGGGAGGGTGGGGGTGTATATGGGAACCTCTTATATTTTTTTAATGTAGATTTTTAAAAAAGTGATTGTAGGAAGAAAAAAAAAAAGACCTGTTATCTTTTATGTATATTGTCAATTTCTTCTGTATGTTCCCCAGTGTCTTATTTTTTTCCTCACTTTTTTATCTGAGAAGGTTTAGGTTACAGAAAAGTCACTTAGAAAATACAGGACATTAACATATACCCTATTCCCTCCACCCCCACCCATCTTCCCCTACCAATAACATCCTATATGAGTATGGTATATGTTTTACAATTGGAACAAATATCAAAGCATTGTTACTATCCATGGCCAGTGGTTTACATTTTGATTTAACTTTTGCACAGTATACTTTCATAGGTTCTGACAAAATGCATAATGGCCTGTACCCATCATTGTAGGTCATGCAGAACAACTCCAAAGCCCCAAAGATACCCCATGTCCCCACCATCACTGTTTCAAGAACAAACTTAGAAATCTCCAGAGTTTACCTCTTCCTTCCTTCAGCCTTCCCCTCAGTTCCATGAATAGGGCATCCCAGCCCCCCACCCTTCACTCTCACATTCTAACACCATTGACCCCGACTCACAGCCCTGCACTACCATTGCGCTCATCCACTGCCAAATGACCCCCTTCCGCTTTATCATGGGTTTTGCCCATATTGAGCTTCAGCTCACCACACTCTACTTCCTTTCTGTCTCTTGGTAACCTATCTTCCAGACTCTAGCTCAGTGAATCTAGTTAATTTGCTTAAGTCATATCAGTAGGTCATATAATATTTGTCTTTTATTTATTGTTTTCTTTTGTTGCTCACTTTTTGGGTGTAAAGTCTCTGAAACTATTTTCTACTACAAGATATTTTGGATGTTTCCTATAAGTTGGACATTTTGATGGGGTTACTTCAGGTAAGGTATGTGTGGCCCAGCCCAATCAGGATGAATCTTAATCCTGCTATTGGAGTCATTTATAAGCAGAAAGAAATTTAAACACAGCAAGAAAGCCATAGGAAAAAAGAAGGTGAACATCCACAAAACCTGGGAGAAGAAGGGAGAGAGCAGGAGATGCCACCATGTGCCTGGCCATGGGACAAGCCAAGGACCAAGGATCACTGGCAGCCAGCCCCAGAATGCCACAGTTTTAGGGGAGAAAGCATTACCTTGATAATTCCATGATTTGGGTTTTATCCCAAACTCAAACCATGAATGAATAAACTTATCCATTGTTAAACCCAACCCACTTAATGGTATTTGCTTGAGCAGGCCATGTCAGTTTGAGATTATTTATGAACCCCAAAGATAAGGATTATATTTGTAAACTGCTCTGTTCCTTTGGTTGTGATACCCTTTGATTGTGTTAGATTCACCTGAGATGTTTTTAATTAAATTATCTCTTAAGATTAGAGTTTTGATTCATCCACATCAGGAGGGCATGGCTCAGGGTTGAGTCCCACCCACCTTGGTGGGCTGATATCAATGGACATTCACTGAGGAAAACACAGGGAGAAAGAGAAAGCTCCATAAATATGACAGTGGAGAGAAATTTGATCCTGCACCCTGGAAAGAAAGATGAGTCATTTGCCTGATATTTTGCAGCTGAGCCCAGAAAGAAACAACCTGTATGACAGCCTGCACTGAGAGAGAGGAAGGTAGAACCCTCGCAGAGATCGGCAACCATCTTGATGAGAAAGCAACCTTGAGTTAGATGCTTTAGGGCCTTGTAACTATAAGCCGTTACTGCCAATAAATACCATTTATAAAAGCCAACAGGTTTCTGATACTTTGCACCAGCAGCCCTTTGGCTGACTAATATACAACCCAAGAAATTAAAATATCCCCCCCAAACATACGCACAAATAATTTTCCCTATTATTTACATTTTTCTTTTTTATTATCTTTTTTAAAGATACATAAATCACATAAAATGTTACATTAAAAAATATAAGAGGTCCCCATATACACCACACCCCCCACCCCCACTCCTTTCACATCAACAACTTCTTTCATTTGTACGGTACATTCATTGCATTTAAGGAGTACATTTTGGAGCATTGCTACACAGCATGCATTATAGTTTATGTTGTGGTTTATACTCTCTCCCAGTCTATTAGGGGTTATGGCAGGATATATAATGTCCTGCATCTGTCCTTGCAATATCATTCAGGACAACTCCAAGTCCAAAAAATGTCCCAATATCACACCTCCTTTTCCCTGTCCCTGCCTTCAGCAACTCCTACAGCCACAGTCTTCACATCAAGATATAATTTCTTCCATTGCCAGAGTCACAATAATTCTATAGTAGAATACCAGTAAGTCCACTCTAATCCATATTTTATTCCTCCATCCTGAGGACCCTGGGGTGGCAATGCCCACTCTACCTGTAAATCAATAGGGGGTTTATATACTACATAGCTGATTGATGGGATTCTTCTGCTTGCAGCTGTAGACTCTCTCAGTTCCCTCATGTGGTAGTTGACCATCCTCACCTCCCTGTTAACTGACCTGGGTAAGTCCAACAAACTGGAGAGTAGATGTTGCAACTCTACTGAGGCTCAGGGCCCAGTTGGCATATAGACAGTCCAGAGATTGAAGTCTCCTGAGCATACATCAACCCCAGTGCCAATCATAGTTTCAGTAAAAGTTACAGAAGAGGCATGTGTAGAAAGGTCACATCTGAGTTCAACTCCATCACACTCAGGGGCACAAATTCCAAAGTAGGGCCCATTGGCACTGAACTCCAGAGCCATCTGTTTTGACTGTAGGACCTGGGAATCTCTGTAGCCTTCTGAAGCACTATTACCTGGGGTTGTATCTACTTTGGCTATCTCTGGGATCCTGCTGAGACTTGTGTAGGCGTGACCCCTCTTATGATCTCCTGACTCATTTTGAAGTCTCTTAGCCATATAAACTTATTTGTCTTTGCCATTTCCCCCTTTTATTCAAGGTCTTTTTCTAGTTACATCACCAGCCAGTGCTTGGTAGATGTCCCTTGGGACCAGGGAGTCTCATGCCTGGGAGTTATGTCCCATGCTGGGGGGGCAGGGGGAAAGTAACACATTTACATGTTGAGCTTGGCTTAGAGAGTGGCCACATTTGAGCAACATGGAGGTTTTCAGGAGGTAACTCTTAGGCACCCTGCAGTTCTAGGCCAAGTTAAAATTTTAAACACAAAGGCTCATAAGCACAATCATCAGTATCAAGGGCCTATCATTGGACCATCCTTCTTCACTGGTCTTTGCCCTTGTACTTGGGGGATTGTTGCTGCTCCATGGGGGGTGTGTCAGTGTTTCCCAGAATGGGAATTCAGCATTCCCCAGTTGTCATGTGAAACTTTACCCCCTTTATCAATGCCCAACAAACATCTGAACATATCTATATACCCTATATCCATGCCCTGGAGAACTCCCTCACACCTACGCATCCCTCATCAATGACACCCTCCATCAGTGCTCCTCCCCTGCCATAGTAGAACCCCTCTGTGATCCAAAATTGCTTCAGAAATGATGTCTAATATACTGTCAAAGTCAATTAATAGGAAAATGTAATAGTAATGATAGATATAAAGATTATAAATAGAATACATAATAGTTTAGAAAAACTAAAATAAAAATAAATTGGTATATTTAAAAATGAAAAATATAATACAATTTTTTTTTTTATGTTTTGCCTTTCATCACTCTAATAGGTGTTGCCTGTTATGTGCAGTGGCAAGGCAATCTCTTCCATTTCTTCCTCAGTGTCTACATCTTATTTTTTTTAAATTATGTCTTCAAAAATGTTTCATGTCACAGTAAAGTCACATATAGAATATAGGGAATTCCCATATACTGAACATCAAACCCTTTTTCCCCTTCCCCAGCAATGATCTTTTTACATGTGAATGTTTCATTTGCTGCAACTGATGTACAGATATTGAATCATAGCTACCAACCATGATTCTATTACGGTTTACAATTTGGTTTATATTTTAGACTGTACATTTTTATAGATTTTTTTTTGTTACATTATGGTTTACATTTTAAACTATACACCTTTTTAAAAATTTTGGTGATATTTAACATGACCTGTATCCATCATTGCAGGATCATGCAGAACATTTCCATTGCCCCCAGTTACCCCCTCTTCCAACTATTTTATTCCTTTCTCCTCACCTCCCCCTCAGGACCCACAGCGACAACCAAGCTTCACTACGACACAGAATTCATGGATACTTCCAACAATGCTGAGGGCTTGACACACTAGTCTGTGCTCCCCATTGGGAGCCACCCATGCTCTCGAGAGACACCCTCCCCTCTGTTTGAGAAGATCAGGCCTCCCCAGGATGGGGGTACAACACCTTCCTGCTCATTGTATGGGTCTCCACCCACTGATACAACACAGTATGACAAGCTGAGCACTCACACACTCCCTAGAAGCCTGCACAGGTGCACCCTGAGCCAGATGCCCCCCGTCAAACACCTTATTATATTTTCTAAAGAGTTTTCTCAACACTATAGTCTCAACCACACACCCGACAATCTCCTGTGTTCACTTGTTCCCCCCCAATGCTCCCTCCAATTCCCTGGCCCATCTGACCCGTTCTTCCAGTCCAGGCCCCCCTCAAGCCTGCAAAGCCCCCCCAACAGCATCCCCATGCATACTTTACATTAGTTGGTACCTTCGTTACCATTGACTAAATAGTATTATTATAGTGAAACAATTTGCCATAGTCTGTAGTTTACATTAGAGTTCACTCTTTGCATTAAAGTCTTGTTCGTAAAATATTTATATTCTTGCAACATATTTACAGCCTAAAATTTCCCTTTTAACCACATTCAAAGCTACCTCGGAACTGTGAATTGTGATCACAAGGTTGTGCTCCCTGGCCACGGGTTTATTCCTACCAATGCCACCACCAGGATGGCAGGGAGCTGACGGTGGGCATGTCACATTTGTGCCTGTTACTGGCCCTGATTCTCCTGCTGGTCTAAACATGAGTGGCTAGTTGAGGAGAGAGGGGTGTGGTTGACGATACCAAGAGGAGATGCCAACGGCAGGGCAGGCACTGGGGGAGAGCCCACACGGTGGGAGGAAACCCCTCACATCTGCCCTCATTGTCTGGAAGAGGATGGATGTACTTGGCATTTTGGATTCCCAGGGGCAGTACTGAAAAGCTGGGGCTCTGATCCCCAGGGCAAACATTGGCTGTCAATGACCTTGTATCCATGCTGGTGGGGGCAGGCATCAGCTCTGCAAAGCCCAGTGCTGGGTGGGGCCCTGAGTGAGGCCCCGGAGATGTCCTGCAGGCAGGGCCTGGGTGTGGGCTGCTCACCTCACAGCAGGTGGCCTCCATCCCTCTGTGCGGGACTCACTGGGCACAGATGATGACCTGGTGTGGGGCCACAGAGACCTTCTCAGAACCCCAGAGCTGAGCCTTTGAGTACAGGGCTCCCCTGTGCCTTCATTCCTGATGAGTTCTCCAAGCATGGTGGGCTGCGTAAGGCTTTCCAGAGGCCCTCCTGGCCGTGGGCAGTGGGTGCACAGAGCCTCCTCCACGGCAAGGTCCAGAAACCCTATTGGGGGAGGCCGTGTCCTGGCCATGTAGACCTTGGAGAGCAATGTTTGGATGATGCTGCGACCTTTGAGACAGGCAGACAGTGCCAGTGTGTAGAGGACGGGGGAGGCAGGGAGCAAGGGGTCCCCCTGCAGATGCGCCGGCCCACCAGCTTCCAGTGCTTGGCCTCGCCGAGGACCCCATCCTCCTCACAGCAGGCCCGCAGGCAGGCTGGGCCCTTGGCTGGTCAGGGGCTCCCCCCTCCAGGGGAGAGCTCTGCCAGCCCAGGAAGGCTGACCTGCTCCGGGGGCACCACTCGTCCCTCCACCTGCCGTGCCTGCCGAGTTCCGGGACACCGGCCAGCTAAGCAGAGGGCGCTGGCCTTGCCATCTGCTGTACTACTCACCATCGTTTTGCACAGAACTTTTGTGGAGGTGCTCATCTATCTTCTCTCCCACGCATGGGAGCTGACCCTGGCCTCTTGACCCTGGGACCTCAGAGGCACGGTGGGGAGAGGGTGGAAATGAGAAGGATGCAGCAAAGCCCGTTTTCCTCCCTCCCAAGGTCCCTCCTAAGCCCGAAAGGCCAGCAGCTGCCCCGAGGCCACAAAAGCCACCCCAGAGCATACCCTGGTCCCAGTGGACCAAAGGTAGATTTCATTTCTGCCTTTGCGCGTTTTCTAAATTTAGGGCAGGCCTCTGAGATTTAGATAAAGACAGCTTTGACATTTTTACCTTAATTGTCTCATTTCTTCTAAGTTGTTTAAAATATTGCAATGAAACAGTGAAAGGAACGATTGTGGGACCGGGTAAAGCTGGCAACCATATAAATGAGTTTGTCTTTCCAGGGAAAGTCGAATTATTGAAGGTTAAACACTCTGCTCCTTGCTAAAAATACCAAGCTGGAATTCAGAGGGAAACTTCCCAGAATTTTGCGACAACAGCTGACAGCAGAGGAGAACCCTCCCTGCTCTCTCCAGGGTGTTCTCTTTATAAGCTCGAGGCCAGTGAACCAGGTGCAGAAGAGGGGGCAGTAAGAGAGAACACCCAGCAGCTCGCGAGGGCAGCGACAGTCCACGGAGGTGAAAATCGATAGATTTTAGCCAGGCTTATGCTAATGAACTACCCAGGTTTCTTCATCAACCTCTTGGGGTTTTGAGAAAATTATAACAGCCAACCTCAACCCAAAGTCGGGGTCAGCTCTTTGCTACTGGCTTTTCTCTTTTTTTTTAATGCTCCTTTTCAAACGTCTGCAGTGGTTGAATGGAGCTTGAATGCTCAGTTATGCAGTATCGATTTACAGGCATATCCATTCTCATCTGTTCAGAAAGAATACAGAATCCAAATCACAGGACCCTCATAATTGGATTCAGCATGTTTTGTATTAACTAATTAGGAATTTTCCATTTCTGTGCTTGCTTTTTTTTTTTTGTCCGCTCAGCTATTTTAATCCTCTTTATTCCATGAAACTAAAATGCAATATTCATTCTGTTCTTTTTAAATATTTGACGATGCACTTTCAGGCAGAACGGGGTGATTGGGAGCACATTAAAAGAACTACCGCTCTAATTGCCCTCTATCCTTTTTAATACTCTTCTTGTAAACCTCCCGTCCCTGCCGCTGCCTGCAACACACACGCCCATACACACACACTGACACACGCACAGCTCCTGCTGTGTTCAGGGCACACACTTGTGTGCTTCAAGGCTACGATCAGATCGTTAACAGATCATCTCATATTCTGCTAATATTATGCCCCGATTTGTGGCAACTTGATTGCTACAACAGCCTCAAGTTAAACATGACATCTGAGTGGCTTTACTCGAATTAGCATTCCAAAAGCATTTGATCTTAGGGGAGCAAATTCTCTGGAACTGAGGAATCTGGAGTCTATTTCTGGTCTGCCGTGGTCCCAACTGGCTTGCCTAAGAGCAGAGTTCCTTGGAAGTCAATGGGGAGCCTGAGCTCGAGCCAGCTCTGGGGAGAGGGGCGGGGGCAGGAGCGCCCCAACCTCCCTTCCAGGGAAGGAGTGGGAGAGTGGACCTGGACACACAGGCGGGGGCCCAGCAGGTGGCCCGGAGTTGAGGCTATTGAAGAAGCACACACGTGAGCAGACAGTGGCCATCCAATGGAACAGAGTGACGTAGAAGGCTCCGGGTAGCGTGCAGGCAAACGGGATGGGTGTTAGAAGAGGGAAGGGTGGCGTGGCTGAGCCAGCAGTCCCCTCTATTGAGTCTTAGTGTTTAGAAGAATAAGTCTTAAAATACTAAAAGATGAATACATCATTCCCGTGTAGATCATATTACTGGTGGTCATAAAAGTACGACACCTTCCATTCATTCTCTTTGAAACCCGGTGAAAGGACTCAGCAGAATCCGTGGTTAAAGACAGCAGGGAGCGAACAGCAGCTACGCAGCACCTTGGGTTCTGCAGACCCCACCCCTCCAGCACCACGAAGTGCACTCGTGGGTGCTGGGTGGTGAGTCCGAAAGCACAGCCGTGGTGTGCACTGAAAGCTGAAAATACGGAACCTTTCCAGATCTGACAACTGTGAGCTCTGCCACGCCGTGGACACTGGAGGCCACGGCCGGCGCCCTCTGCCTGCTGCCATACAGGGACAGCCGATGGCAAAGGGACCAGGACGGGCAAGGGATGTCCTGGGGCTCCTATGGGCTGCCCACCTCCTGGGCACGTCAGCCAGAGGCGGGGAGAAAGAGGACAGGAGCAGGTGTCATTGCAGCTGCCACGGAGGCCCCTGGGCGCCTCGTCGTCACCATGTCACCGATTCAACCCTGCAAATTCGTAGCTCACCTGAGACTTGCGGGCTGAACACCTAGTTGTTGGCAGGTTTGCCTTCTTGTTGGCACGGACGGTAACATCCTGCACAGGCTGGGCTGGTGCCTACAGGCGAGTGAGGCGCTGGGCCCCCGGAGGCGAGCAAGCGGGCCACGTCTTCCTTCGGCAGGGTGCCTGGGCTTTGTGACCACAGGAGGGTTGAGGCATTTCTCCTGCACTTCCAAAAACCTGAGATGTGAAAATAGAAACAAGGCACATGGCGTTTTGTCTGTTAAAAGCAGGTGAAAATCTCTTGGGGGATCTGCCGCCCGCGCTCCTAAGGGGGCTCGGCTAGCCGGGACCTAGAGACTTCTTTTCTCCTCGGCACAGATCAGGAATGGATTAGCTCCCACTCCTGGCTGTCAGCTGGCCCCCCTTGCGGGACGGCGCTGCTGGAGTCTCGCAAAGTGGTTTCCCGGCTAATCCGACCCCACGGAGGCAGCCGTCTCAGAGCCCCCCACAGGAGGCTCATTAGCCGGGACCCGCTCGAGGTCGCTCCGCCGTGGATTCATTTGCTCCGTTTTGCTCACTGTGAGTGTGAGCAAAATGGCACACAGCCCTGTAAAATTTCCTTGCCGTCCCGGGTTGCTGGCAATCCCAGGGGCCGGAGATTTTATGTCAGGCTGGATGATGGTGACCAAAGCAAGAGAGCGGAGGAGAGGCAGGCTGTGAGCCCGCCGGCAGCTGGCTTTCTTTGTGGGAGAAGCCACGGGGACTCCTGCATCCCAGAGCTGGGCTAGCAGCTTGTATTTGCACAGGGATGTGTGTGTGTGTGTCCTCCTATGGTCACAAAACCTTGACATCGTCTTCAGTTGTTCTACCCTGAGAACCGAGAGCTGAGAAACAGGCTCGCACCTTAGGATGCAGATGCGCTTGGAAACGCACATTCAGGAGCTCCCGCCTGGGCCCCGCTCAGTTCCAGCTCGTTGAACCCTGAGCAGATCACAGAACCTCTTTTTCCCTTCTCCTCCACATCTGTAATATGGGCATAATAATAATAGTTATAATAATAACAACAATATCTTATTGCAGTAAAGTATAAATAAAAGAATGCACATAAAAAGTTTAGCATAGTGTCTAGCATATAGCAAACATTCGAATTTAGGCTACCATTCTTATATTAGAAACTGCCCCTATCAATGATTTCTGTTTTACTAACTTCTATATTTTTTCTTGAAAGAAGTTATTATATTCTTGTAACTTTTCCTTTGTAATGATCTGTTTCTATCTTATCTGTATTTTCCATATTTTTCCATCTATCTTTTTAAAAATAAAACATATGCTGCATAGAAAACAAAAAACTTCTCTACCAAACGCCTGAGTTTTAGACTGCTTGACAAAATCACAGGACTGCAGGTAGACAAAAGTAATAAATGTTGGCGTTTTGGACAGCAGGGAGCAGCTCTTGCCCCATTCACCAGCCGGTTGCCTCACCAGCACTCTGCTTTGCCTATGAGAATTTCATCTTTGCCCGGAAGGGAAGCTGGCTTCACGTTGCTCGTTTGATCCTTTGGGGTGTAAATGGCAGGACGCAGAACCTATATCTTCTTATGCGCAGAATGGGAGGCTGAAAACACCTTAGGACAAAACCAATATCCTAAAAGTAAAGCGAAGGGAAGTGGCCGGGGTGGCTGCCATGGACTGTGCCAAGCTGCAAAAGAAAAGGCATGTGCCAGTCCTGCCCGCAGCAGACCAGCGGTCGCTCCCAGGCACCCCTTCTCCATCTGGAGCGCAGGAGTCCTCCCGCTCCCCAAGGTGCATGTCTCCCTGCCGTGGGAAGCCCCTGTACGAGAGGCGGGAGGTGAGGGGCCCTGCCGTCCAGCCCCTCCTGCCCTGTGGGCATGAGCAGGCAAGCTCTGAGGACTTGGACGGAGCATGGACGGGCGCGGACGTGGAGGTGCATGCTCACGATGTGACATGCCAGGTCACGACTCACACAGGACCACAGAGAGGAGAAAGGAAGAACAGGGGCTAAAGTTTCCCTTAAGTTTTCAGAGGAGGGGGCTTTGGAGCAAGGGTGTCAGGAAGGAGCAGCAGTTTGGAAAACTGCCACAGTAGCAATAAAAAGTGGAAGGTGTGCAAAAGTACAGAGAAGAGAAACAATGTGACATTTATTTGCTGTGATACAGCTGATAAAATGCATGCATCTCGTATACGCAGGAAAGATGAGATATTTCAAACTGCCCAGTAGAGAGGAAAATAAAACAAACTCCCATATTTAACGGGCAAGAACCTTTTTCTAGAAAAAAGTCTGAGAGCATCCTTATGTGGGTTATTGTGTGGAGAAACAGAAGTTCGTATGCAGGGCTCCTAAGACTGCAAATGTGGTCAAGCTCTGGACCCAACTGGGAGGGCTTTATGAAGTGGAAGGGGTCTGTGTGCCCAGGGAGCCCATTCCCACATGTCCATGGTGGGGAGCCTCCTGTGGCTGTCCATAAGGGCACAGGATAAGGTCGTAGATTATAGAACTGGGAAAGATAGGTGGTCCCAAGAAGGTTGGCAAGAACATAGCTGTGTGGAAGTAGTTGAAAGTTTTGAAGCAGAAGAGTGGCATGGTCATGTTTTGTTTTAGGAAAATATAGCAGTCAGGGTAGGCTAAGTTCATCTGTGGTGACAAACATCCCTCAAATCTCAATGCAGGGAAGGATGGTGGAGTACTGGAATATGCAGAAATCCTTCCAGAGGAGTGACAGCACACTCTTTTGTTCTCACCTACTCAAATTTTATAGTTGGTCTTTACTTTATTTATCCCTTCTGCTGTATATCCTGTGGTGCCCAGGGCACCACTTCCTGGGGAATTTCCAGAATCCCAGGGATGGCGGGGAGTGTAGGGAAGAGGCTGTCCAGGAGAGCAGGGGTGGGGAATTCTTAAACCTTCCCAGTCTTCAGAAGTGGGCTCCGACTCCATTCGAAGTTTGGATAAATGCACCCCCCTTTTTGTTTTTTTTTCAAACTGTTAGGAACGATTTCACTGTGCTTTCAACCCCGCCGATGTTTTAATGATAATGTCTCCTTAAAGTCAGCTCTTGGAGACTTTCAAAATACGTAACGTTGTGTTTGTGATGTAGGCGGTGCCGGCACAACAGCCTCAGCGCTAGTCTTAGGGTTGGTTTCTGATGCCACAAAGTGATTATGTCATACTTATCTGGAAGGCAGGACAACTTTAAAGTATAGCTGAGAGACCTTGCTTTTATGAGAAAATGAATTAACGCTGTGGTGCATCAACACCATGTCAGAAAGTAAAACAAGAGCAGTAATGCAAAAACCTATCTAGCCTCTCAAACACCCCAGAAAGCAAGTTCATTTTAAGATAAATCAGAGATTTTGTCTTTTGATGGGATAAGGGAATGCTTCCAAAGAGTGCGCTCTGCTGCAATGTCTATTTCATTACCTGCTATCCAGGAATTGATTTTATCAGTTATCTGGTTTTGCTCATTTATTTTTGACCTTATGTTGCAAGATCCCATTCATCATACCACAGGAATGCCAGCAGCTTCGTCCAATGCATTATTTTTTTTAAAGATTTATTTATTTATTTCTCTCCCCTTCCCCCCACACCCCAGTTGTCTGTTCTCTGTGTCTATTTGCTGTGTGTTTTTCTTTGTCCACTTCTGTTGTTGTCAGCGGCACGGGAATCTGTGTTTCTTTTTGTTGCGTCATCTTGCTGCATCAGCTCTCTGTATATATAGCGCTATTCCTGGGCAGGCTGCACTTTCTTTTGCACTGGGCGGCTCTCCTCACCGGCGCACTTTTTGAGCGGGGGGCTCCCCTACCAGGGGGGGACACCCCTGCGTGGCTCGGCACTCCTTGCGTGCATCAGCACTGCGCATTGGCCAGCTGCACACAGGTCAAGGAGGCCTGGGGTTTGAGCCATGGACCTCCCACGTGGGAGACGGACGCCCTAACCACTGGGCCAAGTCCGTCGCCCCCGTCCAATCCACTATTGCACAAGATTTTTCATTTTTGTAGAGAAGAGAGAACACAAATTTGGGAGTGGCTTGGTTATATTGTTGGAAGGCCAGGTTTGGGAAGGAGCTGATGCTAATTATGCTGATTGGAAGGTGGCATTACCAGGTGAAGCACTGAACAGGTATTTCAGCTGAAGGGAAGACAAGATATTTATGCAAATTATACAGCGGTTTGAGATGCTTATCATTTATAAGCCACCAAATGGATCACGTAAATACAAGATCTTCCGCACATTAAAAAACAGACATGACTCAAATGAGAGCCAGCACTGAATAAATTTGACTGGTTTCCTCAAAGTCAATCAACCAGAAGACAATTGTGTTTATTTTTGATACAACGTCAGGTGTGGGGTTATGACTTCTCATTCTTCCTCCTTAGAACAGTCTGTATGATTGTTGGTTAGGGGACTTGGGGTCCTAAGAAATAGGGATTTCTCACATTCCATCAAAAGCGAGGACAAAATCAGCTAAGGCATGCTGGGAAATTTAAAGGAGCCACGCGTAAATCTGTTTACCGTATTTCTCAGCTGGCATTGGCTTTTTATTTATGGACACAGGTAAAACAGTGCACCTCACTGATCCAACCTCCAGAGGCGAGATGGTCCACGATACTGCGGAGAAAATTTGATGAAGAATTTGTTGCTGTTCATGAAAGAAAGAGACTCTTGGGAAATTGGCTTTAATGAAGAGGTAAGAATGATTAAGAATGAACAAATGAAGGTCTGTAAATTTATATTGCTAATTTAAGGTACTTTAAATTGTTCCTTTCGTTGAGTGCTATAGAAATGTCCTTTGATCTTATATAGCTTCATCTATTCACTGAGCAATTTTGCTGTTCTTGCTGTTAGATACTGCTGAAAACTCACTCCCAGACTGGAGTTCCAGAAGGCTCTTTGGCTGGCTCACATTGAGAGTGGCGGTGAGTCCAGTGCCATTACACTTCTGAAGTCTGGCCCCGGCTGGTCTTTGTCACTTCTGGTGGCAGCTGGGACCCTCCTGGAAGATGGTGGCTTCAGCTAGCAGCTGCCAGAACATTGCCCCTGTGCAGATTCACCACTGCGTCTACCCCAAAATCAGAAATGCTCCAAGAATGTTATTCTCATTATCTGGAAAAATTGGTTTCTTTCTTAAGTTGCTTTCCTGCCAGACTAGCAAGGGCTGCCTATTAAATTAGGGTGGACACCCTCACTTCGGCTCAGGCTTTCCTTCCCCTGCTCCTTCTCCCAGTGCAGGATCTCCATTCCTAGGACCCTGGAGCCCCCTGGCATCAGCAAGGCACCTGGGCCATGACCATCGAGTCTATCCCAGCTCCCCGTCTCCCTGCCTTCTTCAGCATCCATCCCTCCTGGAAGCCCACCTGAACTCCAGGTTATGCCCTAAAGCCCCTCCACATCATGCCCATCCAGATGGCCAGGGTTCTTCAGCCCAGCCAGGTCTTCTGTCAATTTCTGCATGCCTCGCAGAGGACACAGGGAGCGCTCGGCTTCTCTCCTGAGCCCCACGGGGGCTGTCGCAGGCGCCCTCTGCCCAGCAGAGGATGCTTCTGGTCCCCTAGCCTGCCTTGTCCTGTGACCGCCTCACTGACCATCACTCATAGGCCCAAGTTCCTGTCCTTTCAGACTCCAGACACACTGGTGTCCACCCTTCACGCTCCACCCACTCAACCGGGAGAACTGCTCAGAGCTCCCACTAGCACCCCTTGTGGTCACCTCTTTTTGTCCAGGGAGGTGCAAACTGGCTCTCCATCCTTTTCCCCACTGCTGCCCCCAGGTCTTTGTGATTTAGGCTAAGACGATGATGACGCCTAAGCCCCAGCCGTTCAGAAAGCCTCATTTTCACGACTAATATGCTGCCCTGGAGCTCAAATGCCTTCTCTGTAACTTTAAAACTCAAAGCCAAGACGTCCCTTCTTCTGCATTATACCTTCTCTGAAGCAGAGACCTTGAAACACCTCAACCTCGGTAACTACTTCTAATGGGAAAAAGGGTCAAGAGGTCAAATAAATTAGAGGATAAGAAATATTTTGGTTAAGCCTTATCCCTCACTTAACAACTCTAGTTTATTCCTGAAGATCCTGCCCTTAAGTGAAGAGTCAATACATGAGATAAATTATGATGTGACTCATACTGACCCCAGAAACCCAAAGAAAAAAAATTGACCAATAGAGACAAGCCTACGTAAATAAGCACAATTCCAAAGTAAATATTTATAGTTTGCACTTAAAAGTAACATAATAAAGGGTAATTTTAATTTTTCCCCTTCTTTCTGCACCATATTCTACACCAGTTTTTCAAGTCTTTTTGGGCTCATGGTTATCTTGCATTGTAACTGTGGCAAAAGTTACAGCACAGGAAAATAACTCTACTGCAAAATAAAGTCTCAACACAAGTGACCTCCGATACCTGTGGAGATAGGTGAAGTGGGTGACCACCACACCCTAAGGTCTGTGGAGACTCCCCTTCACCCTTTTGGGGAGTTGGGGGCTGCCCAGGTGCAGAGCAACAGTCCATGAGGTGGGGCCGAGAACAACCCCCGCCCCTCACCCCTGTAATCCCATTAAGCAATTACAGCCACAGACTCGCCAGGTTGCAGAATGCCTGCTTCTTCTCTAGGACTCTCACTTGGCTTGCATTGACCTTCACCTTGAGAAACCACCCAATGCCATCCCTTTGGACATCTTGCTCAAAGAACATCCACACCCAGCCTGTCGGCGATGAAAACTGAGCAGTCACTTCCTGTAACAAGACACCCTTTTGGTTATCTGGGACCTGTTTTCCTTTGTTGCAGTCAGTCAATAAAACTCAGCCCATTGGTACAATAATAAGTTTCTTTATTTCACGGAGGTTTTCCATAGTGCCTTAAGGTAGTATCTGATTTTTCTTGGTGTCATGTATAATTGGTGAAAATGATTTTGCCTGAGAACACAATGTAAAATGTTACATGGAGTATATTTATTCTCTGTCCAGAGCCTCTATTGGGAAATGTTAACTAAGCCCTCCTTATGCCAGGTAAGTGTACATGCAGGCAGCCAAACTTCACCTATAAAGCCTACCTTCCATTGTTCTAAAACGTATGATTTCCATTCTACCCAAATAGGGCAAAAACTTAGTCCAGTAATTTCAACCACTTATACAATGATAAAAGAATAATTAAAATATTGTTATTGTATTAATATACAAATAAGAACACCTCAAATAAATTATAAATGGAAGTCAGAAATAAATGACTCCTGGCTGTTTCTATTATGGAGACCTGTATTTTGTGATAATCTTTGGACAATATCTTCACGGCTAGCAGTCCCTTTTGGAGGACCCATGACACAGATGGCACCTTTTTATACAGTGGGTGTCTTGACTTTGTGCTGCCTGCACACTCACAGCAGGTTCTCTTGTTTAATGTTTGGGTTTTTTCCCTGTTTCTTCTTTTCCCAGCTGGAATGAACTCCTGGAAAGAGGGCTATTGTGTGTTTATGTGAACAAATCACGATGCAGGGTTAGTTCATGTCGGCACTTTTTACTCCATAACTGGCTTGTTGAAAGCTATACATCTTAGCCATTGAAATATCTGTTAATATGCGACAAAATCAAGTTTGCCATGATAGGTAAAAAAAGTCATAAAATCTCAGAGCTGTACTGACCTATTCATGTTTAATTTCCCGTTAGAAGTGCTCCAGGATCTGTCATTTCCCTCCAACAGTTCGATCCTATTTGAAAAACTCTGGATATTTATTTGCCTTTAGTGTAAAGGAAAACTGCCAGTCTCTTGTCATTTCCTTGCCTTGGTACTGTCTCGTCCCTGTGGGCCATGAAGCATAAGTCTGATGGTAACCAGCATCAGCCTTCTCATGTTATCACCTCCAACCAAATGCCAGGCACAGCCTCCTGCTATAACGTGGGTAGGGGTCTCTCCATCTGTCCTTCAGTCTGCTCTGGATTGCCAGACTGTCCTGAAGTGCCATTCCCTGAAGCCTCCCAGTGCCCCCATGTGGCTTGGACACAGCGGAGTGGGTCCAGCCATGATACTCCTTGTCCATGTGCCGGTGGATTTGGATCCTCACCTTATTCTCTGATACTGACCATAATGAGATTGCTGCAGCAAGCCATGAGTGTGAGCAAGCCTCACATTAGTAATTCTGCTTATTAAAGTCCTAGTAGTTGCATTATCCCTTCTCACAGACAAAGAAACTAAACCATAGCAGGAGCAAGCAACTTATCATGAGGGTGAGTGAGAGACCCAAGCCAGCAGGTTCACGTCTGAGATGAGGATAGGGAATCTCTGCCCCTCCGTGTGGCTTCCCAGTCCCAGACGCTTAACGCTGCACCTCCTAGGTAGCAAGGGAAAGAGTAAACTCACCTGTGGCAGTATGAGCCAATTTCAGGAAAAGGCCTGCCAGCACACTGAAGACCTTGGGCATGTCCAAGACTTGGATTAGCTCATCATGGCACAGAGCCCAGGATTTATGGAGTGACCATTCCAGAACTTTAGAGTTCAGCACAGGGCATGCTGGAAGGGTGTGGAGGCAGTGTTCTCCTTTTATATGGAGGATCAATGACAAAATGAGTTTTAATTAAGAAGTCCACACATTGACTGAATCAGATATATTATTATGAACACTGTGAACAGAATATATATTATTTCACTTATTTTGTGTATAGCAGTGAGTCGTTACAAAGAAACACTTCTAAAATCAGTAATTGCACTTTTAATAGCCATTTCCAGTTATTTTAGAAATGTGATTGGTATTAACTGTCAGGTCAGTTTCAGGAGACATGCTTTACTTGATGAGGGTAAAATACAACATGAACTTATATGGTGCTAGGGCCTAATTGCCTTAATTCCAATGCCTGCAGACATGGTGGCATCAATGAGTAAGTTCTGAAAAGAGCTGGTTGATTTATAAATGCTGTTTTAGGAGAAAATTCATTTTCCTTGAACACACAAAAATCTACTCCCCCTTGAATCTTCCTTATACTGAGTACTTCCCAAACTAATGCCTTTGTTTCTGGGGATTGTAGCGGTGATGGTTTAATTATTATTGAGTTTATAATTCCATGGATATCTTTTGCATTGATTTGTTTTTAATATATGCTTTCTTTAAAACCAAAGTAAGGTGTGTATTTTGTCTTTGTAGCCTCAGAAGGATGCCACTAAAGTATGGGTTGGCTGTCCACAAAGATGGCAACATAAGTCTCTCTGGGGTGCCATTCTCTCATAGAATCTTTGAACAAGTAGGAAAATGCAGCAGAGCCATCTTTCTTAACACTCTGGAAAAGAGTGAAAGGGTGCAGGAACTGGGAAAGTGCCAAATTAAAAAAAAAAAAGAAGTAGTCGAAGCTCATGGATCCCTTCCTAGATCTTCCCCAACCTACTCCTTGGTCTGTCCTTGTGAACCCCTGGCCACATTCTGGAAGAAGTAGAATAACTCCAACACACACACTGGGGTGCCTGTATGGCGATGCCAGTCAATCAGATAGCAGCTTCAAAGACTGAACTTGAAAACTCCCTCTGGCTTACCTCAGAGAGCTTGCCTTTCAAGCAGAAGCAGCTGATGGACAGCCCAAGAGCTGCAAGAAACCATGAAATGAAAGTGACCTTTGGCAAATGATTACCTGCATTACATCATAGATTAGAGTGCCAGGGTGCAGGAGGAAGTCTATTCCATGAGGGCTGCGAGGAACATTTAAATCCCTGTAAATGGGGGCTTTTCTAAGGCTGCAAGCAAGTGCAAACCCAGAACAAGATTTGGACTTAGATAAGTTTGAAGGGATCCTACACTGGCATTTACATTGGGTTGATTTTCTTCACAGGAGGGTGAAAGTCTGAAGGAGAACACCAGCCAAAGCAGAACCAATTTGCAAAAACTGAGAAAGTTGTTTAGACATTGATTTGTTTATTTTGTTAACATCTGGCATTCAAGGAAATCTCTTTCATTTTATTAGCTGAATATAAACTTAAGAATCAGACAACTCAGAGACTAAATATCAGTTACCATTTTAAAATATTATATTGGACAGTGTGCAACAAAAGAGTATAAGAAAAAAACAAAACAAGAAACAGGAAATGATGTCCCATCCAAAGAAACAAGATAAAAATCCAGAAATCATCAATGAAGAGGATCAGACTTAGGACATACCAGAAAATGACCTTAAAAAAATTATACTCAATATGCCTAAGGAGATAAAGAGAAAATGTGGAGAAAGAACTAAAGGATATGAGGAAAACAATGAATGAACAATGTGGAGATCTCTTTGAGATTCACAATAGGAAATAAACAGAAATAGTTGAAGACCGTTAACTGAAATGAAAAATTTCCTAGAGGGTTTCAATAGTAGATTGGATCAGGCAAAAGAAAGAATTAGTGAACTCAAAGACAAGACATTTGAAATGATTCAGGCTGAGGAGCAGAACGAAGTAAAATTTTAAAAAGCAAAGAGATCAAAAGAGATCTCTGGGACAGCACCAAGTGTATTGATATGCATTATGGGTGTCCTGGAAGGAGAAGAAAGAGAGTAAAGGACAGAAGGAATAGTCATATAACAGCAGAAACCTTAATGAAATACGTGACATTTTTAAATTAAATTTATTTATTCATTAAAACACATTGAATGAAATACATGAATATGCAAATTCAAGAAGCCCATTGAACAATAAACAGGATGAATTTGAAAAGATCCACACCAAGACACATAGTAGTCAAACTGCTGAATACCAAGGACAAGAAGAGAGTTCTGAAACCTGCAAGAGAAACGCAATATGTACAGAGGAATCACAACAAAACTTAGTGCTGATTTCTCATGGAAACAATACAGGTAAGAAGACAATAGGATAAAATATTTAAAGTGCTGAAAAAGAGTAATTGCCAACCAAGATTTTATATCCAGTGTGACTTTTTAAAACAAGGGAAAGATTAAGACATTCCCAGATAAACAAAAGCTGAGGGAGTTTTTCACCACTGCACCTGTCCTACAATGCTAAAAAGAGTTCTTCAGACTAAGGAAAAGGACCTAGACAGTGGATTGAAGTGATTTGTAAAAGACAAAGTCCTCCGGTGTAGATAACCATATAGGTCATTATACATGCTACTACTGTAGTGCTGTATTTTTGGTATATAACTCCACTTTTCACTTCTTTTAGGATCTAAAATGCACATGCAATAAAAGCATTGATAAATCTATGGTTTGGAGTATATGATGCATAAAGATATAATTTGTAAAAAATGCAACAAAAATGTGGGGAGATGGAAGAGGATGGGGAAAATGTATGGGTATACTATTGAAATTAAGTTGGTATCAAATCAAATGTAATGTACATGTTTACGGTGTTAAATTTAAACCCTATGATAACCATAAAGAAAATATATGAAAATATATACAGAAAGAAATGAGAATGGACACAAAATGGTACAATACAAAAAAGGTCATGCATTACAAGTAGATGCCTTAAATGTAAGTAGATTAAACTTCCCAGTCAAAAGACAGAGATTTGCAGAATAGATAAAAAAGCATGAACAAACTATATTATTTTTAAATGAGATTTACCTTAAATTCAAAGACACAAGTAGGTTGAAAGTGAAAGAATGGAAAAAATATGTCATGCAAATACTAGCTAAAAGACAGATGGAGTAGCTATGCTAATATCATATAATAGACTTTAAGTCAAAAATGTTTATGAGGAAGAAATAAAATTACCATATACTGATGAGGGGTCAATTCAACAAGAAAACATAACAATTATAAATATATATGCACATACTGGTAAAGCCCTAAAATATATGGAACAAATGTTGACAGATTTGAAGGGAGGAATAGATGGTTCTATATTAATAAGTAGACTTCAGTACACCATGTTCAATAGATAGAGCATCTAGACAGAAGATCAATAAGAAAATAGGAAACTTGAAGAATATTATAAACCAACAAGACCAACAGACATATACAGAACACATTGTGCAACTGTAGAAGAATGCATATTCTTCTCTAGTGTGCATGAGCCAGTCTCCAGGATAGCTCATACGCTAGGTCACAAAACAAGTTCCAATAAATTAAAAAATATTTAAATCACACAGTGTATTTTCTCTGATCATAAACAATATAGTGTTAAATAGCCATTAGGTTTAAAACATAGATTTCAAGGGATTTTAGGAAATATCTTGACATGAATGAAAATGAATGAAACACAACATGCAAAACTTATTGGATGAAACAAAGGCAGTGAAGTGGGGGAAATTTATAACTCTAAATGCTAAAATTAAAAAATAAGAAAGATCAGAGACCTCACCTCACAACTAGAAGATGTAGAAAAGAACAACTAAACCAAAAGCAAGCAGATGTAAGAAAATAAAGTTTAGATCAGATATAAAAGAAAGATTAAAAAAAAATCAATAGAGAGAATCAACAAAACTAAAAGTTCTTTGTAATGATCAATAGAATTGACAAATCTTTAGCTAGACTGATTGGGGGGGCGGTGGGAAGAGAGAGAGAGAGAGAGAATGTAAAGAACTAACATCAGAAAGGAAAACAAGGACATTACTACCAACGAAAATAAATAACAGCGATTATAATAGGATACTATAAACAACTGTATGCCAATAAATTAGATAACCTAGGTGATATGTGCAAATTCCTAGAAACACACAAACTACCTACACTGACTCAAGAAGAAATAGAAGATTTCCATACACTAATTACCAGTAAAGAGAGTGAATCAATTATTAAAAACCCCCAAATAAAATAAAGCCCAGGACCAGATGATTTTACAGGGATGTTCTACCAAACATCCCAAGTAAATTTAATATCAATCCTATTCGTACTCTTCCAGAAAATTGAAGAGGAGAGAACATTCCCTAACTCATTTTATGAAGGCCAACATCATCCTAATACCAAAGTCAGATAAAAATACCACAAGAAAAGAAAATTGCAGAACAATATCTCTTATGAACATAGAATGAACATAGATTTTAAAAATCCTCAACTAAATACCAGTAACTGAATCTAAATTAAAAGAATTATACACCATGATCAAATAGTGTTCAGCCCAGGTATACAAGGGTGGTTAAACATAACAATATCAATTAATGTGATCCACCACGATAATAGAAAAAGGGGGAAAAAGCACATGATCATTTCTGCTGATGCAGAAAAGACATTTGAAAATCCAGCCCCCTATCTTGATGAAAAATATATAGAAAACTAGGAATAGAAGGTGTGGCAGTTTGAAATTATTTTATGACTCCCAAAAGAAGATGGATTGTGTTTGTGAAATAATCCACTCCTGTGGGTGTGGGACCTTTCAATTGGAAGGTTGAGTGTCTGCCCCTTGCTGGTTCTGATATAAATGTAGATGGAGAATGAGGGAGACATAGATAAAGGAAACCGTCCTATTTGATCCTGCCATGTGAGAGAATGACCCTCTGGTTTTGCCCACAGCTGAGCTGCAAGGAGAAAATTGAGAGACTCAAAGAGCTGCAGCCCAGAAAGAGATGAGCCGTATGCCCACTGCCCACTGCTGCCTCCCTGCACCCTCCTGGTCATGAGCTGCGTCTCCTGGGACTGTCCCCCCATGCCTTGACTTGGCCCTGCCACTGCTCTGGATGAGTGTGCCCAGGTACAGGGTCCCAGACCTTCCCAGTCTGACCAGTCCCACCACCGATAAGGCCTTGGTTTTCACAGAAGTAATCTTTAATTCACACTATCTAAAACCTGGAAAATATTTACCGTCTGGATTCATGAATCAGATTTCGCCATACCACCAACCATAACAAAGTTAACATCGTTTAATATTCTTATTAAATACTTCCTGACAGTTTCTGTGCTGTGGACATTTCAATGAGTGCATTACTTTTCGACTGCTGCTAAGCAAATCACCCCAAATTTAAACAGCACACACCTATCATCTCGGCTTTTCTGGGTCAGGAATCTGGCTGCAGCTTAGCTGGTCGTCAGGCCAGGGTCTTGCAAAGCTGCCGTCCAGATGTTGGCCAGGACTGGGGTCTTCAGAGCTTGATGAGGGAATTGTCCCCTTCCACACTCCCTCAGTGTGTTGACAAAATTCATTTGCTTGCAGCATCAGGATTCAGGGCAGTTCATGTCTGCAATGCCGGTAACAGAGAGAGCACTGGAGTGAGTGTGCTGGCAGGATGGCGTCTATATGGTGTACCGTGATCCTTGGAGAGACAGCCTGTGACCTTGGTCATGTCCTAGTGGTTAGAAGCTAGTCCCAAGTTCTGCTCGCATCAGGTGAAGGGATCCCTCAAGGAGATGGGGGCAGTGGGGGCTGCTCTCAAGCTTGTCCACCACAGTAAGTGTCTTTTAGAAGGTCAGGGGAACTGAGTTTAAACATAAGACATGAATGATGGATACGTTTTACTAACTGGCACATTAACTTCTTCATGCTTATGTTAGGAGCATTCCAAATGTGTTAGAAATACATACAAACCCATAAACGCATGTGATCCTGTCGTGATGCGTCTAGCTGGGCAATGTGCCTGGCTCAGCGGGTGCTCACTTTGATTTAGTAGATTGAGCGCCTGATTCAGCAGAAAATACAGGTTGTGTCAACAGGTAACGAGCACATCTGATTTCATTCTTGATATATAGGGCTCAACTGGTGATCTATTTCTTTTTAGTTGGTGTTTATTTTTCCTATGAATGATTTATCTCTTTCAGAATGGACTGTGTCAACCACCGCACATGGTATATTAATTTCCGTGTGTTATGCAAACATTTCCTTGGTAATATATGTTATTCCGTCTCTATTTGCTCTCGCTGGAAACATCATATCCTTTCTTTATTTGAATTAAACAGCTCTTTCTAAGTAGACTGTACTCCTTGGGGATAGGGGGTGGGGAGAGATGCAGAAGCACATGGAAGAGGAGGTTTCATTCGAAGAAGTTTTTTATTAACTCTTTCATGACAGTGTTTAACACAGTAAGCATTTTGCTGCAAATATCCAGTGTGCTATCATTTAATGATGGAGAGTTGGATTACATCTGTGTATGCTTATACTCCTAGATTGCATTTCTGAGACATATTAAAGGAGTTTTGCAATCCTGATACCTTAAAGCATGAGGCCATGCCTGGTCCAGTCCCCAGAGCACGAGGCCGTGCCTGGCCCAGACCATCAGTGTTTTCCAAACTGGGGAACAAGTCACTCGGGAACAACTTTGCCTGGGCTCATCATGTAAAGTGAAGCATAGTAAGCCATTTCTGTGCCTGTGTGTGTGAGTGCACCATATATATTAGAGAGAAAGAGGTACAGATATAATATAGATACATAGTATTAATATAATAGTAATTGGGGTATAATACATGTTCAGTGTAAATATGCTCTGATTTTAATTGTATCATTTAATCGAGACCAGATAAATATATCTCAAGATACAAACATTTTCCTCACCCCAGAAAATTCTCTCCTGCCTATTTGAGACAGTCCAGAAAAAAAAAAAAAATCACTAGTCTTACCTCTAGCACAACAGGATAACTTGACTTATTCTAGAGCATTTCATGGAAGTGGGTTTTCTCCCTATTCCCCTTTTTCTGTCCAGCTCCCATCATAAGGAGGCAGAGCGGTTGTGTTATTCAGCCATTCTGTTGCATGTACCTGAATTCTAGTCCCTTTCATTCTGACCAGTACCCCATCATGGGAAGGTGTTCGCTGGATGTATTCTCCACAGGATACTGTTTCCAGTTTTGCTTATTATGAACAAACAGCTATGAACAATCTTACACAGGACACTGTGTAGATAGCATGCACTTCTCTAATTTAATTACCTAGCAGTGCAATTGCTAGATTATAATGTAGAACTATGTTGAATATTTTAGGAAACTGCCAAAGAGTTTTCCAAAGTGGCTTTAACATTTTATACTCCCAAGAACAATGTGTAAGAGTTCGGGTAGCTCCACATCCTTTGCAAAATTTTATGTTGCCAAAATTTTAAATTTTAGCTATTCTAGTGGGTATGGAGTTCTCTCTCCTTGTGGTTTTAGCTTGAAATCCCCTGAGAACTAATGATGATAAGCACTAATTACAGTTGCCATTTGTCTTTTCTAATGTTCCTCTTGAAGTCTTGCGCATATATATATTTCAGGTGGTGCCAGGGGTTGAACTCAGGACCTCATACATGGGAAGCAGGTGCTCAACAACTGAGCTACATCTGCTCCTTGTGCATATTTTTATGGGGTACCTTTTTGTTTTATTATTGCATTTCTGGAGTTCCTTGGATAAATTATATATATAAGTCTTTTTTCAAGATTTCATTGTTAATGCTTTCTCTCAACTGTTGATTTTATATTCATGACAGTGTTTTATTATTTGTTTAATTATGATGAACTTTAATTTTTCAATATTTTATTTTATCATTCAAACTTATTTATTTCCTCTCTAAAAAAATATTTGCCTACCCTAGGATTGAGGAAAAAAAATTCTTTTCTTCTAGAAGATTTATTGCTTCACATCAGATTTAGGTCTATGGTCTGTCTGAAATTGATTTGTGTATATAGTGTGAGATTCAGATGGAGGATTTTTTTTTTTTTTTTTTTTTTGCGTATGCGTATTCAGTTGATCTAGCACCATTTATTGGAGGGATTTTCCTATCCCTTTTGAGTTTCTTTGGCACACTTGTAGAAAATCCTTTGATCATCCCATTGTGAGTCTATTTCTGGACTTGCTCTATTCCTTCACTGAGGTACATTCCTATCATTTCTCCAAGACTACATTGTCTTGTGCTGTATTTTATACTAAGTCTTGAATTCATGAAGCGCCCTCAGTTTTGTTATTCTTTTAGAAGTTTGCATCCTTGTGTGTGTTTACTATTTTTGTACTTTTATCTTTCCAAATAAATTACAATAATCCTGTCAATTGCTAGAGCATAACTGCTGAAATTTTTGTTGGGATTCCATTAATACATAGATCAATTTGGGAGAACTGACATCTGGACAATATGGAGTCTTTAAAAACATGAGCATGGTTTTTCTATCCTTAATTTAAGTATTCTTTAATTTCTCTCATCCGTGTTTTACAGTTTGCAATGTAGAGTATTTACACACATGTTGCTAATTTATTACTACAGAATTGATAGTTGGATGGTATTGTAATTGTATTGGTTTTTCTATTTCATTTTCTGTTGATTTCAAATATACAAAAATAGGATTGTTTTATATTGACTTTGTATTCTGCAATGTTTCTAACTTTACCTATTAATTTAATTAACCTTTTTGTAGATTCCTGAGATTTTGCTACCTTCATAGTTATAAGCTCTGAGGACATCGATGTGATAAGAATAGAAATTCAAGTCTTGGTTCCAGTCTTAGGTAGAAAGCACTCACTACTTCACTATGAGTAGACAGCCTTTATCATTTAATAAGTTTTCTATTTTTCCTAATGTGCTGTGAGTTTAATCATAAATGCTTTTGTATTTTGGCCAATGCTTTTTCTGCATTTATTAAAATGGTCATATGGCTTTTTTTCTTCCTCGATCTGTTAAGGCAGTAAATTATTTTTTGTATGTTAAGCCAATATCTTTTAAATTTATTTTTATTGTGGATAATCACCATAAAATTTGCCATTTCACCATTTTTTAGTGTAAAATTCAGTGGGATTCATTAAATTATGTTTACAATGTTTAGGTACCATTGTGGCCAAAAGTTTCTCATAAACCCCAAACAGAAACTCTGTGCCCATTTAACAATAATTCCCCATTTCCCCTACCCCCCAGCCCCTGGTAACCTCTAATTGACTTGTTCTTTCTATGAATTTCCTTATTCTAGATATTTCATATAATGGGAACACGTATTTGTCTTTTTGTTTATAATTTCTTTCACTTAGCATAGTGTTTTCAAGGTTCTTCTGTGTTGTACTCTATTTCAAGACTTCATTCCTCATTAAATCAATCTTGTACTTTAAAGATAAACCCAATTGATTGTGATAGATTTTCCTTTTCATATATTGCTTAATTAAGGTTTTTTTTTTTTTTTTTGAGGATTTTTGTGTTTATGTCCATAAGGGATATGGTGTTTAATTTTATGACTTTGGTATCAGGGATATAGCAGCCCCATAAAATGAGTTGGAAAGTGTTCCTTCTCCTTTATGTTCTGAAATAATTTGCTTAGCTTTGGGATTTATTTCTTTCTTAAATATTTGATAGAATTACATTTAGTAAAAATATCTAGACCTGTAGTTTTCTCTATGGGATTAAGAGTGTGATACATTGAATGGATATATGGCTAATTAGATTTTCAATTTCTTCTTTACTCAGCTTTTAAAACTTATTCATCTAAGTTGTTTAATTTTTGTATAATATAATTGTTAAAGATGCATACCCTCATTATATCATTTTTATCTGTAGGATTTGTAATGATGTCCCATCTTTCATTTCTGCTGTTAGTAATTTGTACTTTCTCTCTTTTTTTTTTTCCCTTGATGAATCTTGCTACAGGTTTAAAACTTTTACTTAAATTTTGGAAGAACTAACTTCTATTTGTGTCTCCATTGTTTTTCTGTTTGATTTCTTTTTTTTTCCCCCATGTCATTATCTTCCACTCTTGTGTATAATATTTCCTTCCTTACCCTTTTTTTAGGTTTAATTTGTTCTTTTTCAGTAGCTTCTTAAGGTGGATACAGGAGACATTGCTTTTACAGCTTTCCTATTTTCTAATGTATGCATGTAAAACTAAAAATGTCCCTCTAATGATTAATTTAGCTGAATCCCACAAATTTTGATATGTTGTGATTTCATTATTATTCAAGCCAAAATATTTTCTATTTTCTCTTTGATTTCTTCCTTAACTCACGGGCTATTTAGAGATGTTTTGTTTATTCTCCAAGTATTTATGGATTTTCTAGAAATCATTTTACTGTTGATTTACATGTCAGTACCACCCTGGTCAGAGGACAATCTTTGTATAATTCCAGTCTAGCATAGGGCCTATCCAGATGGATGCTACAGATACCTTGAGGGCAGTTTATATTCTACTTTTGTTAGGTGTGGTGTTTTATAAATATTAGATCAAATTGGTTGGAGTTTTACATTTTTAAACTTGCAGAAAATGTTGCACTTTCGGCACTATCATACTCTTTTATTGGGCATTATGTGGACAACAAAAGAAGAGTTTTTATATCTGCATTTAGGCCACAAGTAGAAGGCAGAGTAGCCCCGGGTGATGAAGATACAATGATGAGAAGAATATGTGCAGTGTGGAATGAGGCTCAGGAGGAAGGCAGGACAGCGGGTGACACTTGCTTCCTGAGAGTGGACCCCTTCCTTCTTACAACACAGAGTCTAAACCTGGGGTTGGCAAATGCTCTTCTTAAAGGGCCAACTAGTAAATACCTTAGGCTTTTTGGGCCATGAGGCAAAATTGAGACTACAAGCATACCTCTGCAATATCGTGGATCCAGTTCCAAATAACCACAAAAATGTGAATATTGCAGTAAATCAAGTTGCAAATTTTTGGATTTCCCAGTTGTTTTAGTTTCCCAAGCTGCTCAGATCAAATACTGTGAATGGGGTGGGTTAAACAATGGGAATTTATTTGTTCAAGGGTTTCAGACTTGGAAATGGTCCAAATCAAGGTATCATCAGGTGACGCTTTTTCCCTGATGACCAGCTGCTAGTGATCCAGAACTCCTCTACCATGTGGCAAGGCTCATGGTGGAGTCTGCTGGTCTCTCCCTTCCTTCCAAGTCTTATTTCTTTCAGCTCCCTTCTTCTGTGGCTCTCTTTCTCTCTCTCTCTATTCATTCTGTTTATAAGCACTCCAGCAAGAGGGTCACGACCCTTCCTGCCTGAGGTGGGACACACCTCATGTGAAATGACCTCATCAAAGTGCCCTGCTTACAAAGGACTCACAACCACAAGAATGGATTAAATTTAAGAACATGTTCTTCTGGGGTATACAGCATTTCAAACACCACACCTATGCATAAAAAAGGTATGCTTATACTATACTGTCATCTATTAAGTAAGTATTACATATATGAGTATAGTAAAAAAGTTTGAAATATTGTGAGAATTACCAAAATGTGAGACAGAGATACAAAATGAGCATGTTCTTGGAAAAATGGCATTAATAGATTTGTTTGACAAGGTTGTCACAGACCCTCAATTTATTAAAAAACACAATATTTGGGAAATACAGTAAAGCAGAGCACACTAAAGCAAGACATGCCTGTGTTATATAGGTTCTTATGTAACCATTAAAATGTGAAAAAAAAAATCTTGAATTGCAGGTTGTAACAAAAGAGACAACTGGCAAGAATTGACCCATGGGCCATTAATTTGCCAACAATTGAGTAAGTCCATCGTTTCCTGAGGGCACTCTACTAAATATTGGATAGAAAGGATACAAATATGTAACATGTTGAGTTTCCTGGTCAAATTTGGGAAACTCTGTGTGAGACACAGTTAAATAGCTTTTACTTCCAGATTTCTTAGAGGCTTTAACATGCAGCATGCATTGAGTCTCTCAAAACAGGTCTTATGAAAGGCAAGACTTCTATGATATTGCTATGATGGACAAAAGCCATTATATATTTTGTAAAAACCTATGAAATTGTATGGTACAAAATGTAAACCGTAATGTAAACTATAGACCACCAAGTAGCCATTCTTCAATAGTTGTACATTAATTATAAAAATGTAACACACTTATGAAAGATGTTATTAACAGAGTAAAACATGAGACAGGGAGGAGAAGAGGTATATGGGAATCCCCTATATGTTTTTTTAAGTATTTATTTTTTATTATTATGTTTTCTCTTCTCCTCCCCCTCCCCTGAACTGCTGTTTTTGCTGTCTGTGTTCTTTCACTGTGTCATCTTCTCTATCTATGTCTCTTTTTGTCTTCTCTTCTTGTCTTTCTCCTCTAGGATTCACTGGGATTCAATCCTGGGAAACTCTGATGTGAAGAAAGGTTCCTTGTCAATTGTGCCACCTCAGTTCCTGGTCTCTGCTGTGCTTCACCTAGACTCTCCCCTTCATCTCTCTTTTTGTTTTTCATCATCTTGCTGCGTGACTCACTTGAGCAGGCACTGACTCACCATGGCCACTCAGCTTGCTGCACAGGCACTTGGCTTGCCACACAGGCACTGGCTCACTACATGGGCACTGGCTCACAACACAGGCACTCACGTGGGCAATCAACTCAACGCGCAGACACTTGGCTCACCACACAAGCACTCACTCAGGCACTTGGCTCACCACGCAGGCACTCGGCTTACCACGTGGGCACTTGGGCACTCAGCTCACAGTGCAGGCTCCCACATGGGTACCTGACTCGCCGCGCAGGCACTGGCTCACTGCACAGGCATACTTTCTCTTCTTTTTTACCAAGAGGCCCCAGGGATCCAACCTGGGTCCTCCCATATGGTAGATGAAGGCCTTATCACTTGAGCTACATCCACTTCCCTCCCCTGTATTTCTGATATAACTTTTCTGTAATCTAAAACTCCTTTAAAAATAAAGTTTAAAAAAGTGATACTTCCTAAAGTGGCTTGGCAGTAGAACTCTTTCATTTTGCTATGGTTCTTGTGGGCTTGGAGAACCTCCAAACACTCTTAGAAAACCTTGGTCCAGTTGAACTTCGACAAGGATTCTAAGTGCATACAGTGGGGAAAGAATAGTCTCTTCAGTAAATGGTGCTGAGACAACTGAATATCCACGTACAAAAGAATGACCTTAGACTCCTACCTCACATCATGTACTCACATCAACTCAGAATGAACCCAGGATCTGAATATAAAAGCTTTAACTATAAAACTCTTAGCAGATAACAGAGGGGCAAATCTTCATGACCTGGAATTTAACAGTAGATTCTTAGATAAGATACTAAAAGCATGAGCAACAAGATAAACAACAGATAAATTTGATTTCATCAAAATTTAAAAAAAAAATTGTGCTTCAAAGTAAATTATCATGAAAGTGAAATGACACCCCACAGAATGGGAGAAAATAGCTGTAAACCCTATATAAGATAAGGACTCAATATCCAGAATATATAGATAATTTTTATAATGCAGCAAGAGAAAAGGCAAAAAATGCAATTAAAAATGGGCAAAGGACTTAAATAGACATTTCTCCAAAGAAGATATATAAATGGACAATAAGCACATGAAAAGATGCCCAACATCATTAGCCATGAGGGAAAGGCAAGTCAAAATCTCAATGAAATTCCACTTCATAGCCTCAGGAGGGCTATTATTTACATAAAGGAGAATAGTGAGTGTTAGAGTGGATGCAGAAAAATCATAACTCTAGTTCTTTGTTGCTGGGAATGTAAAATGCTGCAGCCGCTCTAGAAAGCAATACAGCAGTTCCTCAGAAAGTTGAAAAAAAAAAGGATTACCATATGTTTTAGTTTGCTAAATGCTTTTGGGAGCAATATGCCATAAATGTGTTGGTTTTATAATGGGAATTTGTTAAGTTAAAAGCTTATGGTTCCTAGACTGTGAAAGTGTCCAAATCGAGGCATCATCAAGAGATGCTGTCTCACCCAGTCGCAGCTGTGGGCAGTCGGGCGCAGGGCAGCACCATGTGAAGATGCTTTTTCTCTGAGCTTGGCTCAGAGCAGGGTGCAGTGCCAGTCTGCTCGACTCTCTCCTCCCCTCTGGGCCCGTGACTTTTCTCTCTCCTGGGCTTCTCAGCTTCTGGAGGCCTCTCTCCATTTCTGCTGCTTTTTTCTCTGTCTGCCACTTTTTGTTCTTCTGTTTATAAAGGACCCCAATAAGAAGACTGAGACCTACTCGCATCTCACAATCTAATCAAAGGCCATTAACAGAAGTAATCCAATCAAAGGTGATCTAATCAAAGGTCCCTGAATGGAATCTAGTCCAAAGTTCCCATCTGCAATTGGTTTACAGGCACGGGAATGTGTTCACACTAAGAACAGGATTTCCTCAAAGCAGCACACCTGTCTATATGGCCCAGCAGTTTCACTTCTAAATGTAGAAGAGAACAGGCTCTCAGACAGATGCTTGTACACTAGTGTTTATAGCAGCACTGTTCACAACAGCCAGAAAACTGGCTGCAACCCAAATGTCCATCAACAGACGAATAGATGAACAAAATGTGGCATATGCACACAGCAAAACATGATTCAGTCATAAGAAAAAATGATATTCTGGGACATGCTACAACAGGGAAGGACCTTGAATGTATTACAGTCAATGAAATAAGCAGATACATAAAGATAAAAAGTGTGTGATATCACTGATACGTGATGACTAGAAGTAGCAAATTCACAGAGTTAGAAAGCAGATTCCTGGAGGTTTGGGGGGGATATTTGTTTAAAAAAAAAATAAGGTGAATTTTATGTCACATGAATTAAATATCCATAAAGATGTTTAATTAAAAAAAAAAGCCTTGGTCCAACCTATTTTTCAAAAGCAAGCTTCTGTCCTTAATGGCTGGTGTTTTTAGATTGGAGATTGCTCTGATCCACTCTGCTTGGAAACTTTCAGAAGTTGTGTTCTCCTTTTCCCAAGAGGTAAAGTGGGTTGAGGGGGAGGTGAGGGTACGGAGGGAATGCTGGATTTGTATTGCCATTGAATTGGGTAACTCAGGAGACCTAACTTACTTGTTTGGCCTCTGTCTCTTCACACAAGTTTGTCCCCTACTTGCAGGCAGGCTGTGGGCTCCCCAGAATCCAGAAGACGCCTAACAATGGAAAGTGCTCAGTATGCATGTGCCGAAGGAGTAAGTGATGTTTAGTGACCTTCCCCACACACGATGAAAACGAGCACGGAATTCCCAGGGAGCAATGGGATAACAGCAGTCTCCCCCATGGGTTGGTAACAAGTGACCACAGACTAGGTGCCTTAAAACAAACAGAAATTGATTCCCTCCTGGCTCTGGAGGCCAGAAGGCTGAGGTCGAGGTGCCGGCAGGATCGGCTTCTTCTGGAAGCTCTGGGGAGGAGCCGCCCCCGCCTCTGCTAGCCTCTGGAGGCTGCCGGCATCCCCGGGCTTGCAGCCACATCCCTCTGGCCCCTCCCCGTCCACGTGGCCTTGGCCTTGTGTCCGTATGTCTCACCACCCTCTGCCTCTCTTCTACAAGAGCACTTGGGACGGCATTTCCTATTGCCCAGGCAGTCCTCCCAAGGCCCTTCGCTTAATCACATCTTTCACTATGTGAGGTGATGTTCACAGGTTCCTGGCATCAGACGTGGACCCACCAGGGGCCGCCGTTTGGCCACCTGCACCCAGCCCTAAGGAGGATCAAGATGTGTACTCCCATCTCTGAACCTAGCAGCAAGTGGTGTCAACGTGAGAGAGAGCTCCAAAGAAAGCTTGTTTTATGTTGCTGTGGAACATTCACATGGAGCAAAGACGGCTGGCTTTTCAGGATTACCAGTGGTTAACAAAAGAGCTACATGCTTCCCTATTATCAGTTGCAAATTTGTTTCATATCCTTTTAGATGTGATTTTTTTTTTAAACACTGAAGACATTGCTAACAGAAATAAACAAAGCCATGTTTGATGTTAATGTTGATGATGCTGAATACACGGAAAAAGAAAATCCTTGCAAACGGCGTTCTATAAAGGCTGCACGAGCACTTCCCCGAGCTCATACGTTTCAGCCAGCTCCCTGTGTCCATAGTTTCCACAGGTTTTTGCACTTGGGTGTAGCGTGTAAGGTAAACAGAGCCTGAATTCCAAGCTCCTTCTGCACTCGCGATGACCCTGGCTGTATCGGTGATGGGATCTGGTGACATCACCTAGGGACAGCCGTGATCTTTACCCTGGTTTGATCTAAACCAGACGCCATGGGAATGATATCATTGAGGCAAAGCCCTGGCCAGCGACCCAGCCCTCTGGTATAAACCGTTTGGAGGTATTCGGTTACTGGAAATGACCTCAGCCATCCCTTTACTCTTCCTTGGGCAACACAGACCATATCAGAACCGGAGAGAAGGGCAGCGCAGAGCTGGTGTTATTCTTAGTAATAACACTCAGAATCATACCAGAATTCTAATTACGAATACGGGTAGACTTATTTCGACACGGTTTAGATCCTTTGTCCGTTAGGTAGAGTTTAACTCTTAGTGTCCACACTTCTCTCCATGTTTGAAAAGAACATCCAGCGTTTAGCAAAAGTAAGTACAAAGCTGTCTGCCTTTGGGGGTGCAGGACGAGAGCCACTTGGCTTAAGGAGCAAACTGTGGAAATAACCTGCAAGTGATGGCGGGTGCACAGGGGCTGTGCCTGCGGGTGTGGGCTCTGTGTACCTCTCCAGGTCTGGAGCGGCCTCCTCCCTGGCCCCCTGCCCTATGTCCCTGACCCCCGAAAAGTGTTTCTTTATGAGCAAGACTTGAGCGTAGGCCGAAACGGAGGTGCGTGGCCGTGCCCGGCCTTGCCAGTCTTCCACTATGTGCCCTGAGCATAAATAGCTAACTTGATCAAGTACTTCGAAAGAGAGCACTCCTAATGGATCTGTCCTAAGCAGCAGATTTCATTTTCTTTATCCTTTCCAGCTCTCTCCTGAGTCCACACATGTGATTCTCACAAGTATACTAACTTTTCAAAGAGGAAGTGCAGTAGATCTCAAAGGACGGGCTCAAGGTGAACGTGGAGTTAATCGTGCCATAAAGATACATTGTAACACATTTGCAAACCCCCTGAAAAGTTAATATGCTAAATGGAGTGAGACAAAGCCCTAGACTGTCTGGCTGAAGCAAAACCGAGGTGATGTGCCCCTGAGCAGGCCTGGCCTCCCATGCGGGCGGCCGTGCTTCTCACAGGATCATGGGATGAGTTATCCGTGGGATACCCTGGGCCCTCTACCACCCCCCAGGTCCCGGGAGCTGGGCAGAGGGCTTCAGAGCCCCCCAGCCATGGGTAATGTCCAAGCTCAAGGCCCGCGGCCACCCCGGCATTTCCTTCCCAGGAGGCTTCCCGAGATTCCCTTCCACGTTGCCTCTGATTTGGTCCCATTCCCCACAGAGCCGTCAGCCCGGCTGGGGCCTGGGCGGGCCCCTCTCTTCCGGCTTGAGCTCGGGCACCATCTGGGGGCGTGTACAGGCGAGGGGGCCCGGGAACCAGGAACGGGCAGGCTGGACCCCAAAGGGCACGGGATGCCAGGCCACGGGAAGCAGCACCAGCCAGAGCTCCGGGCTGAGGAAGTGCCCACCTCTCCCCAGCTCCTTGAGGGACAGAAGAGCAGGTCTAAGCCCCTGCCCCCCTGGACCCCCGAGACGGTGGGAGGTCGCCCGGCCGCTCCAGGCTCAGCGTCTCCACGGTGAAACAGGTCCCTTGACCGGTGCCCTTCTGGAGGCTGTCAAGGGCCTGCAGGTAACAGCTCCGGGAATCCTGCTGGAACTGCGCACATCCATCGCCGATGAGCACCCGCACGCCCTGGAAGCCTGCCCCGGGCCAGGCGCCCCCAGTAAGCACCTTAAACAGGTAGCCCTCTATGGGAACCTCTTATATATTTTACTGTAACATTTTTTGTGATCTATGTATCTTTAACAAAAAAAAAAAAGGCAATTAAATAAAAAAAATTTTCAAAAAAAGTCATTGCCAATGGTAGCGTGGATGCCGGGTTTGGGTTGGACAGAGATGGGAGCGAGGGTGAGCCCCGAGGCCGAGGCTGTGCTCTGTGGGCTGCAGCGCCCGGACCTGGAGCTGGCACGTGCAAGCCCTCCCGCTCCTCCTGGAGGGCCAGGGGTCCCCAGGGCGCACAGGGCAGCACACAGTAGCTCAAGGGCGTGGGATTTATGGCGCCATGGGGGGGAAATCCGAGGTCAGATATGGATGCAAGCACCCATCATGGGGCGGGAGGACAGGGCCGAGCTCTGCCCATCCTGCCTGGCCGGCCACCACCCACACGCTCGCCCCCACGCACCGGAGGCTGTCCCCTGCTCGCGGAGAAGCCGCCCTGCCGGCCTGGCCCGGGGTCCTTTGAAGTTGGCAGGCGCAGGACCCCCGGCTCTGAAGGGCGCCGCGCCGCGCAGGCTGTTTCGGGTTAGTGGAGGAATGTGCACTCCCTTGAAACCCGACCCCAGGGTCCCTAAAACGTTAGGCTTCGAGGGGCCAGGAATGACCTTGTGAATTTAGACAGCTGCCGGCTGGCTGCCGTGAGGAGCCAGTCACCAGGGCGCTGGGGATTTATGACGCGCAGCGCTCAGGGCGCTCGGCAGCCCCCGCGGTCAGCGCCAGCCCTCAGGGCCCGTGCGTGTCAACGATGGGAATAGAGCAAATCGATTGCACACTTTGGATGGATTGCATGCGTTATGCATACAAATTTTAAAAAGGCTGTTAAAAATTAAACCTCAAGAAAATGGTTAAAATGGCAAAATTTATGTTTTATCTATACTACCTCAATTAAAAAGTTGACGCACACATGAAAAAAAATAATCCGTGTGTGTGTGCCGGACTCAGGAGAATGGGTGCGTCCTGGGGCGGCGCCAGGTAGGGAAGGGAAACTTCCAGAAAGCTCTGCCTTGCTTGTGAGCATATCCCTGGTGCAGCCGTCTCTCCTTTCAGAAAACCCTGCTCAGAAGGTCACCAGCGAAACACGACCGGCCGTGCCGTGGGGCAGGCCCATGCCCTTTAAAGCTGGTGCACGCGTCACAGTGCAGCTTGAGTTAGCCATCGCCCCGGCCTGTCCACAGAGCAAGTCTACCCACATGCAAGGCTGGGGCCACGCGAGGCCTGGGACGGGCCTAGCCCATGTGTTCATAATTGAGCAGCTCTGGGGGATGGTGAACGAAGTTTCTCCCCCTACCGAGAGGTTTGGGAATGAAGAGCAAGACAAGATACTTGGATGATTCAACAGTTTAAAAATGGAAAAAGACAAGCTCCCCGGGGAAGCGAAAAACGAAGTCTGGGCCCACGTGCCACTCGTGTCTGTCACAGCGCATGGAAGCGATGGGCGGTGGTGCTCCGCCAAGCGCCTGGCTCTGCTGAGAGCCCCCGGGCAGGCCACATGGGGCCCCAGTGGTCAGCCACATCCTGCCCCTGCCCACCGCCCCGCGCCCTTCCCAGGGACGCCACGCCTGCGACAGGGCGCAGGTGAAGGCCAGCTCCTGTCCTTCCCTCCCCTCAAGGAAGGACGTGGCATTGAAATGTGGGACATAAATCCCAAAGCATGACCTCGAGCCTATTCTGGTTTCTGAAATAAATCCTCCAGTGGACTGGGACCGGGGAACGGCCAGGGAGGGAGACGTGGTAGACGGGAGATGGACCCTGCCATTGCGTCTTTTGAACTCCGAACCTCGGAGTGCCTTTTCGAAGTTGCAAACGGATTTTTAAAAATTCCAACATTCACGCACTTGAAATATGTAGACTCAGTAGGAGAGTACCGGGGACGGATTTCCTAACTCTCCGTGCAATGGCACGCGCGCAGAGTGGAAGGTGCAAGAACAGAGCAGCGCCGACAGGGGTCTGCGGGGGTCCTGGAGGAGGGGGGTGGGCTGCAGTGGGGGCACTTCTGAGGCACAGAGTGTGGGAAGAGCTGATCAAAGCTGGCTGGTGTCCCTGTGGGCACCCGACCCAAGCCCCCGGGGATTCTGAAGTAGGAGGCTCCAGAGCTGTCCTGTGAGCAAATACTGATCTTCATTTCTTTCCTAATGCACAAAATTTTATTTTTAAATAATGCCTTTATTGCAAAGTTAAAATCTGGAGAGACCCATTCACCCCCCACAAAGCACTCATCAGTCTGGGCAACTGGGCTAGTTCTTCACTTAAAAAGTGCGTTTGTCTGGCTGCTAAGGCGATGCACTCTTCAGGCAGCCATGGAATCGAGTTGGTAAATATTTCTCACTGTCCAGAACTTCCAGCATCATTCAAAATCTGAGAGGAAGGGATAAAACGCATGCAACCCAACAGGGGACAACTTATTCCCAAATACCCTTCCTGGCTAGACGCTCAGTTTTCCTCTTGCGTGGATGCTGCGTTTGCCTTCTCACTGGCTGTTCGGAGGCGGCTGTGACGTCCCTTCACTTGGCTCACCAAGGAGAACGGGCTTTTTCTTTGAACATGGCATGGTATTGGGAAGTGGCCTCTGATATCAAAAATGATTGGACTGTCCAAAAGAGTACTGAATGGGGGTTCTCGATCTTGACACCACAAGAAGTTACAAGATGAAGAACTCAGGACCGTGGGTTCTCAGCGGCAGCTCAGAGGGCAGGGGTTTGGGGTACATCTTATAAGGACTTCTTCTAATTCGCCCAGTGGCCATTGTTGGGTCCAGCTTTCAAATACACCCTTGTGACCAAGAGTCGTCACAAAAAGCCTGCGCTGCCCTCCTGACACCCGGGGGCTGTCACTGCCGCGGTGCTCACAGGTCGTGGGCAAGTCCACTCTTCCCTCTCTGGCTGGTACTGGGGATTGAAAGCAGGGCACTTCTGCATCGAGAGGCTCTAAGCCCCCCTCGACAGACAGGCGGAGAGGACATCACCATCCCAGGGTCCACAGGCTGGAGGAATAAAATATGGACTAGAGTGGACTGACTGGTATTCTACTATAAAACTATTTTGACTAGTAATGGAGGAAATTGTAGCACCGATGTGGAGAAAGTGGCCATGGTAGCTGCTGGGGGCAGAGAGAGGGAAAAAGAGATGTGATGTGGGGGCATTTTCAGGACTTGGAGTTGTCCTGGGTGGTGCTGCAGGGACAGATGCTGGACATTGCGTGTCCTGCCATGGCCCACTGGGTGGATGGGGGAGTGTAGACTGCAATGTAAACCACTATCCATGGGGTGCAGCAGTGCTCCAAAATGTACTTACCAGGTGCAATGGATGTGTCATGATGATGGGAGAGAGTGTTGCTGTGGGGAGAGTGGGGGGTGGGGGCGGGGGGGTTGAATGAGACCTCATATTTTTTGAATGTAATTTTTAAAAAATAAATAAATAATTAAAAAAAAGAAGGGCAGCCACTCAAAGCTGAAATAACATGGTAAAGAAGCAATGTAACATAGGAAGCTGGGAGAAAGTAATTTTAATATGCTGATTATCTGGCTCAGACATATTGTTTGGACTTGAAGACAGATGAAGGAAAAATCTTGTTTTGGGGAAATCAAGCTGAACCAGTAATATTAAATCATCTATGACTAGTAAAGGACTCTTGTCCAATGTCATTGATAGTTTGCTTCAAATGACAGTGGACTAGGAAGCAGACTTGGCCCAATGGATAGGTCATCCATCTACCTCATGGGAGGTCTGCAGTTCAAACCCAGGCCTCCTTGACCCATGTGGAGCTGGCCCACGCACAGTGCTGATGTGCGCAAGAAGTGCCGTGCTACGCAGGGGTGACCCCTGTGTAGGGGAGACCCACGTGCAAGGAGTACATCCCATAAGGAGAGATGCCCAGCACAAAAGAAAGATCACCCTGCCCAGGAATGGTGCCACACACAGGGAGAGCTGACGTCAGCAAGATGATGCAACAAAAAGAGACACAGATTCCCGAGCCACTGACAACAGAAGCAGACAAAGAAGAACATGCAGCAAATGGACACAGAGAACACACAACTGGGGTGGAGGGGGGGAAGGGGAGAGAAATAAATAAAATAAATCTTATTTTAAAAAATGAAAAAAAAAAAGATGATGTCATGAAAAACAAAGCAGTATTTTCCTTGTTAATGATCAGGAAAATTAATTGTGCTTGGCACTTTACTTTTATTACATAATTACAAGCCCCAGGTTGATGAGTACTTTTGTAAGATATTGCCTTTTGCAGACATTCAAATATATATGTACATACATATTCTCCATCAGTGACATATATATATATATCAGAGCACAGCATTTTAATAAACTTAAAATTTACTTGAGAAAAAAACAAAAACAAAAACAAAAACAAAATGTATTCACCAAATGCAATGAATGTGCCACGATGATCAAAGAGGTTGTTGATGTGGGAGGAGTGGGGTGAGGGGGGTGGGGGTTATATGGGGACCTTAAATTTTTGAATGTAACATTTCTTTGTGATCTATGTATCTTCAAATAAAAAAACAATTAAAAATTATATATATATATTTAAAAGCAGGGCAGCCCCCGGCCCAGGGCTGCGGCAGAGCCGATGACAGCGGGCAGCGCGTCTCTCGTGCAGCCTGCGGGCCGCCGTAGCCGCGGGCCGCCAGCGGGGGCTCAGGGCCGCAGTCGCGTTCTCTCTCTCCTGGAGGCCGCCCCGGCTCCTGGCCGTCCCACAGGGCCCCGCTGGAGAGCAGCCCCAGCCTCGCCTCGGGCCGAGGCCACACCGCTCCCGCTCCTAATGCCTTGCCATGCCTTGGACTTGAGCCCACCTGCACAGCCCTCCAGAGGGCCTCGGCTGAGCTCCCTCGGCAGGGACCCTTCCCCACTAGGGGCCACCTTCACAGGTCCCGAGGCTCGGCACGTGGTGCCGGGGCCACCACTCAACCCACGACACACTGAGGGTCATTGGACCGCAGGGAACAGAATTGTGGTTTTGTACCCGTGCTTTTGGATCCCGGAGCAGAAGCAGTGTCCACTCTTCTCTGACAACTTGGCTGGTCTGATTTTCTTTTCCCTGAAAACTGACAGCACAGGGTGCACCCTCCCTTTTGCTCCCAGAGGAATCCCAGGGTTAACTTGGCAAACAGAATTTTTTGGCAGGGAGCAGAGCTCCCACTGTTGGCCTGGAATTCAGTCTGCTGGCTCCTGCGCCAGTGCAGCCGTGGCCCAGCCTTGGCCCAGCCTCGGTCTAGCCTTGGTCCACCCTCGGCCCAGCCTTACCCTGGCCTCGGTCAAGTCTCGGTCCAACCTCTGCCCAATTTCAGTCCAGCCTTGGCCCAGCCCCATCCCAGACTTGGCCCAGCCTCAGTCCAGCCTCTGCCGAGCCTTGGTCTGGCCTTGGTCCAGTCTCAGGCCAACCACTGCCCAGCTTCAGTCCAGCCTTGACCCAGCCTTGGTCCAGTCCCAGCCCAGCCTTGGTCCAGCCTCAGTCCAGCCTCCGCCCAGCCTTGGTCCATCCTCAGTCCAGCCTCAGCCCAGCCTTGGCCCAGCTGTGGTCCAGCCACAGTTTTGTCTCAGTCCAGTGTTGGCCCAGCCTCGGTCCAGCCTCTGCCCAGCTTCAGTCCAGCCTCTGTCTAGCATTAGCCCATCTTCAGTCCATCTTTGGCCCATCCTTGGTCTATCCTCAGCCCAGTCTCAGTATAATCTTGGTCCATCCTCAGTCCAGCCTTGGTCCAGTTGTGGTCCAACCTCAGTTCAGCTTCAGTCCAGCCTCTGCCCAGCCTTGGTCTGGCCTTGGTCCAGTCTCAGGCCAACCTCTGCCCAGCATCAGTCCAGCTTTTGCCCAGCCTTGGCCCAGCCCCAGCCCAGCCTTGGTCCACCCTCGGCCCAGCCTTGGTCTGGCCTCGGTCAAGTCTCAGTTCAACCTCTGCCCAGTTTCAGTCCAGTCTTGGCCCAGCCCCTTCCCAGACTTGGCCCAGCCTCAGTCCAGCCTTGGCCCAGCTGTGGTCCAGCCTCAGTTCAGCCTTAGTCCAGCCTCGGCCCAGCCTTGGTCTGGCCTTGGTCCAGTCACAGGCCAACCTCTGCCCAACTTCAGTCCAGCTTTGGCCCAGCCCCAGCCCCAGACCAGCCTTGGTCCAGCCTCAGGCTAGCCTTGGCCCAGCTGTGGTCCAGCCACAGTTCGGTCTCAGTCCAGCCTTGGCCCAGTCTTGGCCCAGCCTTGGCCCAGCCTTGGTCCAGCCTTCCCTGGGACATCCGCTTGCTCCTCCGGGGCTGAGCCCCTGCTTTGGGGCTCCATGCCAGGACCGTGGGCTGTGCACCTCCTGGAGTCCTGCCGAGGGGCCTCCCCTGCCCAGGTGAGCGGCCCCCTCGCCCGCTGAGCCTGCTGGGCTCCTCAGCACCCTCGGGGCCCCGCCCTCCTTTGCCAGGGCCCCTCGTCACCTCCCAGCATTTCCCTGCCTGGGGCTCCTTTGGCCTGGCTTCAGCCTGCGGTCCAGGAAGCAGATGGCTGTGATGAGCTGGGACCCCCTGCCCAGCACCTTCCTTCCTGATCTGGGTCTCTCTTAGCTTTAGTCTTTCACCCTGCACATGCTGGGACTCCATGAGAACCCTGAAACGAACCTGGTTTGGCCCCCACAGGCGGTGCTCCTAAGAGCCATGAGCTGGCGTCTGTCCTGGCCCTACAACCTCAAGGTCTACGGTCCCCGTGTCCCCTCAGCCCTCAGCCCTCCCTGCCACGGGCCCCTTATGTCTCCAGTGGGAAGGGGTAGCAGTGGTGTTAGCCATAGATGCAATGGTGTTATCCATAGATGCAGTGGTGTTAGCCATAGTTGCAGTGGTGTTATCCACAGACGTGGCTGCCTCCATAAGACAAGGCTGCCTCCTCAACTCTGGATTGGAACTCATCCATCCGAGTGTTCTGTGAATCCTTCTGTGTGCCTTGCTTGCCCCTGGTGCTGTGGGTGAGGCAGGGGATGACACTGAAGTCACGACCTTGGAGTTGCCTGGGGAGAAAGTGCTTGCAGTGAGTCAGGGGCCCGCCATGCCCCCCACAGTCTCACAAGCTGATGACCTGACTTCAGGTCCCAGCGGGGGCCCTCAGGGTCACCTTGAAGCATCCCATTAACCTCCTCGTGCCTCCGTTTCCCCCCTCTGGCCCCTCGCTGTGACCTTAGATGAGTCCTGTAACCTGAACTTGCCTCAGTTTCCCCTTCTGGCCCCTCACCATGACCTGGGCACATCCTCTTAACCTCCAAGTGCCTCAGTTTCCCCCTCTGTAAAATGGTGCCTGCCTCCTCTCTGAAGAGGTCTGTAAAGCACTTTAGCGAGAGGCACTGCTCCCTAAGAGCTGCTGGGCATCTGCAGTCTCCTCTTGGAGTTGGAGGAACTCTGGAATCTGTTTAAGTTTCTCTCAGGCACCGTGTCATTGCATCCAGGAATCCTCGCCCCGCTGTCCTTGTCGCTGAACTGAGTGTTCCTTTGATCTTGGAACAGGGATAGAAACGGGGAGGCTGAAGTTTCAGAATCCTGCTTGAAGAATTTTATGAGGATAGATTTGCCTTATTTCTTTCCAGGAAGTTGAGGCCCTAAATGTCGCGTTTGCATCCGCCTTGGCTTCTAAACGCCTCGGTGGCGGGTCCTGCCCATCGGATGGAAGGCGCTTTACCGCTCAGGGCGAGTGTCTGTGATACTTTGCGCCCTCCTGATCAGGCACGCGCTGGCAATCCGAGCGCCATCAGCACGGGTGGCACTGCCAGAAGGGCTTTGCTTTAATTTCCGTGTAAACGAGGGGACTCGGGCTGACCCCTGCCATGTGCTGGGAATTTGCATTTCCTGGCCTCTGCTCTCTCTATCAGCAAACACGGTGCTGCAAAAACCACGGGCTTTTAGCTTTCTGTCGTCAGCACGAAATAAATGCGCACCATTATCAATGAATGTTTCTTATGAACAGTGCCAAAGAAACGGGAAAAGAATTGGATGCCCAGGCCAGAGACAGAGAGACGAGTGGCAGCGTGTAATTACAAACTCGGGTGTGCGGTGAGCCTGCCGGCGGCTGCTGCCCTCCGTTGAGGCAGTTTGGCTCAGTCAGTACACTGTGTTTGGAAATACAAATTTTTGTCATTGCCATTTTCAAATTGATTTTCATAGTAAATTTTAACAAAAGACATTGTGGCACAGGTTTTAACTTCTATTAGGTTGAACCTATGTAAGTAGTTTGCAGCATCCGAGCTATCTCCGTAACTGGAATGGATACCTGGAAGGTAAAAAGGCTTCAGGGGTGTCAAAACACGCCAGGTGGGGGCTGCCAGCCTGCTCGCCGCGCCTTCTTCCCGGGCTTGTAGTTCGGAAGCTGCCGGCTGCAGTGCTGTGTTTTCCTCCCATTGCCGCCTCTGCTTTACCCGGCCGTCTGCGGGGACCCTGGCCCATCCATCAACCACACCTCCGCGTTTAGGACACAGCCTCTCCCCAGGCCTCCCTGGCCCTGGCCCTGCAGGTGCAGTCCCATTTCTAAGAGCCTCTCCACGCAGAGAAGTTTCGGAGTGGGGCCCGGGCCTGGCACAGCCCAGCCTCCGCCTTCTGCAGGGAGCCTGGCGTGTGCCGCACAGACACGCAAGAGCTTCCACCGCACCAGAGCCCCGCGGCTGAGGCCGCACCGGCCGGCATTTGCCAAGGAAGTTCTGATGGTGACCTGAATCAAAACCAGCGCCACGTTGGCTCGCAGGGACCACGTGACAGTCGAGAGAGACGACAGCACTTTACAGTGTACGGGGAGGACACTGTACACTTGCAGCGGCCAGGAGGGGATTCTAAATCCTTCCCAGGAGCCTTTTGGCTTGTTGGGAGCCAGTAAACGTGTACTGAGTGAATCGCTGCTGTAGGCCTTTAAAGCAGTGCTGTCTGGACATTGGGTGTCCTGCCATGGCCCCCTGGGTGGACTGGGGGAGAGCGTAAACTACAATGTGGACCATGGACCATGCGGTGCAGCAGTGCTCCAAAATGTATTCACCAAGTGCAACGAATGTGCCACGATGATGAAAGAGGCTGTTGATGTGGGAGGAGTGGGGTGAGTGGGGTGGGGGTATATGGGGACCTCCTATTTTTTTAATGTAACATTAAAAAATAAATAAAGACAAAGAAATTAAAAACAAAACAAACAAACAAAATGTAGGTTGGAAATGGGATACTTCGTGGTTCCTCCAAGCCCAGCGCCCCACCCTGCCCTCAGCCTCCTTCATTTACAGAGGCGGCTCTGTCTCCTCCTGGCTGGGTGCTCTAGAGAAGCTTTGCTTTAATTTCCAAAGTTAGCCAAGGGCCTACAATCACCCTAAACCCACAGACTGGTCAGGGGTAAACCAGCTCCGAGGTCCCTGTGCTTTCTGAACTTGGAGCGCTGGATTTCGGGCTTGCTCGGAACCTTTTAGCATCGTTATAAAAATCTGGGTCATTTAAGGGTTTCAAATACATATTCTCAAACGCTGTTTCAAAATGATTATTAAAAGTGCTAATGAGAGGATTTCCACAACTCAGGCCCCTGACATTCCCGGGGCTAAAAACCCTTGCTGTGTGGGGTCCTGTGCAGAGCCCAGGGGTCCCCACACATGAGTCCCTGGAAAGGTGGGAGTCCCACGTGTAGGACCCTGAAAATACGGGGTCCCTGTGAGCAGCCCCTTGGAGGGGTCCCTGTGAGCAGCCCCTTGGAGGGGTCCCCGTGAGCAGTCCTTTGGAGGGGTCCCCACATGCGGCCCCTTGGAGGGGTCCCCACATATGGCCCCTTGGAGGGGTCCCCACATATGGCCCCTGGAGGTGTCTCTGTGAGTGGCCCTTGGAGGGGTCCCCGTGAGCGGCCCTTGGAGGGGTCTCTGTCAGTGGCCCTTGGAGGGATTCCCACATGCAGCCCCTTGGAGGGGTCCCCGTGTGGACCCCTCCCACACTTCACCCTGCGACCTGCCCCGTTCTAAGGCCCAGACCCTGTACCCCTGGCCCACCACCACCCCCTGGGAGCCTGGCCATGGCCACATCCTCCTTAGAGACCACGTCCTTGTCCTTCACAGGATGATGCGCTCTGCCTGCTCAGCCCCCAGGGAGACCTTCACGTGGACAGAAGAGGAAAGGAGTCTGACTCCTGGGGTGTCTAAGCCTAAGGTGCAGGCAGCACCCCAAGAGGTTGCGGCAGCCACGCAGGAAGCCTGCCCCTTGCCCTTGAACTTCTCAGTTTTTCCAGAAGAGCGCAAGCGCACAGAACTAAAGGTCAATGAACCCTCACAAAGGGAGGTCACTCGTAACGCCATGGACAAAGATCATGGGGCCCTCACCCCTGCGCCCCGTGCCTGGGGCGACCGCTGCCCTGACCCCAAAGCTGCGGCGTCTCCGAGTCCGGCTGAGGTGTAGGTGGCAGGATCTTGCTGCCTTCCCTCCTCTGCTTGGCTCTGGCAGCTCGGTCTCCTCCTGTCTGAGCAATTGTCTGTGTGGCTGCTTCTCTCGTGGACAGCAGCCTTCCACGGTAGAGATGGCCACGGTGGAGACGGCCGTGGTGGAGATGTCCAGGGTGGAGAGGGCCATGATGAAGGTGGCCATGGTGGAGAAGGTCAGGGTGGAGATGGCCACGGTGGAGATGGCCACGGTAGAGATGGCCATGGCAGAGACAGCCAGGGTGGAGATGGCCACAGTGGAGACAGCCACAGTGGAGATGGCCACGGTGGAGACAGCCAGGGTGGAGATGGCCACAGTGGAGAAGGCCATGGTGGAGATGGCCATGGCAGAGACAGCCAGGGTGGAGATGGCCACAGTGGAGACAGCCATGATGGAGATGTCCAGGGTGGAGATGGTCATGGTGAAGGTGGCCATGGTGGAGAAGATCAGGGTGGAGATGGCCACGGTGGAGATGGCCACAGTGGAGACAGCCACGGTGGAGAAGGCCAGGGTGGAGAAGGCCACGGTGGAGACAGCCACAGTGGAGAAGGCCACGGTGGAGAAGGCCAGGGTAGAGACAGCCAGGGTGGAGATGTCCAAGGTGGAGATGGTCATGGTGAGGGCAGCCATGGTGGAGATGGCCACGGTGGAGACGGCCATGGTGGAGATGGCCATGGCGGAGACAGCCAGGGTGGAGATGGCCGGGGTGGAGATGGTCATGGTGAGGGCAGCCATGGTGGAGATGGCCACAGTGGAGACGGCCACGGTGGAGAAGGCCAGGGTGGAGAAGGCCACGGTGGAGACAGCCACGGTGGAAATGGCCACGGTGCAGAAGGCCAGGGTGCAGTGCTCAGGACCTACTCTCCGCCTTGCCCCTTCCTCCCTTTCCTTGCCTTTCCTTCTCTCTCCCAGGTGAGTCCACTCTCCCCCCTCCGTCTGTCCCTCCCTCCACTCCTGCCCTCCGTCCTGACCTGCGTCCGTCACTGGCCACCGTTCCCAAGTGTCATAGACATGCGCAGGACTCTTCCCAAGGAAAGGGTATGGCCCCTCGCCCAAGGCTAGACCGGCTGCGCCCCCTGCCCTGTCGGGGCTGTAGGTTTCCTCCCCCTGTGTCCTCTCGTCTGGTGCCCACGGCCACCCTGCAAGGCCCGGGGGAGGGTCCCCATTTCACAGACGGTGAGTGTGACCCTCAGAGAGATGGGCAGGTGTGCCCAGTGTCTCAAAGCTCTCCACTGCGTCACCGGGGTCGGGACCCGTCTGTCGGCCTGGGGGGTCCATGTCCCTAACTCATCGGGCGTTGTGCACTCACCCGCCAGCTGCCCTGCTGTGGTGGCCGAACCGTGTCCCCCCAAAAGACACCCCCAAGTCCTCACCCCCAGCCCTTGCTTGGAAGGAGGGTCTTTGAAAAAGGGACTGCTTAGGATGAATGGGGAGGGTCTCAGTCAACAGGACCAGTGTCCAGACCAAAAGGGGAGGGGAGGGACTGGCAGACAGACACCCAGACAGACGGACAGAGCGGCCTGAGGCGGGGACCACCGAGCACTGCTGGGAGCCGCCGCCCGCGGTGGGAGAGGCGGGGCAGACTTCCGGGGAGCTCGCCTGCCTCACCTCCATCTTGAGAGGCTGGTGCCTGCGATTCAGGGTGCCCGGGGGTCCTCGGACGGCAGCCGGGGCCGAGCCACCTGCCCTCACCCCACGGCCCGACAGGTCACGTCCAGCAGAGGCCCGTGCTCGCCGGTCTGCGGGAAGTGGAGGCTGCGCACTTGGCTGACCCTCCCGTCGTCTGCCAGCACCCTGGTCTGGAAATGTCTTTTCTGCCTAAGAAAATAAGCTCCTGCCGGGGGGTGGGGCTGAGGTTTGGGGTCTCTGGATTTACGACCTCTCCCTGGAAGCGTCTGTGTTGCTGTGGCGGATTTGGCGTTGGAGGCTGCGGCGTGCCCTGCGGAGAGGTTTCGGGAGCCTCTTGTTTTGCTAACAAAGGGTCATATAATAAAACAAAAACTTTAGAAAAGAATGAAAGCTTTAATAGAGTTCAGACAGTTTTATAACTAAGCTCAAGCTGTTTTTACAGCAGCAGCTGAGAGACTTGTTTAAACTGTTTTGATACTATTTCCTGACAGCGCGATGTATTTTGAAAGTTGGGGTAAAATATGACGCAGCTACTCATGGAGCGTGAGTGTCCCGGTTTTATGACCCTTCTGCTACGCGTCTTCAGCTGCGCTGCCGATCAACAGTGCTCAATTTATTGCATACATATGTCTGAGCTCTTGCTTCTCAGTGGGGAACAACAAAACTTAAAAATAGGAAACGGGACTGCAAGTTTGGCAGGAGATGGGTTCTATTTCAAGGAATAAGAAAACATTGGTGCTCCCATTGCAGAATGATGAACTTAAAAGCAGTCGGGCTTCAGTCTTAAAGCTGAGAAAGCAGTTAAGAATTTCCAGAGGGGCATAGCTGAGAACGGATGCATTTAGCCAAGAGCTGCAAAAACTTTCGGGGTGAGCGCTGAGGTCCCCTGCTATGATGTGTAGAAACAGCTACAGGATTGCATGGGTGCAGCTCTTAGGCTCTGACTTAGTGAAAAAATAAAAACTCATTGTGGGTAAATCAATAGTTTTGGGAAAGCCAGATAAATAAATGCTGGCACTGGTTTGGCTGCCCCGCTCAGTGGTGGGATAGCTGCCAAGTTTTATTTTGTTCTTGTCTTTGGGGATATAGATTTGCCCCTTGTCCACAAACAGTTCTTCCTATTGGATCACCACAAGGCTTGAGCAACTGTCACACTTGGTTGGGGCTCCTGGAAGAAAAGCAGACGAATTCCACGGAGCGCTACAAATTCCCAGGATGCCGGAACTCTAGGCTGATTCACTCACGAGACCCTGGAGGGAACACCCCTTCACAGCTGCCAAAAAATACAACTACTAGGGAAGAGGAATTTAGGCCATCCTGCAGCTGCAATTGTTCTATTTCGCTGGTTCAACAGACCCTTGTTGAGTCACGACCACAGTTCAGGCCCTTGTGTTCTAAAGATCAGCGTGCAGGGCTGGGCGATAAGGAAGGAGAACATTTCAGGATCCTAACGGGTGAGGCTCTGCGGGGCAGAAAAGATGGGCCACCTCAATCTGCTCCCAAAACTATGGGGGTGATATCTGGGCCCACAGTCAGAGGACAGGCTGGGGGTCACTGGAGGCAGACAGGAGGAACCTTCTAGGCCAAGAGAAGGTAGGGGCTAGGTGGTGACCCTGGAGAGGAATCTGAAGCAGCATCATCCACTATGTACCTGTCTGGAAAACGCTCAGGGGTAGACACTGCAGAGCAGACCACGGTTCTTGTGGTAGAGAAGAGAGTAGGAGCTGGAAGGTGACTCCTTGGAGGTACAACAGCTGAGATGGGCTCCCTTTTGATGTAGGTTTGGAGAGATGGAGAAGACTTGCTGCTCCTCACATTCTGGCTTGGGCAACTGGGTGGCCAGAGCTGGGAGCATGAGTTGTCGTGGAGATACTTTGGGCTGTGGAGATTTGGGAAACCTGATGCTCAAAGGTATTGGAGGGAAACGGATATGACTCAAATGAAAGAGCACCTGCCTACCATCTGGGAGGTCCAGGGTTCAAACCCAGGGCCTCCTGAACCATGTGGTGAGCTGGCCCAGGCGCAATGAGTGTCGTGCCACTCAGGGATGCTCGCTGCATAGGGGTGCCCCTTGAGCAAGGAGAATCACCCCACGTGAAAAGCACAGCCTGCCCAGGAGTGGCTCTGCACACACGGAGAGCTGACATGGCAAGATGACGTAACAAAAAGAGACACAGATTCTCAGTGCCACCGAGAATGCAGGTGGACACAGAAGAACACACAGTGAATGGACAGAGAGAGCAGACAATGGCGGGGGGTGGTTAGTGGTGGTGGAAATAAATAAATAAATGAATCTTAAAAAACAAACAAACAAAGGTATTGTAAATGGATAAGATCATCTGAAGCCCATCAAGAGAGTGGAGATGGCCGAGGACTGTGTTCTGAAGAACATCCAGAGGGAAGAGATGGACATGAGAAGGTGAGTCTTTGAAGACCCTTAAAAAGGCACAGCCAGGGGAGCACTGCCAAGGATTGTAACCCAGGAGCCCAAAGGTAAACGTGCCCAGAGAAAACAAAGCTAATGAAGGCGGCACAATGAAGGTGAAGTGGCTCAATGACTATATAAAAATATGACGGATTATGGCTCTGGTTATTTTTATTAATACCATCTCACATTAGTATAGTACTTTCAAGTTCATCCAGATGGTCTTATTTGAATATTTCAACCACTCTATTAGATGTGTTGGGAAACTCTTTTTAAACACAGTTTTAATAATGAGTCAATGGAGACCCCAGAGTTTAAAGAAAATACTTAACTTTCACTATCATGTTACATGAGCAATCAAAAGGGTGGACTGGGGGAGAGTGTAGACTACAATGTAAACTATAATCCATGTGGTGCAGCAGTGCTCCAAAATGTATTCACCAGGCGCAGTGAATGTGCCCCGATGATCAAAGAGGCTGTTGATGTGGGAGGAGTGGGGTGAGGGGGGTGGGGGGTATATGGCGACCTCATTTTTTTTTAATGTAACATTTTAAAAAAATTAAGAAGGAAAAAAAAAAAGCATAATTTTCTGCTTCCCATCTCTGAGCCCCATGACAGTCCAGGCATGGCAGTAAAGAAAACAGAGAAGACACAGCCCCCGCCTCGTGGTTTACAAAATGCGGGGGCTGGAGGCAGGAAAGCCATTTAGGGCGAAGATGCCCATTTGTGGAGAGTCTGCACGAGGGGTGCCCGGAGCAGGCGAGGGACATGCAGTCACGTCCGAGGAGGCAGGGATGTCTCCTGGAAAACACCGCACTTCCCTGGAGATGGGGAGATCCAGGCGTTCTCCAGGCAGGACCACCTGGGCAGTGGCGTCCCTGCAGGGAAGAGAGAGTCTGCGGTGGAGGACGCTGCCCGTTCCCGCAGGAGAGCGGAAAGGGGCAGCCGGGGCCGCCTTGCTCGGAGCCAGGAACGCAGGCGCGTGGAGCCAGGGCTTCTCGATGCCGCTCCAGGGGCGGCGCCCACGAACCCACTGCTTTTTTGGTCACCTTTTAAAACGTACACTTAAACCACACTTGTTGGGGAGGTGTGGAGAACTGGACTATTATATGTTGCCAGAGTGTAGAACGGCTTGTCCACGTTGGAAAACAGTTTTCCTCTCAAATTCCACACCCAGGCATTTACTCAAGAGAAGTGACTTAAAAGTCCATGGAAGAACTTTTTTTTTGGAGCATGTACCATTATTTATTTAACCTATTAATGAGTGAACCAGCAATAAGACCAACGAGATTGTGCTAAGATCACTGAGGAACAGAGATTTAGAGTCATTTGCAGGAATATCAAATGCGATTACAAAGTTAGGTATAAGACTGGATGGACTATCTGCAGTTCAGTAATCAGGAACACCTTTGTAAACAAAGCTATGAAAATATAGCATCACATCCATTTCTGCAGGTTAACCTTTAACCTAAAAGGTCTGTAAACTTATTCTTTTTGTTTCACTTTGTTTTGTTTGTTTTATTTTTGTCTTTTTTTTTAAAGATACATAGATCACAAAAAATGTTACATTAAGAAATATAAGAGGGTCCCGCATACCCCATACCCCACCCCACCCCCACTCCTCCCACATCACCAACCTCCTCCATCATCGTGGCACATTCATTGCGCCTGGTGAATACATTTTGGAGCACTGCTGCACCACATGGATTATTGTTCACATTGTAGTTTACACTCACCCCCAGTCCATTCAGTGGGTTATGGCAGGATATATAATGTCCAGCATCTGTCCCTGCACTGTCATTTAGGACAACTCCAAGTCCCCAAAATGCCCCCACATCTCATCTCTTCTTCCCTCCCCCTGCCTTCAGCAACTACCATGGCCACTGTCCCCACAACAATGATACAATTTCTTCCATTGCTAGAGTCACAATAGTTATATAGTAGAATACCAGCAAGTCTACTCTAATCCATATTTTATTCCTCCATCCTGTGGACCCTGGGATGGTGATGTCCACTCCACCTCTATATCGAGAGGGGGCTTAGATCCCACATGGCTAATGGATGTGATTCTCCAGCTTGCAGTTGTAGGCACTCTTGGTTCCCTGGTGTGGTGGTTGACCATCCTCACCTCCCTGTTAGCTGACCTGGGTAAGTCCAACGAACTGAAAAGTAGGAGTGATATGGGGTTCTGGTAGTTAATAGGGAAAACAGGAATAGTCACTTAGAAGAGGATTTTTTTAATAGCTGGAGAGTCTTACAAGAGTTTTTTAGTAAATGCAGATTTACAAATCTTGAGTCTAAAAGGAATGGTGTTTTGTCCTTAAACTAGACAGAAACTAACACTTTCTTCCCAAGGGAGCTGGAGCTTCTCACTATGGGAGCAGGCTCCAGGAAGCAGCCACTGTTGTTTTGCAAACGACCCTTGCTAAGCGGTTGTTCTAGGGGAAGCTGTTGGGATAAGTGTGACCTTTTAGCATCCCTTTTAGGGGAAGGCAATGGTGGGATCTGCACCAAGACTCACCGCTGGGAAATTACAGAGAATCAGACATCGATGGAGACAGGCTTAGAGTGTGGAAACCAGCACTGCCGTAGGGAGGTGGGTGGTTGGCAGGAGCCAGGCCCCGTGGCACCCCTGCGGCCCTGTGCTAGAGGTCCGGTGAGAGAACTGTCCCGAGCACAGGGCACTCGTCACTACAGCCCTCCCGTGGAGTGGCCGGGGCACGCTGTTGGGTGAATGCACACTTGCCTGAGGGAAATTCTTCTTTAGGAAGAAACAACTGTCAACCACAGCCTGCTGCACCCTACTGCTCTTGTCTGCTGGGGTTCCTCGTTGAACACAGGTTAATTTGCTATTAAATTGCCTAAGTTCAATGCTCTCCATGGTCTCAAATAAGTTTTCTGTTGCTTTTAACAAAATCCCAGGCTTGGTTGATGTCTCTGCTGGAGTACCTGAGTCAGGGGGACAAAAACAGCGTTTGCATCAAGTGTCTGGGGATCAGAGTGCCCTGGTGTGCACGTGTGTGTGTGTGTGCCCACACCAATTTGGTCTCTAGAAACCATTCATCTACCCTTTCCCAATGAAGAGAAGCACTGCCCTACTCTAGATAATTTTTTATTTTTTTATTCCTCTGATTTTTTTTTTTCCAAAACAAAAAATAGCTTCATTTTATTAGTTATATCCTGAAGTATTTGCAGGTAAATACTACTCATGTTTGCAACTTACTCATGATATTCAAAGAAATTTAAAATATAAAATAAAACAAACAATTGCCTTGGAAAACACAACGGATGAATGAAATTGTATACAGTAAAATAATTATAGCAAAATGCTCAAGTACAATGCTCTGTTAAAAATGTTTTTACTTCTTTATTTTCTTTTAAATGTTATATTAAAAAAATATGAGGTCCCCATATACCCCTGACCCTACCCAGCCCACCCCTCCCACATCAACAACCTCTTCCATCATTGCGGCACATCCACTGCACCTGGCGAATACATTCTGGAGCACCACTGCACCACATGGAGAGTGGTCCACATTGTAGTCCACACTCTCCCCCAGTCCACCCAGTGGGCCACGGCAGGACACACAATGTCCAGTATCTATCCCTGCAGCACCACCTAAGACAATTCCAAATCCTGAAAATGTCCCCACATCATATCTCTTCTTTCATCTCCCTATTAACAGCCACCGTGGCCACCCTCTCCACATCGCTACTACAATTTCTTCCTTTACTAATCACAATAGTTCCCCAGCAGAACACCAGTAAGTCCACTCTAATCCATACTCTATTCCTCCATCTTGTGGACCTGGAATGGCTATGTCCAGTGCCCCTCTACATCAAGAGGGAGTTTAGATTCCACATGGATGATGGATGCAATTCTCCAGCTTGCAGCTGTAGGCACTCTTGGCTCCCTGGTGTGATGGTTGACCCTCTTCACCTCCCTGTCAGCTGGCCAGGGTAAGTCCAAGAAACTGGAGGGTAGTAGCTGCAAGTCTTCTGAGGCCCATGGCCTGTCACATGGACAGTCCAGAGATTCAGGTCTCCTGAGTATACAACAACCCAAACATCAACCACAACTCCAGTAAAAGTAACTGAAGGGGCATGTGTAGAAAGGTCATATCTGAGTCCAACTGCATCACACTCAGGAACACAGACTCCAAAGTAGGGCCAACTGACATGGCCCTGAACTCCAGAGCCATCTGCCTTGGCCCTAGAACCTGAGGGTCGCTGCAGCCCTCAGGAGCACCAGCACCTGGGTGTCCATCTACCTTGGCTGTCTCTGGGTCCCTGCTGAGGCGTGTGTAAGCATCACCCCCTGATGACCTCCCAACTCTTTTTTGGAGACTCATAGCCATATTCCTCTGCCTTTTGATCATGGTCAAGGTCAATTAGCTTCAAAATAGATAGACTGCTTCTTCAACGATGCCGGCCTCCCCATCTCGCAGCCCTGGGGGCATCTGAACATAACCGTCAGGCATGGAGTGTCTGCACTGGAACACTCCATGGTTCTTCCAAGATACAGTCTTCTTCAGTTGTCATCTGCACATTGAATAAGCAGAGAGGAATGGGCAATGTGGTTCTTGGAATTTGGTCTCAAACTTGGGCAGTTTTCTGGCTTCTTAGAGACAGGGATATAAAAATCACAACACTTGTGTCACACTGTAAAAATGGTCTGAAATAATACAATGAAAACCAGAAAGGAAAGAATATGAAATCTATTTGCATTAGAAAATAAAGCCCTTCTATACAAGTCATCATTGCATTAAAAGTTGGATGATATAAGGAAAAAGTCCTTATTAAAGAGTCCCATAATATAAGGAATGTTCAAGGCATCTCACGCTGAAGAGGACATTTTTATTCAATTAGTCATCAATACAATATTTGACCTTAAATAATATTAATTTGGAATGTATGTTGCAAATGGACTTCTATATTTAAAGAGCTTCTAATTAAAAGAGTAAGCAAGGTAGAACATAACAAGAGCAATAAATAGAAAATAATCATTAAAATGTCATGTGTAGGGGGTCCGTCAAAGGCAGTGTGGATTGATTGGAAATAATTGGACCAATGCCACAAAAGCATGGAGCATATTCAAGCCTTGTTAGCAAAGAAATCAGCCGGAGATTGGAACACAATGTGTGTGTGCGCGCTTGAGTGTGTCTCACCTGCGTGATGGAAGCACGGGTAGGCCAGCAAGCTTCTCCTGGAGACTATAGCAAAGGAAGGGCAGTGCGGTGGATATCAGGGATGGAGAGAGCACAGCTAGCTCAGCATTCAGCACATAAAACAAAAGGTGCGAGGTGGCTTCCCAAGGTGAACAGTGCCAGGAAGTGTGGACGCAGAAGGGAGAGGGGCCTGGAGCGTCACAACGAGGTCACACAGGTTCTGCAGAGGTGACTGTGGCCACACAGGGTTCAGACAAGAGACCCTCTCCAGCCCCTTCCCTTATTCTAAAGAGGCTGCTTTAGCAAAGAGCAGCAGGCTGTGCTCTGGGGGGCTCTGGCTCTTCCTGGGGAAGGTGATCGGTGAATGGACAGAGACACACCAATCCATTTACCTTTGGGATTGTGGGTCGGAGGTGGCTTTCTTTGTCCTTTTCTTTTCTTCCTCCCTCCCTCCCTTCCTTCTCACTTGCATCATCTAAATTTCCTGCAACAAACATGTGCTGCTTTTATAAAAACATAATGTAATGCACTTTTTTGTAGTTTTGAAAAGGATATTTATCATACTCTGATGAACTTCCATGACTAAAGACTATGGAATAGAGCTTAGATGGATTTAAAAAGAAATTGTATTCTTGAGAGGCTGAACTAGTTGGGAAAGGTAGCCGTTTGATAAGGTAAAGGCAAGAGGACTTCAGAAGTTCCTAAAATGAATTTTAGGGCCCCTGGTATTCTCAATTTCTGGACCTGGACAGGGAGACCTCTCTGCTGATCATAGGGCATCTGTCGGCAGCAACATAAGAAAGTTCCTACTTGATGGATGCTCAGAGGGGCCGAGACCCAGTCCAGGTCATAGAAAAGATTAAGAGAAAAATAAAATAAAATAAAATAACAGAGGGAGAATTCATGCTCAGAGCTAAGGATTACAATAGGAAAAGAAAAAGGTTTAATACCCATGATATTAAAAAGATCATACAACTCAACAATAAAAAAACAAACTACCCTATTTAAAAAAAATGGACAAAAGACTTGAAAAGACAATTGTCCAAAGAAGACATAAAAAAGGTTCAACATCACTAGTGATTAGAGAAATCCAAATTGAAACTATAACGAGATACCACTTCCCACCTATTAGAGTGGTCACAGTTAAAGTGTCGGGAAACTGTGAATGCTGGAGAGGCTGTGGAGAGATAGGCACACTTATTCACTGTTGGTGGGAATGTAGAATGGTCCAGCCACTGTGGAGCACTGTTGGGCTGTTCCTAAGAAAGTTGAATATGGATGTTCCATTGGACCTGGTGATACCATTGTTATATACGCAGAAGAAGTGAGAGCAGTGACATGAACAGACATCTGCACACTGATGTTCATATAAGTGTTATCCACCATTGCCAAAAGTTGGAAACAACTCAGGGGTCCATTAACCGGGGAAGGGATAAACAAATTGTAGCGTATACACATGATGGAATATTATGCAGTGCCAAGAAGGAATGGCGTTGTGAAACATGTGACAACTTCGATGAACCTGGAGGACAAGATGGTGAGTGAAGCGAGGCAGACACAAAAGGACAAGTGTTGTATGATTCTGCTATTATGAACTACAGATATTATGTAAACTCATGAAATGAATCATTAGCACACAGGTCACCAGAAAATAGAATGAGGGTAAAGAAGGGAAAGCTGATGGTTAATCTGGGCAGAATTGGTTAAAAGGTTGATTCGGATCTCTGGAAATGAACTGACGTGGTGAGAGCACATCATGGGGTTTGTGACTAGCAGAGCTATTATATGGATATGATGGTAGTTGAAAGGGAAAGTCTGAGGACATGTATATATTACTAGAAGGAAAACTAAAAAAATGTAACATGGACTGTATAACATAGTGAAACCCCATGTGAAATACAAATAAGGGCGATATTGCACATATAAGATTGTTTTTACAAAATATAACTACGAATAAACTAGAAAGAAGGAAACAATAGCAGCTATGTACAGCAGGGGAAGCAGAGAGAGACGGAGAGGTGATCAGTTTTGTCTATTTGTTCAGTTTTTGTTTACTAGTATAATTATTATTACTGGGATGACGAAAATGCTCTAAAAATGACTGAGATGATAAATGCACAGATAAGTGGTTATATCGAATACCATTGTACACTTTGGATGGATTTATGCTTTATTAATATGTATCAATAAAATTGATTTGTTTAAAAAAAAAAAGGGAAAGAAAAGAAGAAAAACACCCCTATTAAACGACAGCCTAAAAAAATAGGAGTTTTCTTTTGATGACCCAATGCTAGAAACTCTTTCACGCAGTACCCTGCTGGCTGGCGGACGCATCTTAGCGGCTCATAAGGCACGGAGGCGTACAGGAAAGACCAGCCCCGTCTGGAGGGCCAGTGCCCGCTGGAAATGCCTACAATGTGTCTGGCAACATTAATTAAAGACAGAACCACTTGGAGGAAGTCACTCACTGAAGCAAAAATATGTGTTCCTACACAGGGTAATTTCCCCCGTAACTCCTTATTTTTTTATTTGCTGATAGGCAGAGACTTTTGATGAATACTTATGGGGCACTTCAGACTCGAGCAGGGTTAATCTCTTTAGGTTCAGGTGAGTTCATTTGAGCTGTGATTCACTCCGTTGGCTATCCGTAATGATTATTAACAAGCCTAAAGACCTCTGGGAGATGGTGGATAAAACGCAGCGCCAGGGAAGGAGGCTATCATTATGCTAATAGGGTCGGAATCATAATTACCAGGCGCGTGCAGTTTCCAGGGGATCCTGGGGAGTGGAGGAGGTCAGCAGCCGGAGGCTCCCGCCCCAGGAGCCGGGCAGGTGCGCGGAGCACCCACGCGCGCCCATTCTCACCGAGAGGGCTGTTCCACGCAGGTTCCCCTGCCTTTGCAATTCACTGACTTCTAGGGAGCTGAGGCAAGACGTGCAGGAACGACGTTCAGGCTTCCAGGACCAGCGACACGCTGTCACAGCCTGCAGGGCGGTGCTGCGGGGCCGCTCTCCAGCTCCATCCCATGCTTCCCAGCGGCTCGCAGCGTCCACGTATGTTTCAGCTGTGCGGGAGCCACCCACCGCCTCGGTTTAGCCCACAGGTGGTCCCCCGCTCCTGCTCCTGCCGATGCACCCAGCCCGGCCTGCCCTTCCTCTGTCAGCCACGCGCCGCCGACCCACCGCGCCCTGCTCACGCGCCTGTGTCCACACGGGGCCATGGGGTCTGGAGCGCAGAAACCCTAGATCTTCGCCCCATCCCTCTTTCCCCGGCACGCCTTGGCACAGACGGCTGATGCAAAGATTCAAAGGCGCCTGTTCTCTGAGTTAACGTCAGAGAACAGCCCGGGGTCCCCGGGTCCCCTCCACAGCCAATGATCTTCTCCGAGTTCCCCAGCTGCGGGGGGTGCTGCAGGGTGGGGGTCGTGGGGCAGGGAGGAGCCGACGTCCCCTGAGGGGCTACGGGGCCAAGGGGGAGTCCTCACTGCCGGCGCACACTCCCCGGCCGAGGGGCACCTGTCCTCCGTGCCGAGGGGCGGCCGGGGCAGCGCCCTCACGGCTCCACTGGATCCCGAGGAGCTGCACCCCGGGCTTGGCTCTTGCGCAGATCAGGGAAAAGTGGGCCTGTTTCAGGGAATAATGCGCACGTGGGAATTAACGCTCTTCCTAGCGGCCTTGGGTGGAGGGTGAGGGAAGCCGTGACCTCACCGGGGGCGAGGAGGAGTGGGCGGGCTGACACCCCCAGCTCCGAGGGTCTCCGGGTGGGTGAGGCAGCCGCTGGGCAGGAGCACGTGCTGGGGACCCCTGGGTGCCCCCGCCCTACCTCGGGGCAGGTTGTCATGGCAGGAGCCGAGAGTGCGCTTTATTTAGCTTTGGCCTGGTCTCTGCACATTCGGGTCTTAAAATCCATCCGTTTAAAAATTAAGGTGCCTGTATTCCTCAGCCAAAGGAGTGCTGACCGATACCTATTTTCGGAATTCATAACCATATCAAACTGCTTCGAGGCCGTTTATGCTTGGCCACGACAGCACGCCCCGCCGTCAGGGAGCCTGTCTCCAGGTCTCTCCCACTCGGACGTGGCAGGTGCAGGGAGACGGCTTGGGAGCAGGGGTGCCTCTGAGTTGCCGCCGTGAGAGGAACGGAGTGCCTGGGTGCTTCCGGGCGCGGCCCTCGAGCCGAGCCGTGTCTCGGAGGGCAGGGGCAGGCCGGGGAGGGTCTGAACGGCAGGGACGAGCGCCAGGGACCAGGCCCGCCCCCAGCTGCCGCGGCTCCGGGCAGCGCCGGTCACAGGGCCGGCGGCACCCCTACCCCACCCAGGCTTTCCCTCCCCCTCCCACGGGCAGCCGCCCCTCTCCCACCCCAGGGACCGTTCTCCGCAGGCAGGGTGGTATGCAGAGGGTGCCCCAATCACTCCCCATCCGCCGCACAGGTGGGCTGGGGGGCTGGATGCGCCAGGAAGCAGGACCACCTGGCACCCCAACTGAGCGCTTAAGAGGTGCCGGGGAGGACGTCAGCCCCCGGGGCCTCGTCCGTGGGGGGGTGCCTCCACACCACGTGCGATGGCAAATCCTGGTGGAGGAGGAGGCTCCGCTGGGTGGCGGGCCTGGGCTCCAGAAGAGGGCGTGCGTGACCCGGCGAAGAGTGGGTGTTGGGGCACGGCAAGGCCGAAGGACGGTGGCGAGTGCGGGGACCCCCATGATGACGCCCAGCATAGCGCCACGGGGACAAGCCCTCCCCGACCGCCAGCCAGACGTGCAGCTGGTAGCGGAGCATCCGCCTCTCGCTCTAAAGCCCGGAACTGGGGAAGCGGACGTGGCTCAACGGATAGAGCATCCGGCTACCTTATGGGGGGTCCGGGGTTCAAACCCAGGGCCTCCTGGCCTGTGTGGTGAGCTGGCCCACATGCAGTGCTGATGAGTGCAAGGAGTGCCCTGCCACCCAGGGGTGTCCCCCACATAGGGGAGCCCCACGTGCAAGGAGTGCACCCCACAAGGAGAGCCGCCCCATGCAAAAAAGTGCAGCCCGCCTAGGAGTGGTGCTGCACACATGGAGAGCTGATGGATGCAGCAAGATGACGCAACCAAAAGAGACACAGATTCCCAGTGTCACCAGATAACGCGGGCAGACACAGAAGAACGCACAGCAAATGGACACAGAGAGCAGACAACAGAGGGGGAAGAGGAGGGAAATAAATAAAATAAATCTTTAAAAAAAATAGATAAATAAAACCCAGAACTGAGGACTAGATCGGCAAAGCTGGGAAAGCCAGCTCTGTGGGGCGCACGATCCGCCTTAACTCTCAGTATTGGTGACCTGAGCAGTAGCTTTGTGGCAGGTGCCAACAATTCAGAGTGGGGCCAGAGCTGCCTTCTCTCTCCTAATGCAATAATTTAATATACAACTGGCCACCTTGATCAGCAAGTCGTGTAAACCTATTCGCGTAAGCCGATTAAGTATATTATTGCAAATATTTCAACCTGGAATGCTGACTCCCAGCTGTTACTTACAAAGGCAATTTGTTCCACATCCATAATTCTGATATTTGCCTGAAAACAACTCCAAAGGTACTGAAATGGAATTAATTAAATTCTCGCCTCCCTTTGGCTTACGTGCTCTAGGTCAGCATGCTCGGGGGAGCCCTTCCTACTTCCCTTTCGATGCCATTCAGGCACAGCACAGGTTCCTGACTCAGAATTTCCAGGCCCCTGTTTGGGATGCAGATGGGAACAGCGCCTGGCATGGTGGTGGGGTGCCCTGGAGAGCCCGGTCCCCCCCCCCCCCGGCCCCAGGCCCCAGGCTCCGGGCTCGCGCCGCCCTCTCCACGCGGCACCTGCAGTCAGCGCTTCCAGGGCCGCTGACTCCCGCTGCCGTCAGTGCTTCCCGGTTCCAGAAGCGCCCTCATCAGCAGCGCGCGTCCTGCGTGCGAGGGAAATCACGCGGCCGGCAAATCGCAGGTGTAGAGGCTCAGCGCACAGGGTCATAACCGCGGGCTCATGGGAGTCTGCTGTTTTCACTCGCAGTTGCTCCCCCTGGATGAATTTTAAACATACTGCGTGATTTTGTTGGACTAAATCCTTCACGAGAGACATTTCCACACATACTTAGAAGTTTCATCTGAAAGCTTTCATTAAAAAATACATATATACTTAATTAAAAGATCATGAAGCCTCTGAGTCAGGTCCCATTTTACCAATCAGGTTTAATTTATAAATTAATTTACTTTTTCAGTTCTATCTACATTGTACAAAGGCACCAATATTCCTTCTGTATAGTCCTGGGGGGGGGGTGTGGGAAATAAAAATAAAAAGATTTAATGCTTGGGGAAACGGACTTGGCCCAGTGGTTAGGGCGTCCGTCTACCACATGGGAGGTCCGCGGTTCAAACCCCGGGCCTCCTTGACCCGTGTGGAGCTGGCCATGCGCAGTGCTGATGCGCACAAGGAGTGCCCTGCCACGCAGGGGTGTCCCCCGCGTGGGGGAGCCCCACGCGCAAGGAGTGCGCCCGTGAGGAAAGCCGCCCAGCTAGAAAAGAAAGTGCAGCCTGCCCAGGAATGGCGCCGCCCACACTTCCCGTGCCGCTGACGACAACAGAAGCGGACAAAGAAACAAGATGCAGCAAATAGACACAGAGAACAGACAACGGGGGGAGGGGGGGGATTAAATAAATAAATAAATCTTAAAAAAAAAAAAGATTTAATGCTAAATGTTTCTCTTTTAACCATCGTGTGCAGCTCATCGATTCCATTTAGACTCAGCCCAGAGATGAGAATAAAGTTCTGTACATGGGGTTGGAATTGCTGAGGACAGGAACATGGGAAGGCGATTTTCCAAACCTTTTACTCTCCTTTCTCCATATCTGAGTAATAAACAGATCAATCGGTGAATGTTTTCCATAAATTTGTTCCTTATGTGCTTTATTGCTCCTTGGTATAAAGGAGTCCTTTGGAATGAATGACAAGATTCTTAAATTGTACTTCTGCCTGTCTGTGATGACGAATCCAAAGGTACACTCCCTCTTTTAAAAGCTTTGTACCCACATCACAGCGCATGATAAATTTCTCCTCTAACACAGAGTTGCAGGGAAAAGTTGAACAAGATGAGGATGATTGTAAGTGTATATTCGTCAGAGTTTAACGGTCCCGCTTCCCCATCTGGCAACCATCTCCCGTGGAGATCAAAAGGCCTGTTGCCAGCACTCGTCCATCCTCGCGGTTCGTGCCTGGGAGATGGGCGAGTCAGGGAAGTCCCTCAGCTGTCGGGGCGGGGGGGCGGGCAGGAAACAGGGCCCCTCTCTCGTGCCTGGCCTCCCCGCTCGAGCTCTCGTCCCTTACAGAGATCCTTAGTCCCTTTTTCCGGTCCGTGGGAACACTCAGGGGTGAGAACACATCCGTTCTTTTGAAGCTCTTCTCTCCGCAGTGGACGCCCAAGAGCAGGTGGGCCGAGGAGACAAATGGAGCCCTGCACTTCTCTTTCCAAAACTTCTGGGGGCTGCCTCCTCTCCTGCCCCCTGCACCGCTGACCGGGCCCTGAGGGTGGGCACTGCGTCCACACACACTCCTCCTGGAGTCCAAAGGGGAAGTGGCTGCCCAGCGGAAGTCCACACAGATGCTAACTCTAACTCTTCAGCGGCTGGGTGGATGCGGAATGCTTTTTCAATGTGAGGGGCAAAACTGTGTATTGATAGCATTAGTTATATGGAGCATTCTCCATTGGAGAAAATGGTGGGGCGCCTTTAAAGTGTTGCCACCTGTGTGACACTGTTTTGCTTTAGGGAATGTGCCTGTGTGATGCTTAGGGGGTAAAAATCACCCCCCCACACACACACACATATGCATGTTGATGGAAGATTGGTGGTACAAAGTGCACCCAGAGAGGCAACCCACCACCCAATTGGGCCGGCGAGGCAGGAGGAAAAGTCCTTTGTCAGACCTCCAAGGTGTCAGCTCCCATAGCCTTAGCTGCCCCCAAATAGCATTTGAATATTTGAGCGAGGTGCGCCAGGGAGGACTGTTAAGAAAGAAACCGGGGGCCGTGTGCCTCCATGCAGATGAAGAGGCGCTAAGTGTCCAAGTCGTGGGAACTTAGTGATTTGATGTCTGGGAAATGGGGCTGTTGAAAGCTTGCTATGTCCTTGCATTCGGAGGGGTAGAGATTGTACATTCCCTTTACTCACTGGGGGCACGTATATTTTTCATAGAGCTTCCTCCACTTACAAGCCCATGAAGAGTGTGTATTATGCGATTATTAATGATCATTTTGTACTGACAAGTTGTACCCACTGCTCAAATCATGAACAGAAAAAGATCCTTTGCCAATGAGTAGATTTAAACTCTATATTCCATGTCTGGACACGTTTAAGAGTGACTGCTTTTCATTTATGGTAGGAAATACTTGGAATGTTTGGGAAAACAATTGATCTTAATGATCAGTTAAGAGTGGGGCGTCACAGGCCCATGTTCCCATGAGTGACCCTGATGTGTCCATCGTTACCTGGATAATATTAATACTTATCCAGAAGGCTCCAGTTGTGGACCAGCGCCGTACAGGACAGCTGGGAGGCTTGGACGTCCACGCAGGCTGAGAGCCCCGACGCTGTACCATCACGCCCAAATGTTCCGGGGCTCTTCTCACCAGATGGTGTGCACGTGTCGGGCAGAGATTGCTGCTGGCTGTGCAGTTTGATTAAGGGTTTGCAGGGGATTGGGCCGGCAGTCGCTGGTGCACACGTCTCCAGAGAAGGATCGTGCCCCGGTGCACACAGCTCCAGCTGCTGAGCTGGGGGTAGGGGCTCTGGTGATGTCGGGAAGCTGGGGCAGGGATCTGGGGAGGATTGGCAGTCACGGGCCTGAGACACATGATTGACACAGCCTCTGGGCAAGGACGGTCAGCCCAGACAGTTCTTTGCTGTCATGGAAAAGTCTGAGCCAGAATGCGGGTCCACTTGGTTGTGGACAGACAGACAGACAAGTGGGTCTTGTGTGGGTGCCCACGGCCACCTCCCATGACGTCAGCCTCAGGACACCCCAGGGCTCTCTCTGTTCCCATGCCACCTGGGCCCTCCATTGGCTTCCCTGAACTCTGCGTGTGTTTCCTTGAAGTGTGGTTAGTGGAAACCCCTTCTGGAGCTACCAGCGCAGTGTCTCTGGGCCCTGGTCTTCTTCACGGACAGCAGAATGCCTGCGTGCTGGCTCCCAGCACCCTGCAGTAAGGGCCCCGGGGTGTGTCAGCAGGCTCTCCTCACTGACCACCTCACGGCCTAGGCACACCTGGTCCCCAGATGCCTCGAGAAGCAGAGTTGACACAGGGCAGCCCAGGCGTCCAGGCCTGGAGGCCCAGGACAACAGGATGGCGCTGATGGTGATGGGGTGTCTGCGGCTTTCATCTGTCAGACCCAGGGTCGAAACCCACCTTGGCACTAGCCAGGCACTCAGTCTCAGTGTCCTTTCCATCAGGGGAAAAAAGCAACACCAGCCTCACACTGTGGTGGAAACAACAGTAAAATGAAACAAATAAAATAATTAAAATAAATAAAATCTGTAAGCATGTGACCTTCCTACAGCAGAACAGATGCTCCTGGAATGGAGTTTCCACTCTGGGCTCTTATCCGGGGACAAAAATTCACCACAGGATGGCTGACTGGGGGTTTCTGGTGCCATCTGCTGCCAGAACACCATATCTTTCTTATCAAGCAGCCAGAGAGCAATAGTGTCAATGATGATGATGATGGTGATGATGATGGTGATGGCGATGATGGTGATGTTGGTGATATGACGGGGATGGCGATGATGATGATGAATGGTGATGGGGATGGAGACGATGGTGACGGTGATGATGATGAATGGGATGGGGATGCGGACGATGGGGATGGCGATGATGATGGTGATGATGATGGTGATGGCGATGATGGTGATGTTGGTGATATGACGGGGATGGCGATGATGATGATGAATGGTGATGGGGATGGGGACGATGGTGACGGTGATGATGATGAATGGGGATGGGGATGTGGACGATGGGGATGGCGATGATGATGGCGAGGATGATGGTGATGGGGATGATGATGGTGATGATGGTGATGGTGATGATGGTGATGTTGGTGATATGACAGGGATGGCGATGATGATGATGAATGGTGATGGGGATGGGGACGATGGTTACGATGGTGATGGTGATGGTGATAGGGATGATGACAGTGATGATGATGGCGATGATGATGATGGTGATGATGGTGATATGATGGGGAGAGTGACGATGATGATGATGGTGATGGGCATGGCGATGGTGATGGTGGTGATGGTGGTGATGGTGCTGACGGTGCTGATGGCGATATGACGGGCATAGTGAGGATGATGGCGACGGTGATGCTGATGGTGGTGATAGTGATGTTGGTGATATGGTGGGGATTGTGGCAACAGTGATGATGGTGATGGTGATGATGGTGATATGATGGGGAGAGTGACGATGATGATGATGGTGACGGTGATGATGATTATGATGGGGATGGGAATGATGATGGTGATGAGGATGCTGATGGTGATGCTGATGGTGATGATAGTGATGTTGGTGATATGATGGCGATGGTGATGGGGATGATGGTGGTGATGATGGTGATGGGCATGGCGATGGTGACGACGGTGATGATGGTGATGGTGCTGATGGCGATATGACGGGCATAGTGAGGATGATGGCGACGGTGATGCTGATGGTGGTGATAGTGATGTTGGTGATACGATGGGGATAGTGGTAACAGTGATGATGGTGATGGTGATGATGGTGCTGATGCTGCTGATGGTGATATGATGGGGATAGTGAAGATGATGGTGATGGGGATGATGATGTAATGGTGATGGTGACGGTGCTGATGGTGACAATGGTGGTGATGCTGATGGTGCTGATGGCGATGGTGATGATGGTGATGATGGTGATGATGATGATAATGGTGACAATGGTGATGGGGATGATCATAACCATATTAATAAAAGCTTGCCCTTATTAAAAAGGGAAGAACAAAAATTATTATACCGTGAGAGTAGGGAAAAACTCATCTTTCACACACTTCATGTAAAAGTCAAGTGAAACTGATGGAACTTGATTAAGTGCCAAGGGAATATAAAAATGGAAACAAACTAAAAAGTTCTGAAAACCACAACATTTTCTGACAGCTTCCCAAATGACTATGATGCTCATGGGATTGAAAAAGTAAATGATTAAAGATCTGATTTAGACTGAGTTAAAGGCTTGATGTCAAACATATTGTTAAGGTGGTGTTTTTTTGTGTGTGTGTATGTGTGTATTTCACAGTAAACATCAAAAAAGCCACTGCTGTCTTAACATCATCTACATGATGTCTAAAATGCATGCAGAATTCATCTCACTCCTCCAGCTAGGAATAGGAGCTGTCTGATTCTGTTATCCAAGGATGGAACCAGGACTCAGGGCCCATTTGCCTCTGCCCTGCCAACTGCATCACAGTCATTTCAGGGGTCAGCTGTTAGTGCAAAGCAGCTGGAGGGATGCCAAGGCACACCCAGGCACTCCCAAGGTACCAACTGCAGCCACTCCTGCAGCACATTCTCCAAACTGTTCTCATCCTGTCCCCAGAGAGTAACTTTTTAACTATTGTATGATCCTTTATACATCTTTATGTTGACATTTAAAATTTCCCATCATAACCACTGAGTTGCAAAGTATATAATCCTTGGTGAATTACAATATTACTCTTTTAAAATAAAATTGTTTCTTCACTCTTTTGACTGATTGGATACCCACTGGCTTTTATTTAAAAACACAAAAGAAATTGCAAAATTTAATTATGACAATAAATTGCTAGTCACCATCATCTATGAAAAAACATACAACCTCTTCTTTAACTGTTAAAAATTTTGCTTATCTTATTTTCCTTTAACTCCTATTTCATTATATTTACACTTATAATTTTATCTACTGTAATACATTGCTCTTCCATCATTTTTTGATCACTCGATCATTCTTCTCCACAATGAAAATATGTCTAAAATTGAAATTTTATTTTTTTCCTAATTTTCTGTAACTTTTTCTTCTGGATTTAGTAATCATAAGAAAAATTATTTGTTGAAATTTGAAAGCAATAAGAACATATTATACATCTAAAAGTTATTAAACATAAAAGTACATTTTTATTAGAAAGGCCTCTATAAATAAAACGGATGTTTATTGATAATATTACTTAATGCTGAAATGAAACATGCTTCAAATATATTCATTTGGTTGCTGCTATAATTGAAAGCACATAAAAGTCGAGTGACTAGATAAAGTTTTGGTAGAGCAATATCTTTCAATTCTCTGAAACCTGGAGTTCTAGACCAAATATCACATAGTGAACTATCATCAAAATTATTTTACTGGTCAGCTGGCAACTCAACCTGTTTTCTCCTTTAAATTGGATGACTACAAAGAAGAGGGAAGCACAAGACTTAAAGAGGATTCTGAGCCCAAATACCTTGGAGGGACAATGTGCCATGGCTAAGGTGCAGACAGAAAGACAGACAACTTCCTCTGGTGGAGTGGGAAAAGGGTCACTGGAAAGGGAGAGAAAAGCAGATCAGTTTTCAGAAAGATGCATCTGGAGGTTGAGGTTCTGGGAAGCAGTGTCTTTAAAGCCTCTGTGCTCATGCCCCTTCTTCTCGGGGTCCACATGCCTGAGTTGGCATCTTGGGCTCCGTGTACCTGGAATGACTTGAGAGCACTTAGCTTTTCTGCAGTAATTTTGGACAGCAATTAAGGTAAGCTCAAAGGGAGGCCATTTGACATGTTGGGATAAAAACTCCCAACGTCCTGCAAAGTACTGGACAGCTGGGGAGAGGTCAAATGACAGCACATGGAGGGAGTGACCCCACTGACCAAGCATCATCATGAACTGTGGTGATTTGCTTGGAAAGAAGTGTCCATGGCCAGGGACGGGGAAGAGATGGGCATCAAGGAGCCTCCAGTCTACACAAAGAAAAACAAAAAAAGCAAAAATTGAAACCAAGTGACACCAGACGTTCCCAACATAAACACATGCCTTGGGATTGTTGAGACCATACCAAGGCTTCTGACTGCTAACCTGTAGTCCCTGGTTACAAACTTTTTGGGAACAATAAATAGATTAATTTAAAGGGAATACTTTAAACTCATATGCAACTCTCCAAATAGAGGGGAAGAAAACTGTGCTTTTATTTACTATCTGTTGTGTCAACTGTTGGTTTCTGTGGAAAGTAGAAGAGGAGGTCAAACTTCCATAGAATTTTCCTAGTAGCAAGTGACCTGGAAAACAGAAGAGCCTCCCGAAGGGAACAAGCCACAACTTTTGAGTGGATACCATGCCATCTATTGCAATCGAAGACACCTGAATTCCAGGAGCCAGGGTCCATGGGTACGGCCCTCGCACGTCCTTTCAAGAAGGGAGGCGCCACCCTACAGCTCCACTTGTACGTGCTCTGAATTTTAGAAACCACTTTTTTATCTGAGTCTTAAGCAGGCATTTTAAAAAATGACCTCTGATTTTCAGAACATTCACAGAGTTCCGAGAGCCCCCTTCCAGCTTCACCCGGCTTCCACGAATGTCCTCGTCTCATGCAGCCGTGGCCCATTGGTCAAAACCAAGATACCAACACAGGTCCGACACTATGTATCCGCAGCACACAGCCCTTGTTGGGGCCCACCAGTTCTCCCACCCGCGTCCTTCCTCTGACCCAGGATCACACGTTCCAGTTACAGCTTCGCGGTTTGATCAGGCATTTCGTAGCAGGTTTGGCTCAGGGCGGGTTTGGCGGAGGCTCCCTAATGACGAGATCGGGGCTCATGTTTTGGGGAAGAAGACCACGGAGGTGAAGGGGCCATCTCGTCTCCCCGAGTGGAGGGCGCCTGATGCTGGCTTGACAGCCGGGCAACGTCACCCTTCTCCACTGGCCGAGGCGGGGGTGGCCAGTTTCTCCACTGTAAGCTGCTGGTCTTTGGAAGCAAGTCGCTGAGTCCACACTCATGGGGTGGGGGGTAGAGATAAACTCCACTTCTTGGAAAGAAGCATATTTACACAGCTTTTTTGGAATTCCTCTATTAGACGGAGTTGTCCTTCCTCTTTTTCTATTTAATCGTGGGATTTATTCTAGCTAAGAATTTCACTATCCATGCCATAGGTCCATAAAATAAACACAGTCCTTTTTTACATGTGTAATTAGAAAAGGTTAGAAAGACTCACCGGTGCTAATTAACACATGACTTTTCAAATTGGCTGATTCTGGTCTGTATCCTTCTTTCTGGAGTTTGCACACAAGGACACACACAGACACAAACCTTCTGAAAGCAAAGGCGTAGCTGCATGGCTTAGTGTGAACACAACTAATTACACTAATTGCAGCGAGGGAGTGCGTTTTGAAAGCAAGCGTGGGGAAGTCCTTTTTGTCCTGCATTGCTTGTTCTCATTTGCATTCACTGCACTGAAATGCAACCAGCTCTTCTTACTCTCAGCTCACTCCGGGGCAGAGCTGGGGCCTGCAGCTGGAATTTCAAAGGGAAATGGAGGCAGCGGTATTAGGATTTTATTTCACAGCTCAGGGGTTTTGCTGACTGCTCAGGTAGGCCAGCGATGTTTTGTTTAGATGTTGACACAAGCCGCCCGGCCTCCTGGCAAGAGGCTTACTTTACAGAGTGATACTGGGGAGGCCTCAATGAAGCATAAGTGTTAAAAATGTGGACTCAGGTATCGGGCGATATTTTAAACAATTACAGATGGCGCAGCGCTGGCGGTAACTGACAGCAGTGTCAGCCCGGGGAAGGGCTTTGACAGGCCCCGGCGTCCGATGATTAATTACTGCGAGCTGTCTCTGCGCATTCCAATTTCCTCTCTTGCAGCTCACAGCTCGAGTCAGATCTGTAGCTCTTATTACACCGCACAGCACAGGAAATGTCTTTTCATTGCCCTATCCAAGGACCACTCACGGCTGGAGAAGTTGCTCCAGCAAGTCCCCATCTGACAGGACGGATCTGCAGGAGATCTGGCGCAGGGATCCCTCAAAAGAGCAGGCAGTGGGGACATCGCCTCTTTTCTCCACTTATCTTACCTTGACGATGACTTACAAATCAAACCCGGCCACGGGCAGCCCGCCTACGGCCCGCAGCTGGGATGGCTTTGGTTTGGAGGGTGACAGGACGAGGCCCATGACATTGACTAGTTGCTTGCATGTCACCAAAACGATACTTTGCTCTAGATCCCGGAGGACATGATGCCCACAGACTTCCAGGACGAGGCTGAAGAAATGAATCCTTTCCATTCTATGCCACTTGCTGTCCTCGCTCCTCTGGAAGGGGAGCTCAGCACCTGTACCAGCCCATGGGAGAAGCAGGGGGTGGACTCCGGAGCTCCCATAGGTCTGCAGTCAGTGATGGGGGCTGGGGTGGGGGGGGGCATCTGCCTGTGGAGCTGCCCAGCCTGGCCGTGGGACCCTGGGAGCCTCCGGGCCGATGCCCTCCACAACCTGCTGAATGTTCTAAAGGGCGGCTCCCGTGGGCAGCCAACTTTTACGTTTACAGCTTTGCAAACAACTGTGAAGTCAGCAAACCTCTGATACCTACTCCGTGAGGGTAAATCCAGGCCACTGGAGGGGAGGGGGCTTCTTCCTGAAGACTGCCGGGTGACGCCAGGGACCAGAGCAGGTGTGGGGGCGAAGCATCCGGGGACTGAGGTTTTCCAAAGGCGTCCCCGGAGAGCATGGCCCCTCTGCGGGATACCAGGAAGCCCACACAGCCTTCAGGCCACCTGAGCCTACGACTGGGGTGCGCTGGGGGAAGCAGCCTTGTTCCAGCAGTGCCAGCCGAGAGCAAACTTGGAGGGCAGCAGTGGGCAGATCTCCAGGATCCAGAAGCCCTGCCGGCCCTCTTCCTACCTCTTCTCCACCCCGCCCGCCTCACTCTGAGCACCTGTGGGGTTGCCTCTTTTGGCTGCCCAGGTGAGCAGGGATGGGCCCTGAGCACCCAGTAGCCACACTTCCCGGGTCCCCTCCAGGCGATGGAGTCCATGGGGAACGCACAACTCGGCAGGGTCTGAGGCCAGAGGTGCCCAGGCCTGGTGGGGGCCGTGGGGGCCCAGAAAGAGGCACCTGAGTCCTACCTGGGCTGGAAGTGGGGGCCTGGGCCACCTACCTGTCCTCTGAGACCACCCCCTCCAAGTCAGACGTGTGCACAGTCCGGTGGGTGCTGCAAGGCCTGGGATTCGCCTTTTGGGGTTTCAGGCCCAAAGGAGCTGGAAGGGGGCGTGCCAGGGGGGGCCCCTTAGGGACACTCTGCCAGCAAGCGCGCTCTGCGGCCTCGGTCTGTGCCGGCCTCTCTCCTGCCTCTCTGGGTGGGAGGGCAGGGCATCCTCCACCCAGGGAGGAGGCGGCATCTAGAATGCGGGGGGCACGTGGCAGCCATGATCCGGGGGCCGTGCCGGCCTGGGCCTGCCGAGAGACGCCGGGTCCCCAACAGGGCTGGCGCCCCACAGCAGGCCGCGACATGGCCCAGCCAGGACGCAGGGGACGGTGCCCAAGCGCAGGCGGGCTGGCCGGCGGCCCCTCGGTCTAGACGCGTGCCGCCTGGGAACGCGCCTTTGTTATTTCCAGGAAACACACCCTGTCATGGGGAGAGTCGTGTTTGATCAAGTCCTCCGGTCAGGTTCTCTCCGGCTCTGTGCTTTCGCCCAGCACGGGTCCTGTTTCCTTTCTCTGGCAATTAGCCTCCAGACTTTCACATCCCGGTCCCCGGGGCCGGACCGGGGCGGCAGGACGCGGCCGGCGCAGGAAACCGGCGGCTCCCGGTGAACCGGGGTCACTGAGACACCTGGGCTGGGCCCCGGGGCCCTGTCGGGGGGCGGCCCCCCGCCTCGCGGCATCTGCCGCGCTTGCCTGGAAGGGTGGGTCTCGGGGCGCTAGGCCACCTCGCCTTGGAGCTGGCGGGCAGCGCGGCCACCAGGGGCCTTAGAGGAGAGCGTTCCACCTGGAACCAAGCAGCAAAAAAACAGGCTTCTCTTGGCCTCCTGTGCGACCATGAGGAGCAGGACAGGCTTTGGGGCGAGTCTTCGGATTCTTCTGGTTTCCGTTTTTACTTAGTTTTGTGGATCTGCAAGGCAGGGAAGGAAAGGACACTCGTGCTAGCAGCTGAAACCCCATGCCGGGCACGCAGGCGCCGCCTGCCTCGTTAGTGGCCTCGGCAGCAGGGACACTGCAGGAGAATGAAGTTCGGAGAAGCGGGCCACGCACCGGCGCCCCTGCTCGCAGGCCCATGAGCAGAAGTGGGAGATCCAGCCAGCTTTGAAAGCCACGCCTGCAGCCTCCGAAATGGGGCCCTTTCCACCACAAAGCCCACAGTCCAGCGTCACCCTTCTCTGTTTCTGAGATTCTGACGAAGGTTGGGCCAAAGGCTTCTTCAACTGGATGTTTCCTTCCTACCTTGCTGAAACTAAGGAGAACTCTAAGGCTGCACAAATTGGAAATGTTTGGCTGACTCCAGGAAAGAATGAATTTGAAAACCAGCTGGTATTCAAAGAGTTAATAGCCTCACTATATAAAATCTCTTAAGAATAAATTAAAAAAAACTAAAAAATAAAAGGCCCTAATAGTAAAATAGACAGAAGACATACAAAGATCATCTACAAAGGAAAAAACGTAAATTTCAATTAAGCATCTAAAGAAATGTGCTACTTAATAGACATCAAATTTACACGGATACAAGTTTAAACAGAGATAGTATTTTTCCATCTACTCTATTAGCTTCAAAGGTTTGAGAAATGACTATATCTATTGTAGTAAAAAATGTGGGAAAGAAGTGTATTCTCATACACTATTGATGAGAATATAAATCAGGACAAACTTTCTGGAGGGTAATTTGGCAATATTTTTTGCAAAGCCTTAAAGATCTGCATATTCTGCAATATTTCCATTTCTAGGAATTCATGCAAAACTATTGAACAGATGTGCAAAGGTTTTTGCTTAAGGATGTTCACATTAGCAATGTTTGTAATAGTGAAAAATTTGAAATAGCTTAGATTTCCAAAAATAGGCCTTTGGTGGATAAAGAGTGATACAGCTTTACAATAGAATTCTTGGTAGTCATCAAAGTAAAGGTGAAGATCTTTATTTATTGATGTGGAAAAATGCTCACAATATATTTTTATATTAAAAGTTATAAAATAGAATTATGTCATTTTAATTAAATGTATAAGGACCTAAGCAAAAGAAAAAAAAATCAAGACCTGAAGAAAATCTGGTTTAATTTAGAGCTTTGCAGAGATTAACTTTGGGTGATAAAAATTGGGTCAGTAAGTTTCTTTTTTTCTTACATTTTTGCGCTTGCTAATTTTCTTTGTTCACAATGAATATTTCTTACTTTCATCATTTCAGAAGAAAATAGTTATTTCAATTGTGCAAAAAGCATGCTGCCTATTTGTAGTGCTTGGAAGTTGGATAACTGTGAGGAATTATGTTTCAGTTAAATAGAGCAGATTCTTTACACTTTTCCAAAGAGCTGCTTGCAATAAAGCTCTGGCATTTCCTCTTTTCTTTTCTAAGCACTCTTGAATCCAAGCTATTTGCATTCCCATAACCTTACTCAATGTTTAGCTCTGGGTAGCTAGTTATTGATAAAAAACATTTTTCTCTGGTTCTCTTCAAGAGGGTAGAATATGGACTGTATTTTATCTCTCTTTTAACTAGCAACAATATATTCTATTCAATGGTTGTAAATCCCTTCTGAGTGGTCCATTCTTCAAAACAAAACAAGTGTGTCTATAAATATCTGCATTTTTTTCGTTTCCCTTTGGAAAAACTGTCTTCATAAATGTTTTCAATAACTAGTCCTTTGAAAACTTTTTAAGGGAGCATGTATTAAATATCACCTGATTCTGATATAGTAGGCTCATTTTTTGTGTATGGATACGTTTTTTAAGGGATATACCACGGAAAATGTCAATGTTATTGACTCCAGGAAACCGGTTTTCCTGCTGTCCTTTCCCTGCCGCAGAGTTTAATTCGGATGCCACTTTGCCCGCAGCTGGCACGCACCCTCATCTCCTCCAATAGGAGGGGCCCGCGTCCCTCCTTGTTTTTTATGACCTTTACATTTTTGAAGCGCCCTGGTCAGGTATTTTGTAAAGTGCCCTCAACTTGGGCTTGTCTGGTGCTTCCTCACGCTTGGCATGACGGCGTGCGTTTTGCAAGGATTGCCTAGAAAGGAGGCAGCGAGCGCCCTTCTCGGCCCGCCCTGGCCAGGGGCGCCCGCTGTGAGTCTGTCTTATTTCTGGGTGCCTGCACACTTCCTCCCCCCTGGTTTGGTCAGCAGCAGGGTGCCACTGTTAATTACCCAGCTCATCACTGTTGCGCTCTGATTGCCTAAGATGTTAATACCCGGGGAAGCTGGGTGAGAGGGAGACTGGACTCTGTTCTTTCTGTCACTTTTCTGTAAGTCTAAAATTAGTTGAAAATGACAAGTCAAAAAAAGAAAGCAGCAGCATACTATTTATCCAAGAGCAGAGCAGTGCATGGAAGTTTTCTGAGAGCTGATGGCTGTCCCCAGCACTGTGAAAAGAGACCCCTACATCCAGGTGCTGCTGTGGACAGACTGACAAGGCTGAGGACGGCTCTCCAGGAGGAAGGCGAGCCAGCAGCCCAGGGAGAGCGGCCGATGGCTCAGGCAGGCAGTGGCCAGCGCTGAGGGCACCAGGACAGCTTGCCCTGCGCTTCCCAGAGGAGGGACCTGCGCCTGCCCAGCTTCCAGCTGGACGGTCACCGTGTGTGGAAGCTGGAGAGCTGGCATGACCCGGCGGCCCCTCTGTTCATGGAAGAGGAGCCAATGGGGCAGACCGGCCGCTCCTGCGTGGCCTTGTGTGGAGGGGGTCAATCCCAAACGGAAACACACCCCCGCACGCCACATTCCTTCTGCTCCTGGAGTTAAATGAATAACCGTCACCAACACAGGGAAATAAACAGAGCCGCGCACAGGACAAAGCAGAGCAAGATGCCGGACCCTGACGGCCTTCCTAAGCCGCTCCGGCCGTCCCCTCCAGGCTCCAGCCGTACCCTCCAGTGTCCAGGCCCTCCTCCCTCCAGGCCGTCGCCTCCAGGCCGTCCCCTCCAGGCCATCCCCTCCAGGCTGTCCCGTCCAGGTCCTCCCCCTCCAGGCTGCCCCCCTCCAGGCTGTCCCCTCCAGGCTGTCCCATCCAGGCCCTCCCCCTCCAGGCTGCCCCCCTCCAGGCCGTCCCCTCCAGGCTGTCCCATCCAGGCCCTCCCCCTCCAGGCTGCCCCCCTCCAGGCCGTCCCTTCCAGGCTGTCCTGTCCAGGCCCTCCCCCTTCAGTCTGCCCCCTCCAGGTCATCCCTCCAGGCTGCCCCCTCTAGGCCATCCCCTCCAGGCTGTCCCATCCAGGCCCTCCCCCTCCAGGCCGTCCCCCCTCCAGGCCGTCCCCTCCAGGCTGTCCCGTCCAGGCCCTCCCCCTCCAGGCTGCCCCCTCCAGGCTGTCCCCTCCAGGCTGTCCCGTCCAGGTCCTCCCCCTCCAGGCCGTCCCCCTCCAGGCTGTCCCTTCCAAGCCGTCGGGTTCAGACCAGCAGGCTGAGTCCTGACGCCCGAGGAGCACGAGCTTGAGGCCGCGGGCGAGTGGCACTCCCTGCGGTCGTGCGATGGGTGGTGCTGGCGGGATTCGGAGAGCGCACTCATTCGGCCATTGCAGATGTGCACACACGTGTGCGTTGAGAGAGACAGAGTTGGCTGCCAGATGCACCTCTGGGCTTCGTCCCGAGATCGGGCTGTGGCACAGAGTGGGGACGCGCAGATGCGATCCATCCTCAGCCGCCTTCACGCCGAGACCTCCACGGCGGCGCTTGGGAGAGCCTCGGGGTCGAGTGCTGGCCAAGCAGCAGAGGCTTCCCAGGGTGCTTGGAGGGTCAGCGATGGCCCCCGGGGCCCCGGTCCCAGTGCCGACAGGCTGCCAAGAGGCCCCTTTGGCCTTCAGCGCTGAGCTGCCCTGTGGTTGAGCCCCCACCTGAGCAGGTTGTCCCCGGGAGGCGAGCTTCTCTACCCGGGGGAGCCTTAGGAAACCCAGCGGGGACGTCAGCCCTGCAATGGCCATCGGCCAATTTAAATTTTTGTTTAACTACTTTGCTATTCAATTATTGTCTTTGCTTTTCTAATGAACGAAAAGAGAAGGGCACATTTCTCTTATGCTCTGGACCATAGAAAGGCATTAAATATATATGGAGAGCAGGGGTCAAGCCGGCAGTAGCCAAGGGGCAGTGCTGCCTGCGGCGGCGCTGGGGAAATAAACGGACCTGCAGCTGTTTTCCCACTCCTTCTTGGGGCCTCGTGTTCTCATCTTTACTTATATAATTTATATTTAATTATTCATCAAACGTCTATGACTTCGCCTCCGTCGAAGCAGTTCACTGTGATTCGGGGGCGATGAAAATCTGCCTAAGGCTAGCATCAAATGCCTGGCCAACTGGGGGCAAAAGGCAAGGTCTTTTCAAAGAAGTTTCTATCCGGCTTTGGCCGAGCTGCCCTGGGCATTAGCCTCGTGAGTGCCTCACCCTTGTCCATCCCCCGGGCCCTCCACGGCCAGCTCGGACACGCGCTAAGAGCTGTGCTTACGCTCCAGCTGCCGACAGGACAGGTCCAGTGTCTCGCCACTTTTCTCATTTATGAGAAACAGATTGATAAAGTGGCTAAACACTGAATTTAAAAATTCCTGGAATGGAGAGAAAAACAGACACACACATTACAAAAGGTGAGATTTTCTTTGAAATTTTCATGACAAAATTCAATTGGCAACACTGTCTGCTGCCCCTAGTCCCCTTCATAAATTTGATTTCCTGGGGATTATGCATAAAATGAGACCAGGTTCTGAATATTTACCCAAAAAAATGACATCATATTTTATCTTAAGTTTTCATCTCATTTTCTTTTTTTTTTTTAAAGATTAATTTTATTTATTTATTTCTCTCCCCTCTCCCCCCCACCCCAGTTGTCTGTTCTCTGTGTTGATTTGCTGCATCTTCTTTGTCCGCTTCTGTTGTTGTCAGCAGCACGGGAATCTGTGTTTCTTTTTATTGCGTCATCTTGTGTTACCTCTCTGCGTGTGGGCACCATTCCTGGGCAGGCTGCACTTTCTTTTGCACTGGGTGGCTCTCCTTACAGGGTGCACTCCTTGTGCGTGAGGCTCCCCTACACGGGGGACACCCTTGCATGGCACGGCACTCCTTGTGTGCATCAGCACTGTGCATGGGCCAGCTGCACACGGGTCAAGGAGTCCCGGGGTTTGAACCGTGGACCTCCCATGTGGTAGACGGACGCCCTAACCACTGGGCCAAGTCCGCCACCTCCTCTCACTTGCAAATCACTCTTTAGAATACTACAGTAAAATACCATTTGATTTTTATAAATTCCACTCCTTGTAATGATAGACAAGGAACAAAGGTTGCTAGTTGGGATGATGAGTGAAGCTTTAAAACTTTTTAAATGATAACTGTAATAGCTAGTATTTTAGCACTCCCTACCTGCCAGACACTTGGCTAGATGACTTTTATGGGCTGCGGTGCCACGGAGGCGTACGATTTCCATCTGCAGCACCCATCCTTTAAGAGGCAGCAGAGGCCCCATCCTCCTGGCTGGCTGCTTCCACCTCAGCCGCACTCCTGCCTCTATCCACCCTCCCTACCCTCTGGGAGGGGACGAGGACTGAGCTAACTGCCGAATTTGAGAGGATCCAATCTGGTTCTGCTCTGCAGCACCCCCTCCACTTGAGCTGCCGGCTAGTGGGGTGCCCACCTCTGCCACACCATCCGTGCCCTTGGGTGCTCACCTCTGCCACGCCATCCAGGTCTGTGGGTGCCCACTTCTGCCACGCTATCCATGCCCGTGGGTGCCCACCTCTGCCACGCCATCCAGGTCTGTGGGTGCCCACTTCTGCCACGCCATCCGGGCCTGTGGGTGCCCACTTCTGCCATGCCATCCAGGTCTGTGGGTGCCCACTTCTGCCATGCCATCTGGGCCTGTGGGTGCCCACTTCTGCCATGCTATCTAGGCCTGATACCCACATGTCAGGCATGTTGTTAGTCTCTTTCTGCAGTTAAGCATTGATAAACCCTTTGGGCTGTGGATCTAAGGCGTCTTTTCCAATCAGCCTCATCAGAATTACTAGGGATAGCTTGTTTCCATCCCATGTGTTAATTTTTTACCGGTGTTTTGATGGGGAGAGAAGGGAATGGGGGTTTATGAACCAGCCCCCTAAAATTCCAGCAGTGGGCTGCTCCTTCCATTAGATAGGAGTGTTTCAGCAGGACAGTTCCACCCAGGAAGGAGCCCACGATCTCAAATGCAAAACTGAGGGAACAGGGGAGGCATGCCCAGCTGCCAGGGAGCTCAGCGTGACAGCAGTCGAAGCTGAGGTGGGGACAACCTATTGACGACTCCCCTAAAAAGCCTCCTGCAATCTGAACCGGTTGCGCTGACCGTCCTCTCTTGTGTGTGAATGTCTCTTTCTTCTCCCTCAATTCTGACGTCTGGTCTGGTGTAGGCTAACCTTTTTTTTTTTTTCCAAATTATTTATTTATTTTTAAAAATTACATTCAAAAAATATGAGGGCCCAATCCACCCCACCGCCCCAACCCCCCACTCCCCCCACAGCAACACTCTCTCCCATCATCGTGACACATCCATTGCACCCGGTAAGTACATCTCTGAGCATCACTGCACCTCGTAGTCAATGGTCCACATCATAGCCCACACTCTCCCACGTTCCATCCAGTGGGCCCTGGGGGGATCTACAATGTCCCGTAATTGTCCGTGAAGCACCACCCAGGACAACTCCACGTCCCGAAAACGCTTCCACATCTCATCTCTTCCTTCCATTCCCCAAACCCAGCAGCCACCATGGCTACCCTTCCCACACACATTTCACATTTTCTCTGTGGACATTGGATTGGTTGTGTCCATTGCACATCTATGCCAAGTGGGGGCTTAGATTCCACATGGATACTGGATGCACTCCTCCTGCTTTCAGTTGTAGACACTCTAGGCTCCATGGTGTGGTGGTTGACATTCTTCAACTCCATGTTAGCTGAGTGGGGTAAGTCCAATAAATCAAAGTGTAGGAGCTGAAGTCTGTTGAGGCTCTGGGCCTGGGTGTCATATTATCAGTCCAGAGATTCAAATCCCCTACATATATCTTAAACCCAGCACCAACTACAATTCCAATAAAGTAGCATGCAAGTCTTGTGAAAAGAGATCCCCTCTGAGTCCAATTCCATCACGCAGAAACACCAGCTCCAAAGAAGGGCCATCTGCCATGGCAGTGAACCCCATCTGCCATGACCATAGAATCTGTGGGTCTCTTCATCCCTCAAAAGAACCAATACCTGGGGTTGTATCTACTTTATCTGTCTCTTAGACTCTGCTCAGTTGTGCATAAGGGCATTCCTTCTGACAACCTCCAGACTCTTTTTTAGAGACTCATAGCCTTATAATCTCATTTCTCCTTTCCATTTCCCCCTTCCATTAGGTCAAACAGCATTTTGAAGTCATGTTATTATATGTAGACAGGGATATTCTGCTGATCCGTATTGAACCTTTAATTCAAGGTCATTTTCTAGTTGCATCTTCAGCTGGTATGTTGTAGTGATCCCTCGGTGCCAGGGAGGCTCATCCCCAGCTGTCATGTCCCACGCTGGGGGAATGCACTGCATCTACATGCTGAGTTTGGCTGTGAGAGTGGTCACATTTGAGTAACATGAGGGCTGTTAGGAGGAAACTCCCAGGCACAGTGCTACTCTAGGCCTTGTTCTTATTGCAGGTGTATAGGCTCAAAAGCATAGCCATTAGTATCAGGAGCCCACTGTTGGGCCCTCCTTCCTTCCTGGTTCTTGCCGTTGCACCTGGGGGACTGCCGCTGCTCCCCCAGGGTCCACGACAGTGACCCCCTGGCCAGGAGCCCAGTACCCCACCCAGCTGTTGTTTTTAATTGTTTTCACTATGAGTATATCTAGACATTACTATATACCCTGGGCATACGCCCTGTATAACTCCCTGTCAACCATATATATCCTGTCAATAACATCCTATATCAGTATTCCTCCGCTGCCATTGTTGAACCACTCTGTGATCCAAAACTTCCTGTAAAGTGAATCCCAACATAATGTCAGCTTCACAAGAGTCTTAGATCACCGAAATTCATCTATACAATATACAGTACTTCCCCAGATCCACCATAAAACCTTTTCCCTTCCACAGCGATAATCTTTTAGCTTATTCATATCATATTTCCTGAAACTGATGTACAGATTCCGAGACAATAGATTTCAAACAAGGTGACATCTGTGCTTACTATGTGGTCCATACTTTAGGTTGTACAGTTTTCTAAATTTTTTAGTTATCCTATATTTTGCCTTATGATTTACATTATTAGTCTGTCGTCCCCTATATGTTTTTGGTGTAATATTACATGTTTTATATTCATCCTCGTGTACTCTCACAGAACTCCTCTTCTTAGATCTTCTTCTTTCAGTCGGCACAACTCTTGCGTCAGCCCAGCAGCAGTGGACGCCGCTTTCCCGGGTCATCTATTTCACTGTCTCGTTCGGAGAGGTCACACATAGGAAACCTACCTGTGCTGCAGTTCGAGTCTAAGCCCTTGGGTCCCCGCAGAAGGAAGATGGATCGTATTACCTGGGATGGCCCTGAGGCAAATCCTTAAGTAGGACTCTGATGAATTCAGGGCTGTAAAGAAATCAAGCTCTATTCTAATCTCTGCACTTCTTTTTTTTTCAGATGTGGAAACAGGTCCCAGGGACCCCCAGTGACTTCCCGAGACCAGGGGGCGAGTTCCCAGTGGTCAGTCCCTCCCCTCGGCAGCTCCGTCTCAGTTAACGGGTCTTTCGTGATAGGGCTGCTCAATCCCCAACCTCCTCCTTGGGTCTCGTGTTGCAGGACCTGGTATTCTCGACCTCTCCAATAGAAGCCAAGTGGGGAGATCTTTCCTCTCCCAACTTCCTGGCAGGAAGGGGTTTGACATGTGACCATCCCACCCAAGACCTTTAACTTGGAAGGAAGACCTCAAATTCCATTTGGGAGTTGATGACTTGCCCACATGGACCACGGGAAGGCCAGCAGCAGTGTCTGCTCACCCATAGCAGTGATTCCTGACCCTCACATGAGTTCTCTTTCCCGTTACTATTAGATATGTTGAATTCCTAAAACCCAGTACTTAAATGTCCCTTATTTGGAAATAAGGTCTTTAAAAATGTATTCAACCTGAGATGAAGCCCTAGTAATCCAATATGACTATGTCCATACGAGGAGAAGAGACAAAGAGACAGATCCACAGAGGAGAACACCAGGTTAGACAGTGACACCCAGGAGAGAAGGCCACATGAAGATGGAGCAGGGCCTGGAGCTTTGTGTCTACAAGTCATGGAATGCAACCACCAACAGGAACTAGAAAGAAGAAAGGAGGTTCCTCTAGAGCCAAGAAAACATGGCCCTGTCCCCACCTGGGGTCCAGACTTCTGGTCTTTAAGACAGTAAATCCCTTTGCTTTAAGCCACAAGGGTTGTGGTAATTTGGGACAGCAGCTTAGGAAACTAGTTCACCCACATTCCTCACTGGTTCTCCAATTTACCCAGGACTCTCTGAACTAGTTATGGCCTCCTTATGTGGTCTTTCTCTGCTCAGTTAGCAAGGGTTCATTCTATGTCTCATGACCCCAAACCTGGATAAGCGTCATGTTGAAGTAGATGCACTCTCAATCCGGCACCCGATCCTCCAGTTACGCATCTCATCCCAAAGTAATTGGGGCTACCAAGTCTGAGAAGGAGCATCGACAAGAGACCCTAGCTGGGCTTATCTTATTTGCATGGAAAATCAATGTGGCAGACCTGATAGAACTGACTCATTCACATTTTTCGTGTTTTCTATGTTGTATTAAGGTCTGTGGCAGCAAATAAAACTTTCTGGTGGAAATGGATACATTACCCACTAAAGACGTCTATTTAGACATTGCTTTCTGGGGCCTTAATGTGGTACTGAAATTTCAGATTTCAAACTCAAAGACAGCTTGTCAAACCACATTGTCATCAATTTCCAGTGACTTTTTATTTGGATCCCATTTTTTTGCCTTCTCTGTGACACAAAGATCAGTTAATAAACAGCATATACCTCAGGCATTTCTCCTTAGAAACTTTAAAATTATTTTTTCTATATTTGAGTATAAATGTTATGGGGCAGTTCATCTTGAAATTCTTGTAGAAAACACCCTAATTCACAAGAGGCAATAGTACTGGTGAGCTGTTCACCACCTGTTGATGACCTTACTAAAACAACTAGAGGCTGACCCCTGATGTCTGCAGCCCGTGGCATTGGGATGACCCTTCTCTCTGCAGGTCAAGAGCCCTGGGCACCTGTCTGTAGGTGACGGGGCCTCTCCCACCAGGGCTCTGAGCCTGCCGTGGGGATGGGAGGATGACGAGGGCTTTCCAATGCCAACCTCCAGGCCTGCCGTGGGGCGGCCTCGCCGCAGGAGCTCAGCCCACCAGGAACTGGAGCAGGCTTCCCAGCCACGCCTTTCTTGGCCAGGAGCTGCTGGAGAGCAGGCTGGAAAGGAGTCCATTCACCTAACGGTTTCTGGTATTTTCAGACCAAGTCCTCCTTGATTGAGAGGAAATGGCGTATGAGGTGCCTCATGGGCTCAAGCCTTTGAGGAAGGGGAGCTGAGGGGCTGCCTCACGTTCCCAAATGTAGCTCACCCCAGATGCCATTTCACAACCACCCAGTTGTGAGTAATTGAGGGTGCTTCCAAATATAAAGTCTCAAAGAGATGAGCATAGTCAGACTCCACTACTTCCTGGGTTGGCCACCAAAGTGGTTCACAACAGAGACCAGCTTTGACTGCAACTTTATTCTTTCCATGGACTGTCATTGTTTAAAATACAAGTCTGTGTGTGTGTATCTATCTATCTATCTATCTATCTATCTATCTATCTATCTATCTATCTATCTATCTATCTATCTATCTATCTATCTATCTATCAATCAATCTACCTATCTATCTATCAATCTACCTATCTATCTACCTATCTATCTATCTATCTATCTATCTATCTATCTATCTATCTATCTATCTATCTATCTATCTATCAATCTATCTGTCTGTCTGTCTGTCTGTCTGTCTGTCTGTCTGTCTGTCTGTCTATCTATCTACTTCGTTCTCTACTGCCCTGGAAGTGCTCACGCACATGAAGAAGCCTCCTAAGATGGAAAGTGGTTTATCCATACATGTCACAATTTCCTAGTTTTGCAGCAAACCAGACAGAGTTCTTCCGTTTTTTTCTGTAAAGAAAGGCAACGTGCTGTGCTCATAATCGCCAGAGAGAGGTTTGCCCAACGCTTCGGTCAATTGTAACTTCCGGAGTGACAATGAATGCTGGTGAACTGGAGCCTTGAGTCTTAGCAGAAGTTCTCCTTCGGCCACCGGAACAGGCCCCGCCTAATAATAGACACGGGTGGAAAGTCCTCCTCCCAGGCCTTTGTCGGGGGCAGCCTCCCACCGCTCCTCCTGCCCCCAAGCCCGACGTTCAGAGGCTGAGCCGTGCCTGGGCTGACAGCGTTGTTCCAGAGGAGCCTGTGAGCATCTGGAGTGCACCCCCCAGGGTCCAGCCGCTGTCCTGGGCACGTCAGGGTCAGCCCTAAGGGCCGGCTCTTCAGAGGCCTTTGGCGTCCTTCCGTCCTCCTGCGATTTCTGCCCATTCAAGATTCTATGCTTTGCATTTATCTTGACTTCTTGTCTATCGAGGGGCAAAGGTGAACTCGGAAACATTTGCTGTCACATTCTGGGTGCTGTGGGAACCCCCGGCTCCCTAACAGGAATCTCTTCTTTTGGTCCTGACTGAGCTCTTGCTTCCGTCCTGGCTTAGATCTCTTCTCGCAAGCACAGGGGTTAAAATGACCAGAACACAGCCACGTGGACCCAGCTGGTATGCTCAGCACCAGCCACAGGGTAGAGGATTTCCCGCCCTTTTCAGATGAGGAAATTGAGTCTCAGCGGGTCGGGGTAATCACCCAGGGCTACAGGCGGATGTGGAACAGCAGAACCAGCTCCTGGGATAGTCTCCAAAGCCTGGACACTATCAAAACAATTTAAAATTTAAACAATCTAAAACAATTTAAAAGGAAGCTTTTAGACATCCTTTTTTTTACCCTTGGGACAATTGAACTCACAGAGGAGGAGGGAAATATCTTTCCTGGGTATAATATCTCTCCAGTAAAGTCTATTTAAATAGAAAATTAATTGCTAGATTTACTTAGAGTCATTGGCGAATGGGGTGGACCTGGAGGCATGTTCCTGATAGGCTGAGCCTTGAGCCTCGGGCACAGCTGCCGGCACTGGCTCCTCTCGCTGCCCCATGAGCCCCCGTCGTGGTGGTTCAAAAGCAGATGGAGAGGGCGAATCTCAGGAAGCAGGGCATGTGCGGTTGGCAAATGCGCCTTCCTTAAGATGCGCCCTCTCGAGTGGGGCTCCCTGAATTACCCAACTGCCCCTTCCTTTACCTCGGCGCTATCGCCTCAAACCTTGAAATGTCTGCTCCGATTCCAAACCAACCGTGCTCCAGCAGGTCAGAACCGCGAACGCAACGGGAGCTTCAGGGACGACCGGTTGCCTTTCGCCACCTGAGCCTTTCTGGAGACTACGGCAGATTTATGAATTTAAACACTTTGCCGCTAACCATTACATTGCTAACAAGCTATAACAGGCGTATCTTCTCAGTATTGCAACCAAGAGGGGCCCCTCTGCCCCTCTAGAGGCTAAACACACACCAAGAGTCTGAGAACCCAGAACGCTGCCTCCCCAAGTCAGGGGAGCACAAGTGAAGCACATTTTGAAGACCCGAAGTGAGATCCTACTGAAAACTCATAATCAACTTCCAATTTCTTTGAAAAATCTCAGGTGAAAAAATGTCTTTAAGAGAACTGTATTAGGCTGTGAGAAGAATAATGAAGAAAAATGGGAGGATGTAATTATGTGTGAGAACTACAGAGGGTGGTCATAAATCCCCAATCACTGCTGACGTCAGAGAGAACAGCTCTTTTCTCCAAGTCCATGAGTCAAGGTCAACCTATATGAACTTTGTGCTTGGAAATCTACCTTGATGAGTAAAGTCTATGAAAGAGCTAGAAAAAAAAGTGTCCAGAGGAGTCTAGAGCTCTCTGAAGCCACCTTGCCATGCAGGCCCAAGGCTAGGGGCCTGAACTAAATCTGCTGGTTTGGCCGCATTATCATCATCATCATCATCATCATCATCATCATCATCATCATCATTATTGAGGTACTGGAGCAAGAGATTGAACCCCGGACCCTGTATGAGGGAAGTCAGCTCCACATTAGCAGCCCTGAGTTTTTGTTTTTTATTTTTCCATTTGTTTGCTTGTTGTTTGTTCTTTTCTTTTTAGGAAGTGCAGGGACCTGAGCCCAGGATCTCCCACATGGATAGCAGATGCTCAACTGCTTGAGCCATATCCATTCCCCAGCCCAAATAGTCTTCTCTTCTCTCCCTCCCTCTCTTCCTCCCTCCCTTCCTTTCTTTCTTCTTCTTCTTTTTTTTTAATGTATTGGGGCTGGGGATTGAACTCCAGACCTCATGTGTGGGAAGCAGACACTCAACTGCCTGAGCCACATCTGCCTCTTTCTTTCTTTCTTTCTTTCTTTCTTTCTTTCTTTCTTTCTTTCTTTCTTTCTTTCTTTCTTTCTTTCTTTCTTTCTTTCTTTCTTTCTTTCTTTCTTTCTTTCTTTCTTTCTTTCTTTCTTTCTTTCTTTCTTTCTTTCTTTCTCCTTTCTTTCTTTCCTTCTTTTTCCTTTCTTTCTTTCCTTCTTTTTCTTTCTTCCTTTCTTAAGATTTATTTTTATTTTTATTTATTTATTTCTCTCTCTACTCCCATTGTCTGCTCTCTCTCTCCATTCTCTATGTGTTCTTCTTTGTCTGCTTGCATTCTTGTCAGTAGCACAGGGAATCTGTGTCTCTTCTGGTTGCATCATCTTGCTGCGTCAGCTCTCTGTGTGTACAGCAACACTCATAGGCAGGCTGCATTTTTTTCACGTGGGGTGGCCCTCCTTGAGGGGCACACTCCTTGTGCGAGGGGCTCCCCTATGTGGGGGACACCCCTGCATGGCACAGCCCTCCTTGCGTGCATCAGCACTGCACATAGGCCAGCTCATTACACGTGTCAGGAGGCCCTGGGTTTGAACCCTGAACCTCCCATATGGTAGGTGGACACTCTATCACTTGAGCCAAATCTGCTTCCCTCTTTTCTTTTTAAAATAAACACAGCAGTAATTGCTCCCAAATTAGACATATTATTTTACTGGTTATTTCATCTTAAATGTATATAAAGAACAAATTGAAAGTATGGGCTCCTTGGGCAGATTTTCCTAAAAAAGTCAGAGAGCCTTGAATGATGAATTGTTTTGTTCTACATAAGCTTTCCAAGAGATCTTTTAATTGCCAATAACATTGTAGATTTACTGGGATTTCTCAGTCTTGGACTCTGGAATAATGTCAGTAAGGAACAAATTTTTGTAAGTTGACCATACCTTCCCAGCTTCTGATGCTTACATAGAAAGCGGCAAGTGCCAAGAGAGGGAGATGCCATCTTTTAGCAAGTCAAATTACAATTTACAAAGAATAAAGCAGGGTTATGTTTTAAAATACCCAAACCTATAAGTGTGTGTGTGTGTATATATATATGCATATATATATACACATAATTTCATGATAATTAGTGCAAAACATTTAAAAGGCAAATGAGATATACAAATGGAATCAAAACATGAACTGCACAGTAAATATAAGCTTAGCCTATGACATGAACCCTGTAAAAAACACAGACAACCATTTGAAATGACTTCCACTCTGTCTCTTGGCTATGAAACAGAGTCCACAACAAAACTGTGCCTTGTTTCATCCCTCTTTTCAAATTTGCCTTTTCTAGACAGTGAGAACATAGTGCCCTGTTCCTCTATCTAATGAGAAGCAGCATTTCACCCCAAACCCCAGCACAATATGCAGGGACTAACCATAACCAGGCCTTTGAGGATTTCGCCTCTACAAGGAAATCAGGACAGCTGTGCAGGTAGAGGGGATGCCCAAAGCCCAGGCAGCAAAGCATGCTGGACACAGCGTGTTTCACAGGCACTGGAAGTGGGTTGGAATCTTGGAATGGGCTTGAATCAGTGACCAAATGAATGTCAAACAGAACTTGGTTCAGAACACGGACCCTGGAACCAACTCTGCTACTTACTTCCAGTGACTCATTTTTATCATCTGAGAAAAGGGAATAACAGTGGTTCTTACTTTACAGGACTGTTGCAAGGACTAAACACATCAATGTGCATGAACTCTGGTGCTTGCTATAGTCCAATCGCTAACATAGTTGTGTGTTTGTGTTTTTTTTTCTTCTTAATTTTCATCCATTTAGATGCTGATCAAATCTTCCATTGATAGAGAACATAGAAGTGCTTACATTTGGCATTGGAACCCAGGCAAAATTTTAGATCAGAAGTTTTCCTCTGTTATAATTGTTTATCTTCACTCATTAAGAGATGTACTCTAAAAAGGGGAGGAGAATTACAGACACTCCCTAACCAATAACCATCCAATTTTGGGTCATCCCAAATTCCATACATCCAGCCACACACCACCAGCCACCTCAGTTTCTGTACATCACCCATCCCGAGGGGATTCTACCCCCACCTCTGTTACCCCCATCCCCCACCCATTTCAGACAGCAACCAAACTGTCTTGGGAGGATGGTACCACCTAGTGGGCAGCGTGAGTAACTGCACGCCTCAGCATCTCCCCAAATGACCCCACAACTCCACGGGGAGCTATGTGCTCCTTTCCTGCTTCTAACCAGCCAACCTTCTTTGCTCTCATTCCCTGTTTACCCACTTGCCCCAATCCTGGCTAGGAATGTCCATCACTATCTTTCTCTTCCATAAATTCACTGATAAAAGGAAAGGGAGGGAAATGGATGTGGCTCAATCAACTGGGCTCCCATCTACCATATAGGAGGTCCTGGGTTCGATGCCCAGGGCCTCCTGGTGAGAGCAAGCTGGCCTACACAGCGAGCTGGCCCACACGGAGTGCCAGCCCACGCAGGAATGCAGCCTTCTGCAGGAGTGCCAGCCCACACAGGAATGCCACCCCATGCAGGAGTGCTGTCCTGTGTGGGGGGGCACCCAGCACGGGAAAGCTGCCCTGCACAGGCGCGCTGGCCAACGTGGAGAGCTGGCGAAGAAAGAGCACACAACAAGAGACACAGAAGAGAGAAATTAAGAAGACGTAGCAGAACAGGGAGTCGATGGCGCAAGAGCATAATCACTTCTCTCTCACTCCAGAAGGTCTCAGGATTGGTTCTTGGAGCCACCTAGTGAGAATACAAGCAGACACAGAAAAACTCAGAGTGAATGGACACAAGGGAGGAGGGAAGGAGGGGAGGGAGAGGAGAGAAGGAGAGGAGGGAAGGGGAGAAGGGGGAGAGGAGGGGAGGGGAGGCAGAGGGACTTAGAGCAGGCCCACATGCCTGAAATAGCAAAGGAGACATTTTGCAGAATCTAGAAAAGGGAAATCACACGGAGGCCTGAATGCACTCAAGGCAGGGAAGCCCTGCCTCCCCAGGAGGATGTCACCCCATGCGAGTGTGAGCACCCAGAGGAGCACGCCGCCCATGGGAGTGTGAGCACCCGCAGGAGCACATCGCCCCATGGGAGTGTGAGCACCCACAGGAGCACGTCACCCATGGGAGTGTGAGCACCCACAGGAGCACGTCGCCCCATGGGAGTGTGAGCACCCACAGGAGCACATCGCCCCATGGGAGTGTGAGCACCCACAGGAGCACGTCGCCCATGGGAGTGTGAGCACCCACAGGAGCACGTCGCCCATGGGAGTGTGAGCACCCACAGGAGCACGTCGCCCCATGGGAGTGTGAGAACCCACAGGAGCACGTTGCCCATGGGAATGTGAGCACCCACAGGAGCACGTCGCCCATGGGAGTGTGAGCACCCACAGGAGCACGCCGCCCATGGGAGTGTGAGCACCCACAGGAGCACGCCGCCCATGGGAGTGTGAGCACCCACAGGAGCACGTCGCCCCATGGGAGTGTGAGCACCCACAGGAGCACGTCGCCCATGGGAGTGTGAGCACCCACAGGAGCACGTCGCCCCATGGGAGTGTGAGCACCCACAGGAGCACGCCGCCCATGGGAGTGTGAGCACCCACAGGAGCACGCCGCCCCATGGGAGTGTGAGCACCCACAGGAGCACGCCGCCCATGGGAGTGTGAGCACCCACAGGAGCATGCCGCCCATGGGAGTGTGAGCACCCACAGGAGCACGCCGCCCATGGGAGTGTGAGCACCCACAGGAGCACGCCGCCCATGGGAGTGTGAGCACCCACAGGAGCACGCCGCCCATGGGAGTGTGAGCACCCACAGGAGCACGTCGCCCATGGGAGTGTGAGCACCCACAGGAGCACGTCGCCCCATGAGAGTGTGAGCACCCACAGGAGCACGTCGCCCCATGGGAGTGTGAGCACCCACAGGAGCACGTCGCCCATGGGAGTGTGAGCACCCACAGGAGCACGTCGCCCCATGGGAGTGTGAGCACCCACAGGAGCACGCCGCCCATTGGAGTGTGAGCACCCACAGGAGCACGTCGCCCCATGAGAGTGTGAGCACCCACAGGAGCACGCCGCCCATGGGAGTGTGAGCACCCACAGGAGCACGTCGCCCCATGAGAGTGTGAGCACCCACAGGAGCACGTCGCCCCATGGGAGTGTGAGCATCCACAGGAGCACGTCGCCCCATGGGAGTGTGAGCACCCACAGGAGCACGTCACCCATGGGAGTGTGAGCACCCACAGGAGCACGTCGCCCCATGAGAGTGTGAGCACCCACAGGAGCACGTCGCCCCATGGGAGTGTGAGCATCCACAGGAGCACGTCGCCCCATGGGAGTGTGAGCACCCACAGGAGCACGCCGCCCATGGGAGTGTGAGCACCCACAGGAGCACGTCGCCCATGGGAGTGTGAGCACCCACAGGAGCACGTCGCCCCATGAGAGTGTGAGCACCCACAGGAGCACGTCGCCCCATGGGAGTGTGAGCACCCACAGGAGCACGTCGCCCATGGGAGTGTGAGCACCCACAGGAGCACGTCGCCCCATGGGAGTGTGAGCACCCACAGGAGCACGCCGCCCATTGGAGTGTGAGCACCCACAGGAGCACGTCGCCCCATGAGAGTGTGAGCACCCACAGGAGCACGTCGCCCCATGGGAGTGTGAGCACCCACAGGAGCACGTCGCCCCATGAGAGTGTGAGCACCCACAGGAGCACGTCGCCCCATGGGAGTGTGAGCATCCACAGGAGCACGTCGCCCCATGGGAGTGTGAGCACCCACAGGAGCACGTCACCCATGGGAGTGTGAGCACCCACAGGAGCACGTCGCCCCATGAGAGTGTGAGCACCCACAGGAGCACGTCGCCCATGGGAGTGTGAGCACCCACAGGAGCACGCCGCCCATGGGAGTGTGAGCACCCACAGGAGCACGTCACCCCATGAGAGTGTGAGCACCCACAGGAGCACGTCGCCCCATGGGAGTGTGAGCACCCACAGGAGCACGCCGCCCATGGGAGTGTGAGCACCCACAGGAGCACACCGCCCATGGGAGTGTGAGCACCCACAGGAGCACGTCGCCCATGCGAGTGTGAGCACCCACAAGAGAGCGAGCAGGGTAAGGGCAGAAGGCTAGCTCGGCGGCACAGCACAGGAGCGTCGCTGGTGCGGGTGCCCCAAAGGCCAGGGAGGACCTCCGCAGGGGATGGCAGAGTGCGGAGGCTGGCGCCCACTGGCTAACATCTGCCCGGAGCCCAGACCCCACTCTTCTATGCGTCTGGCCCTGGGGGGCTGATACAGGTCAAGACCAGGGACTGGCTTGGCCATGGGTCCCCAGCCAAGGGGCTGGGATCTGGGGTCTGGGGTGCTGGGGTGCTGGGGTGCTGGGAGACTGGGGCCTGGGCCTGGGGGCTGCGGCCTGGAGGCTGGGTGCTGGGTGCTGGGTGCTGGCTGCTGGGGACTAGGGGGCTGGGAGGCTGGGACCTGGGGCCTGGGGGTTTGGGGGCTGGTGGTCTGGGAGACTGGAGCCTGGAGGCTGGGTGCTGGGTGCTAGGGCCTAGGGGGCTGGGAGGGTGGGAGCTGGGGGGCTAAGGGACTGGGAGTGGGGGCTGTGACCTGGGGGGCTGGGTGCTGGGGCCTGGGGCCTGGGTGCTGGGGCCTGGGGTCTGGGGGCCAGGGGCTGGGGCCTGGGGGTCTGGGAACTGGGAACTGGGTGCTGGGTGCTGGGTGCTGGGGGCTGGGGGCTGGGTACAGGGGGCTGGGGGCTGGGTGCAGGGGGCTGGGGGCTGGGGGCTGGGGGCTGGGCCTGGCAGGAGGCTGGGTTCCACACGTCCTCCCGGGTCCTGCAGGGAGAAGGGGCCGGTGGCCTGGGGAGTTGGGGTCAGGAGGGTCTGGGGAAACCCCTGGTGTGGAGCAGGTGCGGCAGCACGGGCTCTCCAGCCTCGAGGCCGAGTGGGCAGGGTGGGCGCGGGGCGGCGGCGCTGGTGGCGGGACCCGGGGGTGGGGGCCGCAGGGCAGGGAAGAGGTGCTGGAGGGTGGCGGAGGCTGATGAAGGAGAGCCAGCAGTGGTCAGGGTGCGCCCAGGTGAGGGCTCGGCAGGTAGAGAAAGGACGGGCGCTCTCTGCTCCACAAGGTGCTGCCTGCCCCTGTTCCTACAGCTGCTCCCTGCCCTGCCTGTGCCTTCTCCCCTCCCCTCCCCTGCCTCCCTCTTCTCTTGCCCCCTCCCCTCACCCTCGCACCCCCACCTCTCCCTCTCCCCCCTCCCTCTCCCTCTCCCACCCCCCTCCTTGTCCCCTCTCCTTCCCTTCCCCTCCTCTTCCCCTCCCCTCCCTTCCCCTCTCCCCATCCCCCTTTCTGTCCCCTCCCCTAATCCCCCCTCCCCCTTCCTCTCCCCTCCCCCTCTTCCCTTTCCCCCCTCCTCCCTCTTCCTCCGTCATCTATTTGTCCACCTCTCTGTCCATCCACATGTCCGCTTCCACGGCTCTCCTCCAGGAGTGCTCCTCCTGCAGGGACAGGAAGGCGGAGCCTTCTTAATGGGGCTGCCTTGGCTGCCTGCTCTTGCTGTTTCTCTCAGGCCACAGCCTGGGCATTCCTGGGGGAAATAACTTGCCGACGGCAGGTCCTCACACGAGAACCCGGCTCCCTTCTCTGCGCGGGGTTTGGCAGGTGTCTGGTTCTTGCCCCGTCGCTAATGGATGACTGAGCACCCATGGGCTATTGTTATGAATTATCCCTTTCCACGTCTCCAGCACCTGGAGAGATGGTTTACTACATGGAATGACATAATAATTCAGTTGTGTATTGACAAGCAAAGCAGTATATACTACCGCCCCGTGAAGGGGTGTGACGATTGCTCAGCATTGTTTAAATAATGGGTATCTCGATAGACACACAAATCTAAGCAGACTCGGTCCCTGCCCAAGTGACTGGCAAGGCTGCAGTCCGTGCTCCGTGGCCTCAGTTGACCGTGCAACAATCGATTTGGTGTTTTTGAGTTGCCAGTCCAGACGCCTCCACTGGTGGAATCGGCTGTGCACTTGCTGTCGTGGGTCGTGAAACCTGGCGCCAGCACAGCTCGGCTTCAAGTAACCATAAGCGACTCCTCTGTCTGGACCTTCTAATCGCTCCCTAAAAATATACCCTAAACCCCAAAATTCTCTGCCCTTAGTCACAGGCATGAACATGTCTTCCTCTTCTTCCAGTTTTAGAGATAATATAAAAATGGTGCAATTGGGTAGGGAATGAATTGACCACATCTAAAATTCTGGACAATTTAGGAAACAGAATACCATATAAAAAATTGAGAATGGAACGTTGTTGGGAAGTGTGGACAAGGTGTTGGAGGTCATCAAGGTGTCTATTATTTTTGTATTTTGGAGTTCATCTCATGAGTTCAGTTACTGTAAAGTAAATTTTTCACAAAATGCAATTCTCTGACTTCGAAACCAGCAGTGGTGCCAGTTTTCTGAAGTACCATGTGCCGCTGAGAAAGCGCATCTCAGGATAATTCTGTGATGGCATTGCTAGCTGGTCAGTCAGTAGATAAATATCTCCTGTTATACCTCTCTCGTGCACGCGTTCTATGATATTATAGATAGCCACGTGGTATGCCACAGAAATTGGGACGCAAATTTAACGATTCTCTTGCTAGTACAGGCATATACAGCCTTGAGGCTGTGTTGTAAGTTTCAGCAGAGTACAAAAAATCATAATGCTGGGTTTTCCTTCAGTTCACGGTCCCCTTTTCGTCAATGCCAACATACCTTTTTCCTCCTTGATTCGCTCGCTCCTCAGTCCCCCTCTCCATTACAGAATCAGTGGTCCCACCTGTCGGGGATTGGATCTTGCCCCCCACAGAAAACAGGTCCCAACTTCCAGTCCTGTGGGTGCGAACCCACTTGTACACAGAGCCTTAGAAGATGCGTCGCCTCATGTTTTCCCCACACTCTGTGGTCTATGCATACATGCACTCCCGGTACACACACGTGTGCATGTACACACCCACTGTTCTCTGGTTTATTTCACAGAAGCAAGATCACAGATAATAGACACTTGCTTCCAGTTTGGTATCATACTTAACGCTATCCAGTGAACCTCGTTATCTAGTAACACTAATTCATTTTTGCCAGTGGGTGCATCATGTGTTGGGATGTAGAAGTCCGGGGATGTTCCCAAGCCTCCTTCTGTGTTGGAGCATTTACTTTGTCTCCAACACTGGATACTCTAAGCAACCCAGTAATAATCAGTTTCTTACACAAATCTTTATATAACTGCTTTTTTTATGTCCACAATGGCTTTTCAAGAGCGAGATTGCTGGATGGAAACATCTTAGTCTTTCTAAAGGTAATGGATGTGGCCAGAGGGCTTGCTGAAGGCTACAACTCTGAACGTCCTTCTCGCTCCACATCCTGGTGGCTCCGGGTCATCTGGCTTATTTTTTTCCATTTTGCCAAGCAAATAGGCATATAGGGATGTGTCGCTGTTATTCTAATTCATAGAGAGTTTGAACACCTTTTCACAGGTGTGCTGAATGTGTGGATTGCGTCTTTGCGATTAATTTCAAGCTCATTGCCAATTTGTCTATCAGTACTTACCTCTTTGATTTATAAGAGTTTTTGTTTTCCCTTAAAATAACACTATTTCTGTCCCTTGCTCTGTGTACATTGGACCTTGTGTCAGTCTTTAGAACCATTCCATATTTTCAGTGCTTCTCCTCTGGGCGCACAGTCAGACTGCCTTCTCCTCTCGCTGAAAGTTGGCTCAGTCTTTGTGGTGTGTTTTGCCCAAAGGAGTCAGCGACATCCCAGATGCTGATGCCTCCAAGAGCCTCAGTCCCCAAGTGGGAATGACGCAGGAGAAGGCTCCCCGTGATCTCCCTCAGCAACAACCCAAAATGGATATGGAGCCTGAGCGAAACAGGCATGTTTATTTTTAACCACAGAGATTCTGTGTTGTTACATAGAAATTGTTCCTTAGAATTGAGCTGCTCTGTAAAGAGAGATGATAGATAGAGGATAGATGATAGATAGTTAGATAGATGTTATATAGATCATTGATAGATTATTGATAGATGATAGATGATAGCTGATTGATAGTGGATGATAGATGATAGATGATTGGTTGGTAGGTGATAGAAAGATGATAGATAGATAAAAGATATGTTAGATAGGATGGGTAGATAGATAGATGATAGGTGACTGACAGATAATGAATGATAGGTATAGATATAGGCATGACTCAGACTTGGACATAGACATGGATGTGGAGATATGTTTTGTTGGTTTTGAGACTAACTATCCTGTGGGAGGAAGTGATAATCAACATCAAATTCTGGGAAAACATTTGGAAAACAGTTGTCTGTGAAAACATGTGAGATATCACAAACTCATACCTCTACAATATTTTCATATATATTGGTTGCCATTGGTCACATTTGGAGGCTATTATAAGAAAGAGAAGACCTCAGATAAGAATTAGCCTGTTTTCAGGCAGATAAAAGAAAATTGAGTTTGCAATTTCAGGGATTTCAGGGACTTTTAGTATTAGAAGAGGCAATTGTTTCTTATCACAAAAAGAAGAATAAAATTAGGAAAGTCTTGGAGCAACACAGGTCAAATGGAACTAAGCTTTGTGGCAAAGATTAGTTTAAGAATATTGTCTTCATACACTTTCTAGAAATTTCTTAATAAATGAAGGAATTCAGAGCAGAGGGACAAGAGGAGGTTACTGTCACTAGTCTGTATTTTAAATTGGTAAAACTAGCCCTCAGAGAAGAGACTAAGGGTGTAGGTCTTTCACCAAGCGCCATAGACTAAGGCATCCAAAATTTCATTAGGGATAAGGCAGGAAGGAGATAACGCAAGTATGACAATTTTGCCTAGGTAGGAATGGTGGGCTTTTGGCACATAGAACTGCCTAGAATCAGGAGTAAATAAATAAGATACAACTAAGTTTTGGAGATGCTTATACTGCGGGAGGACCACTCGCCTGAGGTTTAAAACAAACTTTAGACCACTGACAGTTTACATCCAGGAAGTGGGATGAGAAGATGTTCAGGTCTGAAGGACGTCAAGGGAGATAAGGGAGAAGAAATAATCTTTCAAGGGATGGAGCCAAGAGTCATTAAGGAAACATGTAAAAGGAGCCTCCACCAAGGAACAGGACCAGGGGCTGGTCAGGGAAAACCCCCCACTCCCCAGTACGAAGCCCTCCAAAGATCTGTCGAGAAGAGAGTTCAAAATTCCTTCGGGCTGACGTTGACTGTGTCTCCCATGCTTGCCCTTTCTGAATAGGAATTGTCCTGTTGCAATTGCCCTGTCCCTGCTCCAGCAGTGCACACTAGGGGAGCAGAGGGGCCAGTGAGGGGTGGGGTGGGCCACCATGACGCTCCTTTCAGCTGCTTCTGACCTGATGATACCCACCCTGATTCTCAACTCCAAGGCTGATGCCATGACAGATTGGAGGAAGAGGTGAGGGTTTCTGCACGCAATAGGGAGATGAACCCAAACATCTGGTGGCCAGAGGGCAGAGTCCTGGGTTCTAGTGCTATTTGCCAGCATTTCTGGTTGTCCTCCCCTTGAGTGCATGGTAGGGTTGTGCTTTCCTATACTTTCCATGAAATATGAACAGAGGTTGGGTGTGTCATGTAGGAATGGAGGCCTTTAAGAGCCGATGAATGATTTGCCACATCCCCATTTCCTGCCGTGGTGACCAAGGTTGATGGAGAAGGTGATACTTCCAGTAACTGCAGATGAGTGTAAACTCTTCTTGTTTTAAACCACTGAGACCTGGGTGCTGTTTGTTACTGTACCATGATCTGGCCCAGTCTTACAGAAACAACTATTGAATTTGTTGTGATGTCTTTTGCTATACAAAACTTGTTGTTAATTCCTTACAGTTAATTATGTCCACCTTTGCATTTCTGCCTTCTGGCTTACCAGTTGTGCCTAGAAAGGTCTCTCATGTGCCTGGAGTGAACGTGTATGTGGCCTTAGTCCCCAGATCTGACTCAGGCTAACCTCCTTGACTGGCACCCTACCCCACTCTCCTGGTCAGGAAAGAAATTGGATTGGTCTTTGTTTAGTGAAAGACAGAGTTGACTAGGAGTGGTGAGCTTTTCACCTACTAGAAGAGATCACATCTAGGGAAAAGCAGGGCTCCTTCTCGATGGGCAGCTCTGGTCACTGCTCTGACTGCCCACTCACTTCCATTCTCCTGACATGGAGCCTTAGATGTCCACTGTCAAAAGAAACAAAGTCACCAATAGAATCCAAGCGGCAGACCCATTGAAGGGAACCTGCTCGAGCCAGGAGACCCTGACCCAGGGCAGGTTGGAGTGAGAATGTCAAGATGGTGAGCAGGTGACAATGGCTTGTGAAGTGTCAAGATGGTGAGAAAACCGTATCAAAGTATAAGTAGGAGGGTTACCTGTTTAGGATGCTCAGGGGGTACGGTCGGATGCAGGACGGACTCCGGGGGAATAGCTGAAGGCTCATTTTGCCAAGGTGGGTTGTACCATTGGGAAGAGACCCAAGAAGTGAGAGTTGGGGTGGACCCACATCCTGGGGAGGACTAATGCCATCAAATAGAGAGAACTGTATCTCTCGTGAGAAAGGATGGCTCCCAGGGCATTAGGGCAGTTGAGAAAGTCAGGCCCTGAATACTGCTGCGAGTATCTCTGGACATGGCTTCTTGGGAAATGGAGAGTGGCTGGCGTTGTGGGCCCCAAGGGGAGGGGAAAATGGATGTGGAATGGATGGAACCAAGGTAAATATGGGGGCAAGAGAGGAGTTTTGTGAGAGTACACGAGGATGAATATAAAACATGTAATATTACACCAAAAACATATAGGGGACGACAGACTAATAATGTAAACCATAAGGCAAAACATAGGATAACTAAAAAATTTAGAAAACTGTACAACCTAAAGTATGGACCACATAGTAAGCACAGATGTCACCTTGTTTGAAATCTATTGTCTCGGAATCTGTACATCAGTTTCAGGAAATATGATATCAATAAGTTAAAAGATTATCGCTGTGGAAGGGAAAAGGTTTTATGGTGGATCTGGGGAAGTACTGTATATTGTATAGATGAATTTCGGTGATCTAAGACTCTTGTGAAGCTGACAGTATGTTGGGATTCACTTTACAGGAAGTTTTGGATCACAGAGTGGTTCAACAATGGCAGCGGAGGAATACTGATATAGGATGTTATTGACAGGATATATATGGTTGACAGGGAGCTATACAGGGCATATGCCCAGGGTATATAGTAATGTCTAGATATACTCATAGTGGAAAAAATTAAAAACAACAGCTGGGGGGGTACTGGGCTCCTGGCCGGGGGGTCACTGTCGTGGACCCTGGGGGAGCAGCGGCAGTCCCCCAGGTGCAACGGCAAGAACCAGGAAGGAAGGAGGGCCCAACAGTGGGCTCCTGAAACTAATGGCTATGCTTTTGAGCCTATACACCTGCAATAAGAACAAGGCCTAGAGTAGCACTGTGTCTGGGAATTTCCTCCTGACAGCCTTCATGTTACTCAAATATGGCCACTCTCACAGCCAAACTCAGCATGCAGACGCAGTGCATTCCCCCCAGCGTGGGACATGACACCCGGGGATGAGCCTCCCTGGCACCGAGGGATCACTACCACATACCAGCTGAAGATGCAACTAGAAAATGACCTTGAATTAAAGGTTCAATACAGATCAGCAGAATATCCCTGTCTACATATAATAACATGACTTCAAAATGCTGTTTGACCTAATGGAAGGGGGAAATGGAAAGGAGAAATGAGATTATAAGGCTATGAGTCTCTAAAAAAGAGTCTGGAGGTTATCAGAAGGATTGCCCTTATGCACAACTGAGCAGAGTCTAAGAGACAGATAAAGTAGATACAACCCCAGGTATTGGTTCTTTTGAGGGATAAAGAGACCCACGAGTTCTATGGTCATGGCAGATGGGGTTCACTGCCATGGTAGATGGCCCTTCTTTGGAGCTGGTGTTTCTGCGTGATGGAATTGGACTCAGAGGGGATCTCTTTTCACAAGACTTGCATGCTACTTTATTGGAATTGTAGTTGGTGCTGGGGTTTAAGATATATTTAGGGGATTTGAATCTCTGGACTGATAATATGACACCCAGGCCCAGAGCCTCAACAGACTTCAGCTCCTACACTTTGATTTATTGGACTTACCCTACTCAGCTAACATGGAGTTGAAGAAGGTCAACCACCACACCATGGAGCCTAGAGTGTCTACAACATAAAGCAGGAGGAGTGCATCCGGTATCCTTGTGGAATCTAAGCCCCCACTTGACATAGTTGTGCAATGGACACAACCAATCAAATGTCCACAGAGAAAATGTGGAGTGGGTGTGGGAAGGGTAGCCATGGTGGCTGCTGGGTTTGGGGAATGGGAGGAAGAGATGAGATATGGAGGCGTTTTCGGGACATGGAGTTTGTCCTGGGTGGTGCTTCATGGACAATTATGGGACATTGTAGATCCCCCCAGGGCACACTGGATGGAACGTGAGAGAGTCTGGGCTATGATGTGGACCATTGACTATGAGGTGCAGTGATGCTCAGAGATGTACTTACCAGGTGCAATGGATGTGTCACGATGATGGGAGAGAGTGTTGCTGTGGGGGGAGTGGGGGGTGGGGGCGGTGGGGTTGAATGGGACCTCATATTTTTTTAATGTAATTTTAAAAAATAAATAAATAATTTAAAAAAAAAAAAGATGGTGAGCAGGTGACAATGGCTTGTGAAGGTGATTAGGGGATTTTCAAGGGGAGGTCCAGTGGCTGGTTGGCATAAACCTCTTCATTACTTAGGCAGGTCTTACAAAGCGCAGAGCAGACCCAGGCTGGTTGGTGTAGCGTGCTTTTCCCTTTCAGCTGGCTGTCCCTGTCACACCAATCACTACCACACTATCACTAAATGTTGACCGAATTGCCCTGCTTTCTCAGGAAGCCCCGTGCTTTGTCAGGGTCTGCCTTCTGCAAATCCCTACCATGGCTTGGAAAGGGGCCACTTCCAGAACTCCCAATGCAGGTCGCCATACTACTTCATTTTATTTTATTTTTACTAGAGAAGTTGTGAATTTACAAACAAGTTGTGCATAAAATGCAGGATTCCTGTACACTGCTCTACCACCACCACCTTACATTGGAGTGAAACATCTGTTACCACTGAGGACAGCACTCTTTATATATACATATAAATTATATATATATAATTGTACTATTTTTCAACATGGTTACCTTTGTTACAATCGAAGAAAGATTGTTAAAACTAGGTCTATGCTGTCCGTTATTTATATTAGGTGTATTTTTCCGCACATTCCACCCTATTATTATCACCTTGGTTTAGTATCATACACTCACTGTAATTCATGAAAGAACATTCTTCTACATATTATTTTATTTAACACCACCAAGTGTATGTTCTTATTTTCACCTCCTAAAATTCACCTTTTATTTATTTATTTTTAAGTTCCCAGAAAGTACTTTTTAGCCCCGCTGTTTCATCTGTAAAGGTCCTTCTTGGAAGGAAAGCATCCCCGGAGGAACTGTCGGCGACTTCCCCTCGCTGCTGAAGCGGCTGATACGGCATCTCAGGGCTTCCCACGTGCCAGGCTCCCTCCCTCACACAGGAGCAGAAAACAGCCACCACACATGGTTTCCTATCACAGTTGTGTAGCGCATCCCTCAAAGCTCTAAGCTCTCTGTAAGCTTGGAAGTTAACCTTCCCTATCTACCTTGTTATGAATGGAGGAAAGCGCTTGATCTCAAAATTACTGGAGGACAAAAAATAAAAGCAAAGGCATATGCTGGAGGAGTGAAAGGAAACCTTCCTCTTCTGAGTCTCTGTGAGAGAAAGAGCATTCCATTCAAGAACACGTGTGGGGCGCGGCAGCGCTGGCTGGCGTGTGCAGAGCAGATCGTTTGCGCGCCTGTCCTGGGTCTTACTTGCTTGCACCCTGTTCTTGCAGAGACTGCGCAATAGCAGAGCACCTTGTTCATCTTTTTTTTTTTTTTTTAGCTTCCCACTTACCCCCATCTCCCTCACCCCACTCCTCCCACATCAACAACCTCTTCCATCATCGTGGCACATTCATTGCATTTGGTGAATACATTTGGGAGCCCTGCTGCACCACATGGAGAGTGGTTTATATTGTAGTCTACACTCTCCCCAGTCCACTCAGTGGGCCATGGCAGGACACACAATGTCCAGCATCTGTCCCTGCACCACCCCCCAGGACAATTCCAAGTCCTGAAAATGCCCCCACACCACATCTCTTCTTCCATCTCCCTACTATCAGCAGCTACTGTGGCCATTTTCTCCACATAACTGCTACAATTTCTTCCCTTGCTAATCATACTAGTTCCCCAGCAGAACACCAGTAAGTCCACTCTGATCCACACTCTACTCCTCCATCCCGTGGACCCTCAGTTTATCGTGGTGTGGTTTGAAAGCAGCTCTTCACACGGAGTGAAGAGGTTCCTTAATGGCTTTGGGGACTAGCATTTGAAGAGAAGAGGATTTTGTGTTTAATTCTTGCCAAAACACATTTCAAGGTTTGGTTCTCTCCAGTGGAAACAAGGGAATGCAGTGGCACCTGCACATGGACGTGGCTCTGTGGGATGCAGTCGGATTCTGTCTGTGCGCCTGGTGACAACCTGTTCTTTGTTTCTGGAGAGAAGTCTGTGGAAGCCCCACGTTCTGGTCTCCAGCAGGCACAGACGTTCCGAGGAAGGAAAGACTTGCTCTGAGGAACTAAACGGCAGTGGCCCCCGGCAGGTCGGCACGGTCTTGCGGTGAGCGGCGAGCACGGACATCTGCGAGGGCAAGGGGCTGGCCCGACCCCTGCGCCCACTGCCCACAGCAGCCAACTGCCCAAGCCAGAGAACACCGACAGCTGCCCCAGGCTCCCTGGGCACCTGCTCTCACTTCAGGATCCCTCTGTCTCCTTGGTACAAGCCACGGGCTATTTTAGAGAGACGTCTCTGGCCGAGGTATTTCTGCAGCGGGTGGGAGCAGTGTCCTCGGCCACCTTCACCGCCTGCTGCGGCACGACGGGCAGCCCTTGCAGGGGGCTCTGCTTGAAGTGCCGCTCTGGCCGGGGGCTCGGCAGCCAGCTATTTCAGGAAGGCTTGTGGCTCCTCTGGTTATCAGCTCATCCTCTCACTCAGGGTTATCTGCAAGAAGCTGGCGGGGGCAAGGTGTGAGGTGAGGAAGTGTGGCTGGAGGCCCCTGGCAGCGGCTCCTGGGGTGGGGTGGGGGTCCTTCGACAGCAGGAAGAAGTGGTTACGAGAGCCCCGAGCCGGGAGGTGTTGGCTTCAATCAGGAGGGCGCCGGCCGAGCAAGAGCTCTTCCAGGTCTTCAGAGGGACCAGCAGTGCCACATCCCTCGGTTAACTCTGATTGTCACAGGAGAAACCCACTTTGGAGGTGGAAATATTAGGCGGAATTGGGCCCCTTACAAATTGAGTAACTGTTGAAATAAAATACCCTCTTTCTAAGTACATACTTTAAAAGAGAACTTGTACCCTGATTTGTAAAATTACAGTTTATGGCTTAAACAGCCTGGAAGTACAAGTACAAAATGAAATTACATTAATTAAGATACATAAAAACAGCAGAGGGAACCATTTTATAATGTAAGTTCAAAGGAGCAGAGGGAAGCGGATTTGGCCCAACAGATAGAGCGTCCGTCTACCACATGGGAGGTCCAGGGTTCAAACCCCAGCCCTCCTGACCCGTGTGGAGCTGGCCCACGCGCAGTGCTGATGCACGCAAGGAGTGCCCTGCCACGCAGGGGTGTCCCCTCTGTAGGGGAGCCCCATGTGCAAGGACTGCACCCCGTAAGGAGAGCCGCCCAGTGCGAAAGAAAGTGCAGCCTGCCCAGGAATGGCGCCGCACACACAGAGAGCTGACGCAGCAAGATGATGCAACAGAAAGAGACACAGATTCCCAGTGCCGCTGACAAGAATACAAGCAGACACAGAAGAACATGCAGCGACTGGACACAGAGAGCAGACAATGGGGGCCAGGAAAGGGGAGAGGAATAAATAAAAATTAAATCTTTAAAAAAAATAAAGGAGCAGAAAAAGAGGAACGATCCGCCCTCCCGCGACTGGGGAGGGCGATCTGGAAAAGGCCGGGTGCCCGGCCCTGCTGTGTGTCAGAACAAACGCCACGGGATGCAGGTGTCGCCGCCTCCCGCGAGAAACATTCTGCCTTACTTTTCCAGCCGTCAGCGTGGAGTGGAAAGCGGGTCTGCCGCTCTCGGGTGCCTCTGCTGGCGTGGGCCAGGAGGAGGGCGGCCGCGGCGGCACGAGGCCCCTCTGCGCGTGCGCTGGCGAGGGCCGGGCCTGGGAGGTGGGGGGGCCCGGCGCCGGCTTCTGCACGGAGGGTTCCTGGCTCCGGGCCCTCGGGCGCCCGTGGACGGAAGCACCTTGGCCCCGCCGGGCCCTGAGGGTGCCGTGGAGACGAGCGCGAGGAAGGAGCCTTTGCGTAAAGCCGGCGCTAGGTGCGGGGTGGCGAGGGGCGGGCAGAACCCCCGGCGCCCCCCATGACGGCTCCCGGGCCCCGAGGAAGAGGCCCTGGGGGCTCTGGGGCCTGCGGTCCCTGTTGGACCTGGGTGCTGACCGTGTGGGGCCCTGTCTTGGCCGAGGAGCTTGGGCCCAGTGGGAGGCACGGCTGACTGTGGCTTCATGCTCTGCTTCCCCCCTACCAGAGGCACGAGGAGGGAGCGGCCGTCCTGCCCAGTGCCCGGGCGGAGGCTCCGGCATCTTCCTTCCAGAGCTCCCCTCTCCTGGACCCTGTGGGTGCACCCAGCCCTCCCCACGTGGGGGCTCTCCGGTCGGGCAGGGAGGCCCGGTGAGAAGTCACCCACCATTCCTACTAGTATCCCTTTGTCTATGCATCCTGATCACTGTTCTGCACTGCCACCTCCCACGGCGTGTGTCCATGATTTGTGCGTCCTGTCCTTTCTTCAGGACACTGAGGGGCAGTCGCAGGTGTATAGGGGAGGCCTGGTAGGGAGGACAGTGGACTTCAGAAGGGGCCGCCAGAGATCCAGGACAGCAAGCGGGCCCCACTGCGGCTGAGGATTTTCCCATCGGATCAGGAGAAAATGAGCACGCAGGGAGAAAGATAGTGTCGACCTTTAGAAAACTTCCCAGAAAGTCCAGCTGCAAGTTTGCATACACACACTCGATGCTGTGATCACTGCTTTTTTTGTTTTCATTTGTCTAATCACGATGAAAATCCCAATTCGTTATATTTGTGCACATGGTAGAACTAACCCCAGCCAGTGGGGAAGCCACTAACTCAGGAGGAGCTACATAGAGTTCAGGTGGCCCTAAGGGGACTCAGTCCCACCTGTTCTGGTGGTCCTAAGGGTGCTTGATTCCACCTGTGCAGGTAGCCCGATGGGGATGCAATCCCACCTACACAGGTGGTCCTAAGGCGACTGGATCCCACCTGTGTAGGTAGCCTAAGGGGGTGCAATCCCACTTCTTCTGGTGGACCTAAGGGGGCACAATTCTATCTGTGCAGGCAGTCCTATGGGGATGCGATCCCACCTGTGCAGGTGGTCCTAAGGGGACTCGATCCCACCTGTGCAGGTGGACTGCTGAGAAGCAAGGCACAGCGCACCCGTCACTGGGGGAGCTGGCAGGCGACAGCCTACGCCGGGAGGAGAGCCCTCTTGGGGCAGGAGCCAGCCCTGCTCTGTCCTGTCGTGGCCTGTCATCTCCCCTCGAGCCGGGAGCCTGCCGCAGGGCTTGGCCACAAGCACTGCTGAGCCTGAGGCCGTCAGGTGAGGGGCTCCAGACACCACTGTCCATGTCTCTGGGGGTGCACGTCAGGCTTGGCTGGAATCGCTGCAGGCAGGAAATGCCCCCAGGAAGAGGGCAGCAGGGCCAGGAAATTCGGGGGTTAACGAGCCTCACGCCCTGGGAGCTGGTTTCCGCGCCCTCCCACCGCCTGTCCTTGTCCCCTCTACTCGAGGAATTGTTTGGGATGTGTCTTATCTGGACCTGGTTTACACCCATATCCACATCTGCCTCCACAGCTGCACCCATGCCACACCCATATCTATGCATCTACATATCTGAAAGCAATTTGAAAAAAGCACAATCAAGTAAAAATATAATTTATAATTCTGTATCCTGAGATAGGCGTTGTTAACAGTTTAATAGTTTTCCCTTAATATCTTTCCAAGGCATAAATTATATAATTGGAATAATCGTGCATTTTATTTTTTTCATGCCTTGATTTTTCACTTACGTTTATATCCTTACCAACATTTCCTTACATCACTAAAAATTCTTATTGCTTGGAATAAGAATTGCAAGGTAAGAGTTCATTCCTAGAACTCTTCTGAATGTATAAACCGCTTTCCAAGTACTGGATCCAAAAAACTGCTCAGGGATACGGGGCCTTTAACCTGCGTGCCTGGGTAGGAAGCTGCCTGAGTTTAGTGCATGGCCAGGAATTTTATTCTACACTTGGTTTATGGAGTCTAGACGTGCCTAAACCCACAGGGCGCCGGACGCCTCGCTCCCACTTGTGTCCAGAGAGGTGCTAGCTGTTGGCATCATGCGGGCTTCCCGTGAGTGCTGCGGGCTCGCGGCGCAGAGGGCAGGGCTGTGCTCGGCTGCAGGGGTCCCTGCGGCCTTCACATCCACACGGGACTCCCCCTCGTCTGCAGTCCACCCAACTTCAGGGAAATTAGGAAAGACCTGGCCCTGCCCAAAAAGGCAGGAGATTCCTGGTTATTTCACTCAAATTTCGTGGGATTCACCTAAATCACAACGATTTTCACAGAAACTGTTGACTTCAGGTGCATTGGACATCCTGTGGGCAACAGAAAATCCCATAATTATGCCTCGAAGAAAAGGGTTTCTCTGCTGGGCGCGACAGAAGCGATCGAATTCCTCCAAGGTGATTGGAAGTTAGTAACAATTTTGTACTCACAATTACACTTGGAGTCTCTGTTTCGAATATCAGAACCTACGGTTCTGCCTTTTCATCTGCTTTTCTCCTGAGTCATATGGGGAGCCATTCAAATTTTGAGAACAGCTGGCTGGATAGAGTTGGGAAGACCCTGGCGTGATGAGCGGCGGGTGAGGCGTGCTATTCAAGCGCTGCCTGCGCACCTGCGACGGGGAGCTCCGTCGGGAGCAGGGCCTGGGGACCCTGCTGAAGAAGGGAGGACGGGGGTCTCGGCCCGGGGCCTCTGGGGGCCGGGGGATGCTCCCAGGCTGGGCATCCACGGATGGTCTTGGAGATGAATTCCCGTGAGCAGCCTAGAGCTGCTGCAGGTGCAAATGGTGTCCCCTTGGCGCCTTTGTGGCCGGCCAGCACGACGAGGCCACGCGGCTGACCGCTCAGAGCTGGGTACCCGGCTCAGTCTGGATTTGGAGCCAGCCACTGGGCAGGGTGGCGCCGGGACCCCGGCTGTGGCTGCAGAGCTGCCCCAGAGACCAGATGTTGTCCCCAAGTCCCAGCCCAGGGCCCCCCGGCTGCGGCCGCGGAGCTGCCCCAGCGACCAGATGCCACCCCCAAGCTCCAGCCCAGGGACCCCCAGCTGCGGCCGCGGAGCTGCCCCAGCCACCAGATGCTGTCCCCAAGCCCCAGCCCAGGGCCTGGCTGCTCTGGGGCTCCTGCCGCCGGGGCCGGCTCCCCCTTCCACGGAGGGCCCTCTGCTCCTCTTCGGCTCCCCTCGTGGGCTCATCCGAATGGGCAGGCCTTCCCCCTGCGTGGTTCACCTTCTATCTCTAGGTGGGGTGGTTTGGGGTAGGCCCTGCCCACCCCACCCCTGGACCCTGCGGCAGGTGGCGTCGGCTCCAGGCAGTCCCGGCTCTCCGAGAAGCGTGCCCCTTCCGTTCCTGGCGGCCACAGTGGGCCTGTCACCCAGGAGGCGAGAAGAGGCTGCCACTTACGCGGAAATATTTGGGGTAGATAAAACAAGACTATATTTTATGTGATCTATGTATCTTTAAAAAAAAAAAGGACAATTGAAAATAAGTTCATAAATAAAAACTAGACAATTGCAGTTGTGTCCCCCAGAGCCCCCCAAGGGGCTGTTTTCGGATGGAGCCAGCTTGGGTGAGGCTGACCGCGGGCCCCCCCGGCGGCCGGCTGGTGGGCTCTCCGTGGCGGGGTCTGCTTCAGCTCGACCTCCGCCCCAGGCTGTTGGCCGCCCTCCTCTCCGGCACCACGACGGAAGGCTCGCTGTGTTCGTTTCCACCCCTGCTAGCTCTTCATGGCAAAGCAGAGGATTGAGCTTGAATCGTGTGAAACTGCATTTTGTTGAAATCTTCGACTAACGTGCAAGTGTTTTCATTAGGTGCAAACATCAGAATAAAGCACTTGTGCTTGAAATTTCAAAAGACGAAGACACAGGCCAGGTCAGGAATGGGGGGACGGGGAGTTAATGCTTGATTGGTACCGAGCTTCTGGAAAAGTCTTGGTAAAGGACAGTGGCGATGGTAGCAAAACACTGTGCATGTGGTTAACACACAGAATTGCATATTTGAAAGTGCATAAAAAGGAAAGTTTTAGGGTGTATATACGTTACCAGAAATAAATATTAAAAAAAAAAAAATCCATGGGGGAAGCAGACGTGGCTCAGGTGACTGAGCTCCAGCCCGCCACACAGGAGATCCGGGTTTGGTTCTAGTGCCTCCTAAAGAAGACGAGCAAGACAGTGAACTGACGTGATCAGCTAACACAACAAGATGATGCAAGAAGAAACACAAGGAGGAAAAGATAATGAAAGGTACAGCAAATCAGGGAGGAGAGGTGGCACAAGTAACTAGGTGCCTCCCTCCCACATGGGAAGTGCCAGGGTCAGTTCCCAGGTCCTCCTAAAAGAAAGAAGACCAGCACACGCCAGACAGACACAGCAAATGCAAACAACAAGGGAGCGGGGAGAAATCAATAAATTAATCTTTAAAAAAAATCCAGTGGACTGCACAGCAGGGTGAGCCCTAATGGGAATGCTGGCTGGATGGCTGATAGGTAGCGGCATAATTAGAATAACAGCGTTTCATCAACTGTAGTGAAGGCACCACACTAAAGCAAGACGTTAATAATGGGGAAACTGTTTATGGGACCTCTGTACTTTCTGAACAATTTTCCTGTAAATCTACAACTTCTCTAATTAGAAAAATAAGGAAAAGACAAAGACAATCTTGAGAGTAGTGTGAGGAATTATTTGTCAGAAGCCTGAGAGAGTGGAATATTAGGCTTAAAAATGTGACCCTCGTTTACTGTGCTTGTGAGTGCCTTTTACAAGAGCGAAAGCCACGAGGCCGAGCTTGCCTGTCGGGGTGCCCGTGGTAATGGGGTGTTTCAGGGGGCAGGGGAGGTGGCGTGGGGCCTCGGGACATGCCGTGTTCCTGGCTCTGCTGTCCCATCTCCTCCCAGCTGGCCCCATCCCAGCCTGACCCCCAAGGGCCCCTGCCGCTCTGAGCCCAGGACCCGGGTGAACCCCCCGTCTGCTAGGGTCTCGTGGTGTGAGCACCCCCTGGGGCTCACCCCTCCTGCTGGATTCCCCACAGAGAGCATCACCCAAGGCTGCAGGAGACAGCTTGGGAGGGGAGGACCCCGAAATCCAGACCTGGGGGCCATGGTCCCGCTGACGTCCGTGGGGCATCTCGCCTCGTCCTCTTGTGCTGGCCCAGGACTGCGCCCTCGGCTTGTGGAAGCACCACTCCAGTCCCTGCCTCCGTGGCCATGCGCCCCCATGTCAGCGTCACGTGGCCTCCCCTGGAGTCTGTTGTCATGTGCCCCCCATGTCTGTCGTCAAGGGGCCTCACCCAATGCCCATCTCCACGTGGCCGGCCCCTGGTGTCTCATCTCGTGACCTCCCCCATGTCTGTCATCACGCGGCTTTCCCCTGTGTCTGTCATCAAATGCCCCCCCGTGTCCATCATGTGCAGCCCCCCATGTCTGTCATCAAGGGGCCTCCCAATGTCCATTGACAAGCGGTCCCCTTGGCCATCGTCACATGGCCTCCCCTGGTGTCTGTCACCCTGTGGCCTCCCTGGTGTCTGTCATCACGTGGCCTCCTCCTGATGTCCATCATCATGTGGCCTTCCCTGTGTCTGTCATCATGGGGCCTCCCCTGGTGGCCCCATTTGTGTCCATCATCACGTGGTCTCCCCTGGGGTCTGTCATCATGGGGCCTCCCCTGGTGGCCCCACTTGTGTCCATCATCACGTGGTCTCCCCTGGTGTCTGTCATCACATGGCCTCCTGCCATGTCATTTACCACGTGGCGTCCTCTGTGTCTGTTGTCATGTGACCTCCCCTTGTGTCCATCATGCGGCCTCCCCTGTATCTGTCACGACGTGGCCTCCCCTGATGGCCCCACTTGTGTCCATCATCACGTGGTCTCCCCTGTGTCTGTTGTCATGTGGCCTCTCCTTGTGTCCATCATCATGTGGTCTCCCCTGTGTCTGTTGTCACTTGGCCTCCCCTGGTGTCTGTCACCATGTGGCCTCCCCTGCATCCATCATCACGTGGTCTCCCCTGGTGGCTCCGCTTGTGTCCATCATCATGTGGTCCCCCCTGTTGTCTGTCATCACATGGCCTTCTGCCATGTCATTTACCACGTGGCCTACCCTGTGTCTATTGTCATGTGGCCTCCCCTTGTGTCCATCATCATGTGGCCTCCCCTGTGTCTGTCATGATGTGGCCTCCCCTGGTGGCCCCACTCGTGTCCATCATCATGTGGTCTCCCCCTGGTGACATGTCTGTCTTCACATGGCTTCCCCCTGGTGTCGTGGCCTCCCCCTGGTGCCTTTCATGGCGTGGCCTCCCCCGTGTCCATCGGGTACTCTTCTCTTCCTACAAGGGCACCGAGCACATTGTGCGCAGGGACCCCTCCCCTGTGTCGCCCCTGCAGGGACCTCTTTCCAAGCACGTGCACCTTCACAGGTCCAGGGGGCCCCTCGACCCCCGTAGGCCCGGACTCCCCCTGACGGCAGCCCCACCGCCCAACCACGCCCCCCGCCCCGCTGGCCCCACTGACAGCAAAGGGACGGCCCGGGGGCAGGTGCCATTTGCCTCGGCCTCGTGGGCCGTCTCGGTGGGTGCTCCGCGGCATTCCCAGCCTGTGGTACGGGTGTGTCCTCCGCGGACTTCCTGACTCGACTCGCCTGGAACTTCTTTCAAACTAATGAAAGTATTTCTGAAGCAGTAACACTCATCTGTTACGCGTTGTCAGGCTCTTTGCGTGTGGAGCTGCACAGGTGAGAGGCTCCAGGGCTGTTTTCCTTTTCAGGTGAGACAAAGGGGTCTGTTTGATCGGTTCGAGGTCTGCACGCCTCCTGTGAAATTTACGTTCTGCTTTGACAAGTCCACTCTGATGGCCCCTTGAGAGATTTGAGTTTAAACATGAATTTCTAAAAACCCAGAATAAACGTGCTCAATAAAGTAAAAAACATTTAAAAAGACCCACAAGCAATATGCAGGTCAATTGCTGAACACATTTAATAGGTCATTAATCTTTAAATTACTTGAACAATTAATCAAAATGACTGCAAACCACAGCCATATATCTTATAGGAGATCTAATCAAAATGATTAGCTAAAACCTACAAAGCCAGAATGTGTCTATAATTCTGGCAGTGAGTGGTGCTGATGGATGGCCCCGCGCGGCCTTGGACGCTCTCCGGGGGAAACGACACCGGTCCCTGGACCTGGGTTCCAAAGGTGAGCATCCTCCCAGTGCAACGCCACGGCAGCTCTGTTTCTACAAGGGCCCTCGTGGGTCCTGGGGGGTCCTGGGCGGAGAATGTCTCAGGACTGGAAGGAAGGAGAGAAGCACGCGTGCAACTTCGAGGCGCTGTGTGTCCACATGCAGGTTCCACCCTCCTGGGGTAGGGCAGAGGCCCCTTGGCCCTGGGGGAGGGCAGAGCTGACTGGCCCTGACCCTGGCCATGGCCTGGATCAGCACTGTGCTGGGCGCCAGAGAGCTGAGCAGGTGGGGGGCGGCGAGGGCTTCTTGGAGGCCTTCTCTGGGGAGGGGGCTGCCAGCAGAGGTGAGCGGGACCCACCCCTCCTCTTCCCTCTCTGGACACACCAAGCCCCAGCCATGGCCCTCCTTCCCCCTTCCTCCTTCCCTCCTCCCCCTCCCTCCCTCCTTTCTTCCCTCCTCCCTCTTCTCCCTCCCTGCCTCCTTCCCCTTCCTTCCCCCTCCCACCTCCTTCCCCCTCCCTCCCCCTCCCTCCCTCCTCTCCCCCTTCTTCCTGCTGCTCTCCTTCCTCTCTCCCCTACCTTCCCCCTCCCACCTCCTTCCCCCTCCCTCCCCCTCCCTCCTCTCCCCCTTCTTCCTGCTGCTCTCCTTCCTCTCTCCCTCCCTGCCTCCCTCCCCTTCCTTCCCCCTCCCACCTCCTTCCCCCTTCTTCCCCCTCCCTCCCTCCCCTCCCCTTCTTCCTGCTACTCTCCTTCCTCTCTCCCTCCCCCTCCTCCCTCCCTCCCCTTCCCCTTCTTCCTGCTGCTCTCCTTCCTCTCTCCCTCCCCCTCCCTCTCTCCCTCTCCCCCACTTGTCCTTGGTTGCTCTTTGAAGCTGCAGGGACCTGTGTAAAGGGGGCTTAGAGTCAGGGACTTGGATTTCCCTGGATCTGTTAACGCAGATGTAGAGGGGACAGCCAGACCCGGTGGGGGCACGCCAGCCACCCCCTCCCCAAAGGACAAAGGCTCTGCAGATCTGGTCCCCTCCAGTGCCACCTTCCCAGATCCCTGACAATGCCAATTTGCACCCACTTGGCTCCTTTCTACTGGGCAGCAGTTTCATTTACAGGAGCCCCCTGGATCCTCACCATCAGCTCTCAGTGCTGGGGGAGGGGGTTGCTGAGCCAGGAGGGCTCCCCAGGACCCAGGCCCCGCCCCCAGGACCCAGGTCCCCCCCCCCCCAGGCCCCAGGCCCCACCCTCAGGCCCCAGGCCCCGCCCCCAGGACCCAGGTCCCCCCCCCCCCCAGGCCCCAGGCCCCACCCTCAGGCCCCAGGCCCCGCCCCCAGGATCCAGGCCCCGCCCGCAGGTCCCAGGACCCACTCCCAGGCTTTGAGCCTGTAACCCTGAGAAGGGAACTGAGAGTGCGTGTTTTCATGATTGTTAAATGTTGGCTCAAATTTAGAAATACTTGGTAGGGAAAGAAAACATTTGTGCAGGGTCCAGGCTGTATTCGGGTGCTGGCACAAAAGAATGTCCTGAAGATTCAGCTCCATTTCCATCCCTTTGTCCTGAAAAAGTGCTGAGCTTGCCTGGTCCTGCTGGCTTCTGGGCATCGGTGTGCGCCATTGCGCCCCGGGAACCGCCTGCCTGTCCCACGCACCCCTGCCTGCTCCATGCACCCCTGCCTGCTCCACGCACCCTGCCCGCCACACGCACCCCTGCCTGCTCCACGCACCCTGCCCACCACACGCACCCCTGCCTGTCCCACGCACCCTGCCCACCACATGCACCCCCGCCTGCTCCACGCACCCCTGCCTGCTCCACGCACCCTGCCCACCACACGCACCCCTGCCTGCTCCACGCACCCTGCCCACCACACGCACCCTGCCCACCACATGCACCCCTGTCCACCACACTCAACCCTGCTCGCCCCACTCACCTCTGCCAGCCTCACTCATCCCTGCCCACCCCATGCACCCCTGCCTGCCCTTCTGCCTGTCCCTCTCACCCCTGCCCACCCATGTCCTCCTGCCCATCCCACTCACCCTGCCCGCCCCATCACCCCTGCCTGCCCCACGCACCCCTGCCCAGCCCACTCACTCGTCCTGCCCACCCCTCTCCTTAGTCCCCACCCACTCAATCACCCGTTTAATCCTCCCACCCCGTCTTCTCCTGCCCCAGCACCTCTTCCCCCTGGAAGCCCACTCCCAGTTTTTGGCTGGATCTTTCTGTTGGGCCTCCTGTGCTAAGCCCGGGTCAATCCCCTTGGTTCCGCTCCCCAAGGCACAGCACCTGCGGGAACAGACACCCTTCCCGTTGTCTCCCAATGTTGCACTTTCAGCCATGACCAAGCAAGAATCGGCTGGAAGTTTTGGGCAACAACAACAACAAGAAATGGATTTGGGCCTGAAGCAAATGGAAAGCGGACGGGCAGTGGAGGCGGGCTGCGCTCCACGGGGGACGGCATCTGCTAATTAAACACCGTGTGGAAACAAGGGGGCAGTGTGCCTGTGGTTCGCAATTGTTTATTTTAAAACAGAAAGGTGATCGAGGAGAGTGGAGGACCCTGAGGGGCCGGGGGGTGGGCGTGCAGCACTTCTTCATGGCTTAATAAAGTAATGCAATTACTCCACCAGCAAGTGTGGCCCAAAGTTTGTGGTCGAGCTATGCATTTTCTAGGTATTTACCTCGAAGGCTTGAAAGCAGGGACTAGGACAGATATTTCCACACCACAGTCCCCTGCATGGGTTTTCACAATTGCCAGAAGGTGGAAGCAGCCCAAGTCTCCATGAAGAGATGAACTTAGAAGCAAGACGTGTCCGACCATGCCGTGGGATACCACCCAGCTGTAAGGAGGAGCTGGGCCCTGACACCCCACGGCGTGGGTGAGCTGTGAGGACATGCCCAGTGGAGCAGGCTGGACACGGAAGGACAGATGCTGTGTGCTTCCCCTGAGCACCCCAGGCCACAGGGGCTGAAAGACCGCAGGTCCCCAGGGGCCGGGGAGGGGTGAGGAACGGGGCGTCAGCGCCAAGCGGGCGTCAGGTCTCTGGGCAGGGGCAGAGGCTTTGTTCGTGGACGGTGGTGGCGGCACAGCACTGTGTGGCTGACCACGGAGGTGTCCACGTGACAGCAGTTAAATGAGAACGTTCAGGTTGTAGGTGCTTCATCACAATCAAGACCAAACACACATGCCAGCAGTTTGTTGTTGAAAAATCCGAGGTTATAGAACATAACGTGGTGCAGGACGTAATTTTATGGCCATTGCATTCACAATTGACTCATTCACCGATTTGAGAGGACTTCGAGGGTTCCTTTTTATTTGCCATTTTATTTTATTATGAATATGGTACCATTTATACATAAAAAAATAAATCTTCATTAAAATGTAGAACACAGTGTTTATATTCACATTTACAGAATAAAATATATATGATTTAAATTCTAAAAAAAAAAAAATCTCGCCGAGGACGCCCTGAATGGTCACGCAGTCTCGAGACTTGTGAGCTGGGAAGGGGCCCTGCCGGGGTCTGGGTGGGTCGGGCGCCGCGGGGCCTGTCACAGACCTCAGGGCCAGGCGCTGGACACGGGCCGGGGCCCGGGGGTGGCGGCCCACGCCTCTTTAACCAGGCCCCAGGAGCCCTGCAGCCACAGGAAAAGCCTTCAGCCAGGAGCCCCTTCCGGTCAGGACGGAAAAGGAGACCCAGGCAGAGCGATTCGGGCACACCCAGCCCTGCCCTTTCATCCTCGTCGCCCAGGCCCCTGACAGCAAGCCACTGGGGAGGGCCGGACAGGGGCAGGGCCTGGGACAAGGAGGGGGCACCCCCGAGAGGCCCCGGGCGCCCTAGCCTCAAATCTACGGCTGCGTTTGTCCCCGACGCACTGGGGACGTGGGGTAAAACCAGCCCAACACGGGGGAAAGCGGTTCATGCAGCAGCATCAGCACCTCCCCCGCGCCCGGGAGGAGGCCGGGCTGGCCCCGCGGAGGCTGCGGCGAGGAGCGGTGGTAATTCCCTTAAAGGCCTTAATGAGTGGCCCGGCGCCGGGGAGAGCCGGGCAGGAACCTGGACTCCCCGGGCGCCGCGCGCCACGCTCGGCTGTGCAGTAACCAGGCAGGAGCCACGGCGCCCGCCCCGCCGCCCCCGGATCAGACTCTCTCTGCCTCCACTTTTGCAAAGGTAATGAGGAAGTAATGAGGCTTGACTTGCATTTTCGCAGCGCCTGCCTCCCCGCGTCCCCCAGCCGGCTCCCAGCGGAGCGCGTCAGATGCCGGCTGGCGGCGAAGGCCTGGCTGCCCGCCGGGTGGAGGAGGCGAGCCCGGCCTGGGCTCTGGGTGCTGCTCATGCTGGGAGTTCCGATACAGCCGGGGCCCTTCCGGCGCCCTCAGCTCACCCGGGGCGTTTCCACCCCGTAAGACCCTTTGGCGGCGCCCCAGCGAGCTGCTGACGATTTATTCTGTCGCTTGAGTGCCACGGAGCCCTGACCTTTCCCAGCTACCTCCGCCCTCCAGCCCTGCTCCTTTTCTTCTCTTTCAGGGGTTTGCCCCATGCTACTGTGTAAATAGCAAAAAAATAAAAAAAATTAAAAAAAAAGGTAGGCAGAAGGGCTGCAGTAGATCATTAGCCTAATTTGAGCTGAAAGGTCTTTGTTGTAAATCGGGGGTGGGAAGGGGCCTGGGGACCCTGGCAGAGTATTTTGCTGGCAAGCTTGTTGAGATTTGATTGCCTTTGTTGTGATAATCTGAAATTAATTTGCACTTGAACCCATCTTTCTTCTGGGCTCAATTTAAACACTGTCATAATTATGCGCCCGGCATGCAATTGAGAACAGACCCTGATATGACAAAGCTGAATATTTTAATTCCCCAGGTACAGAAGGCTTTTTTCCCCACTTATCTCACAAGGTAATAAAACAAAATGTTCCGGTGCACGTGCTTAAGAGAGGTATTTGCCGGAGGGGAAACAGGCGTAATCAGTGTACTGCTACACGTTTCCCCATGTACTTCCTCAGTAGCTCCGCTGCTTTCTTTTAAAGTGATGTTAAACTTCTGCTAATATCGGTTGATTGGTACCTGGAACCCTTATAGAAAAGTAAAGCTGTTCCCTTTCATTCCGTTTCGGCCCTTTCCTTCTGAGAGGCTTCCTCTACAACAGCCCTTTTCCCCCATTTTTGGCAGCACTACTAAACGCTCCCCCCTAATGTGTGCAGTCCAACTTGCGGAGCCCCCAGCTGGTAGAGTGAGCAGTGATGTCCTTCCAGTGGGTTTTTTTTCCCCTCTTTATTTTTTAATGTTACATTAAAAAAATAAGAGGTCCCCATGTACCCCCCACCCCCCTCACCCCACTCCTCCCACATCAACAACCTCTTTCATCATTGTGGCACATTCATTGCATTTGGTAAATACATTCTGGAGCACTGCTGCACCACATGGATAGTGGTTTACATTGTAGTCTACACTCTCTCCCCCAGTCCACCCAGTGGGCCATGGCAGGACACACAATGTCCAGCTTCTGTCCCTGCAGCACCACCCAGGACAACTCCAAGTCCTCAAAATGCCCCCACATCACATCTCTTCTTCCCTCTCCCTCAGCAGCTACCATGGCCACTTTCTCCACATCGATGCTACAATTTCTTCCATTGCTAATAACCATAGTTGCATAGTAGAATATCAGTAAGTGCACTCTAATCCATACTCTATTCCTCCATCCTGTGGACCCTGGGATGGTGATGTCCACTCCCCCTCTATATCAAGAGGGGGCTTAGACTCCACATGGATGATGGATGCAATTCTCCTGCTTGCAGTTGTAGGCACTCTTGGCGCCCTGGTGTGGTAGTTGACCCTCTTCACCTCCCTGTTAGCTGGCCGGGGAAAGTCCAGCAAACCAGAGGGTAGGAGCTGCAAGTCTGCTGAGGCTCAGGGCCTGGCTGTCACATGGACAGTCCAGAGATTCAGGTCTCCTGAGTATACACCAAGCCCAGCAACAACCACAGGTCCAGTAAAAGTGACAGAAGAGGCATGTGTAGAAAGGTGACATCTGAGTCCAACTCCATCATACTCGGGAGCACAGACTCCAGGTTTAACCCAGGTGAGTGCTGTGGGAGAGGACTCTCGTTTCCTTCCTTCGGGGTCACCTTTGGAATTGTAGTGGCCAGAAGGCAAGAGCGCCTTTCCCAGGGCACAGCTTCTCCTCCAGGTCAGTCCATGTGGAGGGACAATCACAAGTTTGCCCTTGTTCAAAAACAGCAGGGGGGCCGGCCGGATGTGGAAGGCTGGGGAGCAGGGCAGGCTGTCCTCGTGGCTTTACTGCCACCCTGGCCCCAGGCCATGTTCCTTGAGACCCCCCGTTTGCCAAGCTGTCGTGCCAGCACACACAGTGGCTGGTGCCCCTCTGAAAGCCGCCTTCACGCCAGCGTCTCGTCCCTTTGCCTTAAAAGAAACTGTATGTAATTTCACAGTCACCTAAAGCAGGGAATCCATTTCCCTCCGTGAGCCAGAAGCTGGTCAGAGCCAGGCCAAGAAGACCGACGTCAGCGAAGAAAAGAATTCCACTCATTTCACACGATGCTCCACATGCTTTATAAATGATTAAAACGCACTCATTTGGCTTATTGTAGCAATAAAATCTTCAAGGGTCACAGTTCATAGTTATTTAAAAAGTAAATTCCCCCCCGCAAATGTCCATTTATTTCTGTTGTACAAGCAGAAAAATGTCAACGGCAAATGTATATGACTGTTCTCATTTGCAAGAAATTATATTTTAGAAAAATGCTGAGGAATAATTGTTTCGCAGACTTTGTTACTATTTCAGGGAAAATGGAGATTGTTCCAATTTTGAGACTGATTGGCGTAGTAACATGACTATTTGGAGGTTTTCCTAAGGCTATGAAATTACGGACATTTTCTTACTTCATGATTTCAAAGAATTGAAGCAGTGCTTCAGAATCTCCTTTGGTCACCTCCTGAGAAAGCTTATGGCTGCTGAGTATGTGCAGCTAATATATGGAAGATGTGTGGTGCACTCGGTATCCTGTGGAAGAGGTGAGGGCATGCCTGCTATTATAGGAGGAGGTGTGGGCGTGCCCATTATCATATGGAGGAGGTGAGGGCGTGCCCATTATCATAGGAGGAGGTGAGGGCGTGCCCATTATCATAGGAGGAGGTGAGGGTGTGTCCATTATCATAGGAGGAGGTGAGAGTGTGTCCATGAAATGAAGGAGGTGAGGGCGTGCCCATTATCATATGAGAGAGGTGAGGGCGTGCTCATTATCATATGAGGAGGTGAGGGTGTGCCCATTAGCCCATGGAGGAAGTGTGGGCATGCCCATTATCGTAGGAGGAGGTGTGGGCACGCCTGTAATCTCATACCAGAGGAGCAGGTCCCTAAAATCTCAGGAGGCAGGTGAGAAGTGAGCCGGTCCACCTGAAGGGCCCCAAAGCTGTCTGTGTTGGCGTGGCGACCCGCCACAGCACCGCAGCTTCCCAGTGGCGGTGGGGAGGCCCCTGGAGGACTCACTGCGCCCTGCGGGCCTGCGGGAGGAGGGCGAGGGCCTCGCGCCTCCTCCCTCGGCCTTATCTCTGGCACTCCATCACTCGGTGGGGACAGGCGGGGGACAGGCAGCCAGGCTGAGGCGTTCCCAGAAGCCCCCTCCACAAACAGAGCCGCCAGCCCTGTTTCCTCTCGGATAACATCGCCTGATCTCAGTACTGATTATCTGCTTGTTGGGGTCTTGTTTCCTGAAAGTTTGATATGGGGCCCCAGAGGTGACAAAAGATGGGTCGTGGGCGCTGGGATCAAGCGCCGGCCGTTAGCCCCGGGTCATGCGGGTAGGGGCGGCTGGGGTCGGGGAACGTGTGTTTGACGCGGCCTTGACTTAATCTCGCCCTCTTTATCTCGAAGCTGTTGGGAGCCCCGCCAGGCAATTTACCATCCTTGTCGTTGATTTTTAACACCCGGATATGCCCCTGTGAAGGATGTTTTTTGACTGATGAATCAGCTCATTTAAACAACCGCGCATTCAGGTGCAAGCAGCTGTTTAAACAACAACAAAATACTGAAGCTGCTTATGTCTTTGGCCTGAAGGAGTCAGGGTGCCCCCAGCGCTGAGCATCGGTGGTCTAAGTCCAAAAACCGCCTGTCGCACAAGCACGCAGCACACGGGGACACACAGGGACATGCGGGAAGGCAAACCTCAGCAGCACTGCCTGGAAGGCAACTTGAAAACAGAATCTGGGCATGGCCTCTGCCGCCCCAGCACTCTCTGCGGTGCCTGCGTGGACGTGGGCGTCTGATCCCAGCAGCCCCTGGTCTGGGACGCCACAACCCAATCTCTGTTGTGGGTGGAATTGTCGAGTCTGAGGGCACCCTGACCACAAATCCCCCGTGGCCATCACAGGGTCAGAGTTCCAGCTCCTTCCAACTCTCCCCCTCCCCCTCCCCACCTCTGCAACCATGTTAGCACCTGCCTTTTCCTTTATTAATGTCCTTTTTTATTAAAGTATATCCCTCATACATGAACATACATCAACGAAAAGTGTTCAGTAAAAGTTGTGAACCCACTAAAGTATGCCCAGCACCCTACAGGGGCCCTACACATCACCCCTCCACCAACACCTTGCATTGTTGTGAAACGTTAGTTTTACACTAGGCGAAAGCACCATCAAAATACTCGTAACTATCGTCCCTATCTTATATTTGCTGTATTTTTCTCCCAATCCACCCTATTATTTTTTTAATAAATGTTTTTATTACAGAGGATGTGAACTTATAAAACAATCATGCACTTGTATAGAGTTACCACACAACACCCCTTCACCAACACACCACACTGGTACAGTGTGAGGTAATATCATTAGGCTATTACCACCACCCATGGCGCCTTCCTTTAATTCAGCTGGGCCCAGGGAGTGGAAAATGTCTGGAAGTGACATCTCGGGGGCCCGGGGATAATAGAGAAGCCTTACCTGTTAGCTTTGGAAGTTCTCAGCCTTGAGCAAATTTGGTTTTGGCGGCTCAGCACTCTGTTGCGTCCTCCAAGGCTAGTTACAAAGTGGAAGTGCTGGAGACGGGGCAGGGGGCAGCCCGCCCATCATCTCGCTGCTCAGACGCTAGTGCTCCATGGAGGTTTAGCCTTTGCCACCTCGGAGATGGAATTTGGGGGGGGGGCAGGGGTCGTGGTCGTGACGTTGGGTTTCTTCCAGGTCCTGCTGGTGCGGTGTCTCTGGAGGCTTAGCTCAGCTGGACGAGGCGCCGGGCTTTTGCTTCCCCTCTGTGTGCAGCAGGAAGCGTGGGGATGCAGCAGTGAGGTGGGCCAGCACTCTGAAGTCAGGTGTGGCTGATTTAAGGCTCGAGACTCTGCAGGGCCTGGCTGCACGGATCAGGGGCAAGTGGGTGAGCGTGCAGGCTGCGGTGAAGGTCGCCTCCGGTCTGGAGTGGCTGTGCATGGGCTCAATATCTCCACCGACCTAAAGAGAGGCGATGGCGCCCCATGATGTGGACGGCACTCGCCCAGCCCGCTGGAGGGCTTCAGAGCAAAACCCGGTTTCCTGAAGAAGTGGCTCCCAACGGCAGCGGGTGCTCTTCCCTGGCCACCAGCCTGCTGGCCTGCCCCCTGGACACTGGCCTGGCAAACACACACGACGGTATAAGCCAAATCCTTAAAATAAGCTTCATGCATACCCTGTGACGTCTGCTTCTCCAAAGAACTGGGACCACAGGCTGGAGGAATAGAGTATGGACTAGAGTGGACTTACTGATATTCTACTATGGAACTATTATGACTAGTAATGGAAGAAACTGTAGCACTGATGTGGAGAAAGTGGCCACGGTGGCTGCTGAGGGCAGGGAGACGGAAGAAGAGATGTGCTGTGGGGGCATTTTCAGGACTTGGAGTTGTCCTGGGTGGTGCTGCAGGGACAGATGCTGGACATTGTGTGTCCTGCCATGGCCCACTGGGTGGACTGGGGAGAGTGTGAACTACAATGTAAACTATAATCCATGCGGTGCAGCAGTGCTCCAAAATGTATTCACCAAATGCAATGAATGTGCCACAATAATGAAAGAGGTTGTTGATGTGGGAGGAATGGGGTGAGGTGGATGGAGGGGTATATGGGGACCTCATATTTTTTGAATGCAACATTAAAAAAAAAATAGAGAGAATAAAAGAAGAAGAACTGGCTTAAACTGCTGGTGCTGGTTCCCCAAATTTAACTGCAGGCTCCAGACTCTCCATCCTCCCCATGACCGGGGGCAGTGCAGGGCAGGGCTCTTGTTTCCAGAGTACTTGGGGGAGCAGGAAGCTGGGGTGGGTCCTGGGCCTGATTTTAGCCTGGCAGAAGCTGCTGTCGCACTCTGGTCTCTGAGCGGCCAGGTTTCCTTTCAACTCGAAATTGAGATGGCGTCCCCCTCTGAGGACAACCTCGTCCCTCGTGGCAGACGTCGCTACAATGAATTTATAGAACTCATCCCCTGCCACCGTGCAGAACCACATCCCAGAGAACTTGGGGTTCAGCCTCCAGGCCTCCTTTCCATCCCTGCCCACCTACCCCTGTCCAGTCCACGTCCGGGAGTATCGTTGCATCTGCTGCCAAAACGTCTCCAGAATCTGGGTCTTTCCAGGACCTCTGCTGGTCCCACTTCCCCAAACCGCCCCTGCCTCTCTCCTGGGTTGGTTGCAAGCCCTGTTCCCACCCCATAATCAATCACACAAGGCAGCTGGGGGGACTTCTGGTAGGAGACATCACAGCCTTCCCCACCTGCTCCTGAAAGCTCCCAGCAGTGCCCACCGTGAGACCCTGTATCTTGCTCTGCCCTCTCCCACCTGGCCCACTGCTCCAGGACCCCCAGCCTCTCTGCTGCTCTGCACACACCAAGCTCTGTCTGGCCTCTGGGCCTTTGCACTTACTCCAGTGACTTTCTCCCAAACACTGAACCTCCATCACCCCAGATTTCACCTCTATCACCCTAGGCAGAGCTTCCATCATTCAAGTCCACACCTCCATTACCAGCAGACCTCACCTCCATAACCAGCAGACCTCACCTCCATAACTAGCAGACTGCACCTCCATAACCAGCAGACCTCACCTCTATCACACCAGTTATCACCTCTGTCACCCAAGATATCACTGCCATCACCCCAGACCTCACCTTTGTCACCTTCCAGATATCACCTTCACCTTCCGGGCCTCATCACCTTCACCTATCACACAGCTGTCTTATCTCCTCTAGATTGCACCTTCATTACCTCCTTACAGAGAGAGATGCCTTCCCTGGCCCTCCCCCAGCCGCACTCTGTTTAGCTTATTGTACCTAATATGATTATCCTCTTTATATCTATTCAAGGTCTGTCTGTGGGCTCACTTACCACTGTGGTAGGAGCTCATGATGTCAAGGATCTTGCATGGTTGTCCTAGTTAATCAAAGCTGCCGCCAGGACCTAGCGCATTACCACTTTCAGTAGACTCATTTGGAACAAACAAGCATGAGCAGGCACTGCAGATGTGGTGGAGAAGATGTCCAGTCCAGCCTTGGCTCCTACGTTCCTACCAACCTGCGAGGGCGTCGACTCCTCTACATCGTAGCTTCCCATCTTCACTTGTGAAGACAGTGCTTGGTACTTGAAGGAGCCATATATTCTAATGAAATACTGCTACTAATGATTTTAAGTGTGTGGAGAAATTCTGGAAAATAAAGTACTTAAAGGAGTGTAAAAAATCTGAATGAAAGGTGTAGCAGTTGGATATTATTTATGAACTCCAAAAAGAAATATAGATTATATTTGTAAACTTGTCAGTTCCTTTGGTGTGACTGCCCTTTGATTGTATTAGATTCAGCTGAGACATATGATTAAATTATGTTAAGATTAGGGCTCTGATGCAACCACATCATTAGAGTACAACTCTGTGTTGAGTTCCAGCCTCCTTGGGGATAAAACAAACTCCCACACAAATGTAAACACACAGAGAAGAAGAACATAGAGGAAAAGAGACAGCTCATTAGACACGGAAGAGGACCTGGGAAGAATAGTCTACAGCTGCCCTTGTGAAGGGAACTGAGCAGATGAGCCCAGAAAGAAACAAGCCCTGGGGAGAGAGATGAGCCTTACACCAGCTTACAGCTGAGATTGGAAGAAGCTGGGTCCTGAGGTCTGAAGAGGGAAGGAGGAAAGCTGAACCTTCTCAGAGACCACCCACTAACTTGTGGCAACATGTGCCAACAGATTTTGGGTGAGAAAGTACCAGTTATGGTACCTTGAGATGGACGCTTTAGGTCCTTGTAACTTAAATTTCTACCCCCAAAAACATCCTTTATAAAATAAAATGTTAAAAAATTGGCTTATAAAAGCCAACAGAGTTCTGGTACTTTGCATCAGCACTCCTTTGGCTGACTAATACAGAATTTGGTACCAAATTCTAAAGAATGGGGTGATGCTTTTGCAATTATCAAAATGCTAGGATGGTTTTATAAATGGGTAAAGGGTATTTTTTTTTTTTGAGGAATTGTGAGATGTTTGATTAAAAGGCCTAGATTGCTTTGAAGAGTCTATTGATAGAAATGGGAACACTAAAAACATTTTTTGTGAGGTTTAAGAAGTAAATGATGAAGGTATTGTTGGAAACTGGAGGAAAGATGATCTGTGCTTTAAATTTGCAGAGTACTTAGCAAGATTAAGTCCTGATGCTTTATAGAAGGCCAAATTTGAAAATGGCAAGTCTGGGCATTTAGCTGAAGAACTTTCCAAAGTAAACTCTGAGAATGTGCCTTTGCTTCTCCTCACAGCTTACAGTAAAATGTTAGACAAGAGAGATAAGCTGAGAACTGAATTGTTGGGCACAAAGAAAACAGAAACTGATTCCAGAGATTCCAAGCCTCTGGAAATCAAGCCTCCAGACAATAGTGCCCCATTTGAGGAATTGACTAAACTTGGAACTTGTAAAGCAGGATTGGAAATGCAGTTATCAAGAAAAGAATTGTGGGAAGTCTTACTGTCTGATGGCTTGAGGACACCTGCTTCTTGCATGCTAAACCAACAAGCTTTTTGAGAGAGCTGTATGAACAAAACCACTGTCATCCTGGACTAAAAGAGACATCAACAGGAGATATGGAAGGGAAAATGACTTTAAGAGGAAAATCATGGAAGCTGAGATCTGGACTTAAGACATCTCCTTGGACCAAGAGAAGAACCAAACCCATGTGTATAGAGAGAGTGATTTTGCCTTGGCAGTTGAAGAGGGTGGATGTTCCCACCTGCTGTTCAGGGAATGTTTTGTTGCCCCAAGGTACAGAGAGGGTGAAGCATATTCCACAAGGACTAGGGAGGGTAAGGTTGACATCCCATATGTCTGAGAGATGAGCCTGTCCCCCATGGTTTGGGAAAGGCCAAGTCACCAGCTTGTTGCTCTGAGAGGGTTGGTCCTGTATGCCAAAGGTGAGGGAGAATGTTGCCTCCTCCTCCCAGTTCTAAGGTGGTTGAGACTCTACCCCTAAGATTGGGTAAAATGTGGCCATCACCCCAAAGTGCTTCGAGTGTGAGGTCTGGAGCTCGGTCACCACCCAGGTGCCTGATGAGGGTGGAACCAAGAAAATGGAGGTTGGGCAAGACTGTGGAAAGGGTGGGTCCCTATGGGGCCCCAGGGAGGAGAAGGAACCTCATCTTAAGAATGATTCTCAGACTTTGAGATCTAATGGAGTGTGCCCTGCAGGTTTATGGAACTCTAGGGAACCTATAACTCACATTTCCCTCCCAATTTCTCATTACAGTAATGCAAATGTTTATCCATTGTCTGTCCTTTTGTGTATTGGAAGCAGATAAATGGTTTTGTAAACTTCAGGGCTCTACAGCCAGATGGGACTTTGCCTCAAGACAAACTGTATTTCTTTAAACTGATGTTGATTTGATTTTGTACTTAGCATTGTTACTAATTTAAGTTTTTTTGAATATTGTGATTTTTTCTTTTGGAATTCAGAAGGTGGAGCATAGCAGTTTGATATTATTTAGGAATTCCATATAGAAATATAGATTATGTTTGTAAACTGGTTGGTTCCTTGGGTGTGATCAGCTGAGACATCTGATCAAATTATGTTAAGATTAGGGCTCTGACCCAACTAAATCATTAGAGTGTGACTCAGAGTCGAGTCCCAGACTCCTTGGGGATAAAACAGACTCTCACATAGAAGTAAACACACAGAAAAGAAGAACACAGGGAAGACAGACAGCTCATTAGCCATGGCAGAGGCCCTGGGAAGAGAGATGAGCCTGATAGTCTACAGGTGACCTTGTGGAGAGAACAGAGCAGTTGAGCCCAGAAAGAAGTGAGCCCTGGGGAGAGGAATGAGTCTTACACAAGCCCACAGCTGAGATTGGAATAAACTTAGACCATGGAGTCTTAAGAGGAAGAAGGAAGGCTGAACCCTCGCAGAAATAGCTTGCCATCTTGCGTCAACATGTGGCAACGGATTTTGGGTGAGAAAGTACCTCTAATGGTACCTTGAGTGGGACTCTTTAGGACCTTGTGACTGTAAGCTTCAACCCCAGATAGATACCTTTTATAAAAGCCAACAGCGTCCTGGTACTTGGCATCAGCACCCCTTTGACTGACTAGTACAGCAGATTTCTGTTGATGGCCTAAGGGACAGCGAGCTCAAGAATTGGGCCATCTGTACATGCTTTTCCTCTTCAGTATCTCACCCAACAGCCCCCGTTGGCTTTCTGCGCTGAGCAGTGGACTTTGTGTCTGCTCTCCACGAGGGCGGATGGCCGGCTCCCGGGTATTTCTTGTCAGGTAAAGGGCTGTGTTCGCTTTCTGTGAGGGCCACGGCCTGGCTTGGACTCAGCGGGCAGCATATTTACATGAACAAGCATGCGTGCTCACTCTGGAGAGTGATTGAGGGGGTTTTAGGGAAGCTCCTAGGATGGTGCTTGACGTCAGAGCAGGGGTAAGACCTCAGTGGCAAATGTGGGGGCCACGTTCCTGGAGGAGGACCTAATGGAGGAAGGTGGAGCCCGAGCATGACTGGGAGTGAAGGTTAACTTCAGGCGTCACCCTGGTCATGGTGCCCAGGGTGTGGCTGTCGTCAGCTGACTTTAAGGGAAGGAGATCCTCCACCACGATGTTGGGGGTGGGGAGGTTGAAGGCCTCGGGAGCAAAAACAAACCTCTCCAGAAGTCAGAAGAACCTCTGCCCCAAGACTGCCACTTGAACATCTGGATTTCCTGCCTTCCGACCGGCTGTACGGGTTCCAGACTGGCCAGTTGCACAGTCACATGAGCCAGTTCCTTAAAACAAGTCTCTTTCCACATCTGTGACTGCCCACTTGAGGGGACACATCACACCTGCTCCATGCCTCGCCCAGGGCTCGTCCACGCCCAGGCCCTCCTCCGCTCCCCTCTCTTGCTTGCTGAATTGTACCTGCCTGTCCCCGTGAAAAGATGATGTGCGTAGGACGCCCAGGGAGCCACCTGGTGCTTGGCAAGCGTGCTCTAGCTCTTAGTTCATACAGACCTGCAAGGGCCACACCGGCCAATACCTACTTGTGAGGTCAGTTTTAAATGAGACAATGTATGTAAAATGCTGAGTGCAATGCCTGGTACACGGGGCTTTCAATAAACGGTGGCTCACCCTCATTTTACGTCATCATCATTATTATTATTGTTTTTGCTTTTACCCTGACTCTGTGAATCTCAGGAATATGACCTTATGTGGAGTTCCGTTGACCCTGGGGTCTCTGTGTGTCTTTTTAGACATGTGGCTGAAGCCTGGCACTCCACTTGAATGCAACGCAACCTGGCAGAGAACCACCTCTAAAACATCACATGGCAGCAGCCAGGCCAAAGCTTTCCCTACTGAAGGTTTTTTTTAAATAAGAAATGTGTGTTGGTGATGATGACTAAAATGTTACTGAAGGGAATGGAATATGTTGTGCAGCAGCTTAGGTTAGGAATCAAAAAAAAAAAGAGTGGACTATGAAAGCAGAAGCCCAGAAGGAGAGTTTGGGCTGGTTATGAAGAAATGTGAGCCTGGGCAGCTCTGGAGTTTGAGGTCACCAGGTAGCCAGGACTGTCCCACCACCTGCTTTTGTAAATGAAGTTTTATTGGAGCATAGCATGCTCATTCCTTGGACATTGTCTATAGCTGCCTTCACTCTGCCCTGGCAGAGTTGAGGAGCTCCATCAGGGTTCACATGGCTGGCAAAGCTGAGAAGATTTACTGCCTGCCCATTTAGAGAAAACATTTGTACGCTGGCCATAGGCCCCCACAGTGTGCTCACCGAGTCCTGAAAGTTCAGGAGCTCCAATGTCTGTTAGCACAACGGGAGTGATAATTCAGTGCTGTGTGATCCGACTAGGACGCGTAGTCCAATTATTCTTGTACCTACAACTTTCTGATTTGCCTTAACAACCACACAAGATACTTGTTCCTGTAAGGTGGGACGCTTCCCCCATCTGCTCTGCTTGGCCACTCAGTCCTTCTCTGTGGATCTGAGACTTTCAATAGTTTCATATTAAAACCTTCAGTAATCCTGGGGATTGAAGTGAAACACTGATGACACAGCCAGGGTTTGTCTGAATTCAAGGGTCTTTCCCAATTGCAATGGCCTCTGTTGAAGATGAGACTTGAGCCTTTTTTTGAAGTCTTGTATGGTTCACTTAAGTAGATGTACACACAGTTGAAAAACTAAAGCCAGTTTCCAAAACAGAGATAGTGTTTGCGAAACCACATAAAAGGCTTTCTCGTCTGGCAGGTCCTACTTGGATTCCTTTTGCATTGTGCCTTCTGGGCTCTGTCCTGAGACATGACCAGCACCTGTAGTTCATAGAACACATCTGAGAGCTCTGCCTCCACGTCCCCTCTGTTGGAAGTGCTCACGCCCTGCTCACAGGGAGCCCTGGCCGGCGGCATGGGGCAGGACACAGGTAAGCCAAGAAGTCCCATGGCATCCATTTACCCATGGGTGAGTCAGCCACCTGGCCTTGTCTTGTGCAATGGGGTGGGTTCACAGCCGTGTGTCAAAATGAAAAGCTATGGGAAAGCGGATTTGGCCCAAAGGATAGGGCGTCCGCCTACCACATGGGAAGTCCAAGGTTCAAACCCAGGGCCTCCTGGCCCATGTGAAAAGCTGGCCCACGTGCAGTGCTGATGTGAGCAAGGAGTTTTGTGACATGCAGGGTGTTCCCGGCGTAGAGGAGCCCCACGCACGAGTGCGTCCCGTAAGGAGAGCCGCCCAGTGTGAAAAAAGTGCAGCCTGCCCAGGAATGGCACCGCACATGCGGAGAGCTGATGCAGCAAGATGACGCAACAGAATGAGACACAGATTCTGGGTGCCGCTAACAAGAGGACACAGAAGAATACAGAGTGAATGGACACAGAGAGCAGACAACTGGGTGGGGGGGGCAGGGAAAGGGAGAGAAATTTAAAAAAAAAAAGAAAAGCTATGTTTGTTTGGAAGACTCTTGCCAAAGGTGAGGTTGGGCTTGAGGGACGTGTCCCCAAGGTCCTGTCCTTAAACCCTGAGAGCTGACCTTCTAGGCCTGTCCTGGTGTCCCAGGTGCTATGGAAGAAGAGGACTCCCTGCAGCTCTTCCTGTGGCTGTGGGGTCTACTCTGGGGTCAGGTGTGCTCTGCAAGTGTTTGCCTACTTAAAAGAGTCCCGCTCTTAACTTTGGATGTTCTATCTCTATTATATGATGTGACAACACATAAAATGGGAGCATGCTTTACGTTTGTTCGTCTCAGCAGTAATGAGCGTTGGCTTTGTGAGTGCTTGCTGTTGAATTCATAGCTTTACATTCAGAGATGGGAGCATTGGAAACTCTACTCTGCTGTCAAGTAGACCTGGTTTTGAAATCTTAGCTCACGAGTTTTTCATGTTTCAGTAGAATAATGTTGATGTTTACTCAAAGACTAATCCCCAAATTCTTCTCATTCTAAAAACAAACTGTAACACTCATTTTTTTTTTCTGTACCTGTTCTGGTTTTATAGATCTCTTTGTTCAAAACGGAGAGTTCTAATGCATGGAGTTGTTTTAAGTGTTTTAAGGGCAGTGAAATCTTTTTTCTCTTGTATTTGTCATAATAGGACACTCATCCCTGTGGAGAGCGTGCCTCCCTGGGAAAGTTTGCTCAGCTCTCAAAAGAGCAGGCACGGGGTACTGATGGAATTGGGACCCCACCCGCTCTCGGGTTCACCTGAATCAAGCCTGGGCTCAGGGTGCAGTTTCCCCTCACCCACGGTCAGGAGGAAACCTTCCAGTTCAACTTCCCTAAGTAAATTCAGTAGTGGACTGGGAGGCCAGGCGTCACATGCCCTGTCAGGGGTCAAGAGAGGCTTCTGAGCAACTCAAAACCGAGTCCTGCTTCTTGGGAGCAGGGACAGGACGCGAGTGGCTCCCCACTGCTGGCTTTCCTCCCGCAGCCTCCCTTGGCACCTTCTTGCCCCATTATAAGTAAGTAATGGATTTTCAGAATGTGCTTCCTGGCTAGTTGTCTAGTACTGACTATTATTAAGTCACTCCTGTGTTTCCAATCAACTAAACATTAAGCTATCAACAAGTTCCAATTAGGAGGAGATAGGGAAACCTCAGCCTGCCTTAGTTCTCTGCTCACCCACCTCACAGCGATCTAGGCCTCCCTTTATGGACCAGTCTCTGGAACTGCACAAGGTAAAGCCAACCCTATCAGCCCAGGGCTAAGGGTTTCTTTGTAGTGGACAACACAGGGCACCTGCTGCAGGTACTTGCCTGGGGGCTCGAGCCTAAAGCTATGGCGTTACTTCTGGCTACAAGAAATGACGCATTAAAGATGCCCTCAAGGCGGTGGGCTTGGCCCAGTGGTTAGGGCGTCCGTCTACCACTTGGGAGGTCCGCAGTTCAAACCCCAGGCCTCCTTGACCCGTGTGGAGCTGGCCCACGCGCAGTGCTGATGCGCGCAAGGAGTGCCGTGCCACGCAGAGGTGTCCCCCGCATAGGGGAGCCCCCCACGCAAGGAGTGCGCCCCGTAAGGAGAGCCGCCCAGTGCGAAAGAAAGTGCAGCCTGCCCAGGAATGGCGCTGCCCACACGGAGAGCTGACACGACAAGGTAATGTAACAAAAAGAAACACAGATTCCCGTGCTGCTGACAACAACAGAAGCAGACAAAGAAGACGCAGCAAATAGACAGAACAGACAACCGGGGTGGGGGGGGAGGGGAGAGAAATAAATAAATAAATAAATAAATCTTGAAAAAAAGGGCATACAGGCCATGCATTACTTTGGGGCTTCATGAGGCATATTTCTATGAGTTAGGATGTTTTGATTATTTATTCAAAACCTTACTGGGATGTACAGCTCTCCACAGAACCAACGCCATTGGCTTATAATTTAGGCTTGAGCAAAGTTTTATATACAGTAAAGAAAAATGGAAACCAGTTGTGCATTTCTGCAGAATAGTTGCTGAAGATACTGGGCATTTTATTACTCGGTGTGCTTCATGCAAAGCTCTCTGTGGTGTACACTTCTGCTTTTAGAGGGAAAGAACGATTTGCTGTGAAGACACCCATATTCTTCTTTGACTCACTCAGCGCTACGTGAGGGCCGAGGTTTCAGCCAGGCGCCCGGGGAGCTGGGGCGCATCTCCCGCAGGCAGTTTTGATTGACATGCAGCAGCCTTTATTACGGGCTACCACAGCGAGGGGACAGGCTCCAGGGATAGCATCCCATAGTCCCCGCGCAGCGTGGGGAGCCCCGGTCTGCAAGTGCAAGCACCCAGCTCTAGACCTGGCTGGGCAGTCACAGAGGGGAGGGCCCAGCGGCCACCGGGCTGGGGGACACCCCACCGGGCACGTCCATGGACATCTAACCATCCAGAGGAGACGCGCGCTCTTCAACACTTAAATACAGTTTTCCATGCCATGAGGTGAACCTGTGAAGACTTCAGCGGCCCAGCCCTCCGTCAAGCAGGGGAGGGTGAAAACGAAACGGCAGAGGTCGTGTCTCCACCCACACCCTGAGCCTAAAACAGCCTTCATGTGCAGCGGGAGAGACACGAGCACCCTTCAATGTTCACGCTGGCCTCCGTTTTCCCATTTCGAGGCAACTTTTTCATGACAAAAGCTGTGCTATTCTCTTGCCACCTCATGCTGTTTGGGGCTGTGTATTAGCATCCCGTGAAATAAGGGCATGCGGCAGTCACATCACGTACTCTAGAATCTGATCTGTTTCCTGGGGATGGATAACGTTGAGTGAAGGCAGCTCTTGGTATTCGGTATTCCTATCCAGTCACTAGTAATTCATTAGTATTTAAATCTATGCTAATTTCATCAAGGTGTGAAAAGATCTTTTTCTTGCATATACATGAAAGAACCATATTACTATTCAATTAGCTTTTTTTTTGGTCTCGCTTTTTAACCCAAGAGAAGCTTGTAGAAATAATAATAATAATAGTAATAAAAACACAATTAGACAAAGTTAGAAATTAAACTTGCTTATCTCACATTCAACATGCCGCAAGTGGAAAAATGACGCTTTTACGTGTGTGTCTGTGGGCACTATCGTCTGGACACAATATCTTAGTAGTTCAAAATCACATCCTAAAATGTCCCTTACAAATAGTGTTATGGCTTGCATAGGTGTAATTTAAGTTCTTCCAGAGAGCACTGTGCACGGCTGCCCAGCACCCATGGCCACCCCCCATCCTGGTGTCTTACTCATTGCCAATTAAGGATATTCAAAAATCCACAAAACTGGTCAAAATATACCTACGCTCCCATTAATTTGAAAATAAATACACATTGAAGCAGCTTGGGGCTTACCGGGCTGGGCTGGGGGAGACAGTCCAATGGTATGCGTTTGGTTTGAGAGTGATGGAAAGGTTTCCAGAACTAGCTAGAGGTTGCCCCGTTTTGTGAATGTACTAGATGCCACCAAATGGGTCACATAGAAATGGTTCATTGTGTTCTGTGAATTTCACCCCAACAATTTCTTAAGGAGAAAAAATGGGGAAAAAAAGAATCTATAGTATTTGGGCAAAAAATAACTTGTCCTGACTGCAGACACTGAAAACCACTGTCCTGTGAATGAGATGCTCTTTTTGAAAGGCCTAACTCCGTCCTCGGGGGCCCTGCTCTGGAAAATTCCACAGGACGGCCAGGCCTGTGCCCCATCCTCGCCACCCTGTCAGTCTCCTGCGCCTAGGACAGAAGCCGCTGCTCCCAGAAACCCCTCGAACGGCTCAGCGAGGCACACCATGAAGGCTTGTCTGACACACTGTGCTGCCACTGTTTAGTAGGGCCGGAGGCGGCGCGCGGTGAGCTGTCACTGGGCAGGCCGAGCGGGCCGTAGAGATGGACTGTCCCTCTCCAGCCTCCCTACGTGACGGGAGCCGGGGTGCCCGGGGGTGAAGCGCTGCCCGCCTCCTGGCTGGCTCGGCAGGCCCTGCACCACCACCCCCGCCGTGGCGGTCGCTGGCAGATGACAAGATGGACCGCCCTGCACTGACAAGGGCCCCGTCTCCCGTCCCCGCCCCGGCAGCTTCTTCTCTACCTAGTTCTAGGCGATGAGTTCTTTCAGGTGCTCTTTGCAGGGGGCTCCAGGAGATGTCTTACTTCCATAGCACAGCTGGGGGGGAGAGGACCCAGAGGATGCCTGAAATTAGGTCATTTCCATCTTTTGGGGGGTGGAGGATACACCATCTGCCCACCTAAATGGATAAGCACCAATATTTCTAAAATGTCTTCAAATGTTTGCAACGTGAAAGTAACCATTTTCGGAGTGTAGCCTTTTTGGCATTTTCATAGAAACAAACTCTCCTTCTGGAAGTTTGCTTGCAATGGCTCATTGGTTTCAGGACCAGTAATGTCTCTTTCATGATTGGGCAGAAAAAGTCACAGTTTTTCAGCGGGACCTCATCTGGCTTTCTCTCACAGATGCTCAGAGGCACACCGTTTGATCCACCTAGGAAGCTGTCCCAGCCGTGAAGGAAACTGTCCTTTTCCCCCCAATAAGGAGTGGGATAAGAATTTGCTAGGCCAGGCCTGGGAACGTGGAGCCAGCAGTGCTTTCTGCCTGGGGGGCGGGGAGCGGGCTTCTCAGCGTTGGCCAGGCCCCAGCTAAGCGGAGGAGCCCCTCCTAAAGTTTAAATGGCTCCCATTACCGAGAAGGGTTATTAAAAGCAAGCACTGCTAATGCTATTTAAGCAAATTGGGTGTATCTGGGCCGCGCTGCTTCCGTAAGATTCATTTTTCCGCGGGTGCTTTCAAATGCCTTCTTGGACGTTTTAAATAGTTTTGCGATTCCACTGGGAGTAGCCGGCTGCTCGCCTGCCTGAAGGTACCCCGTCACTTTTGGGTGCCTACTGGTTGCCCCGTCACTTCACGACAACCGAAATCGTTCTGCTGGTGTTTCCAGGGAGGTTTGTTTTGAAGTTCTAACCGGGCCTAAACAAGAAGTGATCGAGGAGCACTGTGTGGTCTGCATTTCCACCCCGACCCACCCTCCCTGGCGCTGGGGTAGGCGGTGGCCTTGGAGGGCGGAACGCCTCTAACATACATAATGAGCTCAATGTCAGACTGTTGGGCCTTTTGTCTTTAACAATAAGCATTTAGCTCAACTGAATGAATGGAAATTGCTTTAGTGAATTACAAACGCCAAGGTCTTTTCAAGGCACTAAGGCTGACATTAATTATTTTCGACACTGTCTTATTTTGGCAAATGTATTAAATGAGGATTTAACTTAAAGAAATGTAAAATATTGTGAGTAAATCCGAGTGTCTGCTGATGGTCATGAAAATCCTCTTCTGATTAAAACAACATCAGCCTCCAACGGGCGGCATTGTTGCATCTGATTATTGATGCACAACAGCGTCAGCAGGACCGGGTCTCCGCGTGCAGGGCTCCCTGCAGGCCGCTGGCCCGGGGTGGGGGCAGGTTCCCCGTGTTGGCAAACAGAAGGACCCACGTCCTCCCCCCGCGAGGGAGGCTGGAATTCAACACCCGAACAGGAGTGGCCGTGCCTCCTTCCTCCAGAAATCCCTTCCCCCTCGTCCTGCGGCCGCCACCGGGACCTGAATGCCTGTTCTAAATCTCTGTAATCCAATAAGCTTTTGTGTTCAGCAGCTTGTTTTGAAACTTGTCGGGCACCCCAGCCGGAGCCCCCCGTCTGCTGGTGAGCAGGCAGGTGAGAGCCGCGGGGGCCGAGCGTTCCTCGGGGCGCGCGGCCTGCCGGCCCCAAACAGGCGGTAATTTGTAATTAACTGTCATTTACTCCTGTCGGCACCGACATGTCGTTCGGAAGGCGGCGTGGGTGCTGGTCACTGGTCCCCCTTGGTCGTGCCCCTCAGGTCGGCTTGTTTCCACCATGCGCAGGAGCCCAGGGCTTACGCTCTTGAATCCAGGAGAAGGGGAAGGCGCTGAAATAAATCCCACACAAAGAATTGGTTCTGCCGAGGGACATCAAACATTCCATTCGATGAAACGGGCTGGCTGCTCGACAGAGGAGCCACAGTGGAAGCCAGAGATGTCAATGACCGGAGCCAGGGCGCTCGGGAGCGGAGCTGCTGAAAGGGCGGCCCTCCAAGGCGAGCCCTTCTACGGCGGAGACTCTAATGTATGCTCGCTTTTCAGCCTAATTATTTGCTTGTCACACTTTTCATTAGGAGCAAAATAAATGGAATGTGGGGGTCGACCGAGGACCGGGGCCTGTGTTCCCAAGATCTGCGAGGCCGTCCAAGCCTGGCTGCTGGGAAATTAACCAAACGGGCGTGGCCGGAAATCACAGGGCTGGGAAAGTGTTAAGGGGTCTTAGAGAGAAAAGGCAGCCAGAGGCCCAAGAGGTGCTGCCTGCGTCCCTAGGCGCCTCCCGCTTGCAGAGCTCCTGGGGGAGGTGCAGAGCTCACCTTACACGTGGTTCAAGGCTGCACTGCAAAGCGTCAACGATCCTGCAGACAGCTCAGTGGGGGTCCGCGGGACCCACCAGGCTTCTCTGTGAAGTTGCTGGAGAGAGGCTCCGGGGCTGGAGGGGGGGGTGAACCGGAGAGGCCCCTGCGGACAAACAGGACTGATGGCCTTGGGCCCTTCGCCCCGAATCTCGCTCAGGCTCTGGACCTCAGTTCATGGCAGGGGCCTCCGGGCCTGCTCGTCGTGGAAGGTGAGGAACCAGCTCCTAGACGGTCTCCGCGGCTGCCCCAGCGAAACGCAGAGGGTGTGAGGACAGGAGCTCTGGGCCTCGGCCGGCGCTGAAGCCCGGTGACAGCTGGCCTGAGGGACGGCTCCCCGTTATGGGCAATGGTTACTGAGGGTCCTGCTGCTCCTGGGATGCAACAAAGCATCTCTGCATACGAGCAGCCCCATCTAGACTAGAGCGTAGGAGAGCGCGCAGGCTGGAGGAGCAGGAGCTTTTGTTCAGGTGGCATGTCAAGGAGGACCCGCCGGGGCAGGCGTCTCCAGCCTGGCTGGGGTGGGATGCCGCTGGCCACGTCGCTGCCCCGGCTTCTGGGCAACGCCGCCGTGGCCCCCGGCCCGACCGCCACTCCCCAGCCTTGGAGTGCACTTCTTTTTTTTAAATTATTATATTATTTTATTTCTGCATTTGAAAGGAAAATAAATTGAGAGGTTGCTAGGGCATGCAACTTCCTGAAAATTACGGAGCAATGGAGGCAACCATTGGAGGATGTTAAAAGTGACCTAACTTGTAGGGAGTACAAGGACTACACACACAGAGATCATCAATGCTGAGATTACTGGTAGCATCAGCTGTCTGGAATTTATGCACCAATGGGAGTTTTAAAATGAGGGTAATGGAGCATTGGCTACCCCATACCTTTAACTAGTGAGTATGGATGAGAAGATTGAAGAAGATGCCTAAATTCTCTACAAACACATTAGTTTACAAAAAACAGTCCTATAACAAAGACATCCAGACAATGCTGAAATTTGCTCTTGCAAGGAGATCCCCATTTTATGATGTTTGGACACATTCTTTCTCCTGCTGGATAGTTTCCTTTGATGGGAGAGTATTTTTTTCTTCAGTGCTAGTTTTCTTCAGTTTTGACCTGTCGAACTTCTCCACTTCGGACAAGTCTGGTTTATCACTCATCTCGTCTGAAAGCTTGAAGACCTGTTAAGAGACAACTGCTGGGCGCCGACAGCGCCTCACCCCGAGCGAGGTTAGCGTTGCGCGCAGAGCCCCGCAGCTCTCTCCCCGGGTGGGCCCGCACAGGGCGCCTCCTGGAGTGCACTTTTCGCCCCCTGACCCCAGACCTGCAGAGCTCGAGTTCACACCTCATCCGATGTGCCTTTCCCTGCTGTTAATTGGTGAAGGGTTCCCCAGGCTTGGATCTGCTCCTGCTGAACCCTTCGGCAGGGGATGGTGTGTCTTTGCACGTTTGTGTGTGTGTGGCTGTGGCTTTTGTGCCTTTGGTTTACATCCAAGCTATGCAGAAATAAGAGATGACGGTTGTTAGAGACACGCCGGTTTAATTACTTGTCAGCTTAGAGCTGGTATCGCGGCCAGCCAACGCGGACGCTTACCTTTCTTCCAGTAGCTTAAGCCCTGACCAACTGCTAGATCTTTCGTACTTAGCAGTGAAACTCTGGATACATTCAAGATAAAAAAAATGAAATGGGGAGGGGGAGCGTCTTTCCGATTTACTGGCAAATGTGATCAGCCACTGGGTCCCCCGGTTTCACGCAGACCTCAAGTGGTGTTGGCTTTACGTGCCCAAGATGCCATTCGGGGCGGGGAGGGGAGCCGTGCTTTAATTCCGTTTTATAATTTCCCTGAGACTACACTAAGTCCCCTCTTGTGCCGGTACAGTGCAAATGAGAAAGCACACACTGCATTCATGGAAAGGGGGGACTGGAGTCGGCAGAGGAGGAGGAGCACAAAGGGCTCGGCGGGCCAGGCGTCCTGGCCTACGGGAGGAGCACAAAGGGCTCGGCGGGCCAGGCGTCCTGGCCTACGGGCGTCCGCAGCGCCCCTGCCAGCAGTGCTGGAGCCCCGGGTCGCCCCAGCCCTTGGCCTAATGCCAACTACTTAGGGCTGGCTTAAGCCGCCGGCCTCTCTGAGTTGGACTCTGTGCAGCCCGCCCAAGCCCCTTGCTCGGGCCTGGAGGTGTGTGGGGAGCTCCCAGGGGGTGGCTGGCATCAGTGCGGGGTGAGCCGTCCCTGTGGGGGTGCAGGCGGTGCCCTGGCCCCTCCAGGCCAGCCAGCAGGTTTTAGGGTTTTCTTTCTTTCTTCCTCTATTTTTTGGTCTCTGGCTTTGTTATCCACCAAGATACACCGTTTCCACTGAAACGGAGCCGATTCTGGGTTGTTATAGCTTCCCTGCCCCTTGGTTTGGGTTGTGGAAACTCCAGCCCAGTGGGCTGCAAAGTCCAGTTGGAACGAACGGGAGTCCAGAGCCTCTGCCCGGCCCCGGCTCGTTGGTCCAGGCCCGGGTTTGTTGGACGCACGGCACAGGATTGCTTCCTGGTGGCCTCTGGATCAGGGTTTCCAGGGGACTTTAGAAATTCGGTGAAGCCCACCTCTGGGACAAGGCGACCCTGCCTGGCCCTGTGGGTTTGGGGGTGAGCCGGCTGCCGTCACCTGGTGAGAGCCCCCACCCCGCACCGGGGTGCGCCCCCCTGGCTCACCTGCCCAGGCCCAGCAGACGCAGCGCCTTCCCCTCCCATGGCTGGCAAGGTCATCGTCCTGGCCCTCATCCGCTATAGAATTGCTCCTCCCAGAGTTTGGAGGAGAAGATACAGGGAGTTCACGTGAAGGGAGCCAGAAAGGTCCTTCTCACGAGGGTCCACGGAGAGGCCCCCGAGGGCGCGCTGGCCCAGCTCACGTATTCCCGGAGTGGCTGGACTGCACACCGAGGGGCCCTGCAGAGCCGTGGCTGGGTTTGTGCCGCCGCCAGCCGCACGCGCTGCCAGCCGAGGCTGGCTGGGGGGAAAGGGAATTTGATTTGACAGCCGAGAAGCTCGCCCATCCTGTGCGGCCCGGCTCGGCCCGTCCACCGCGTCAGGTGCCTTCCTCCAGGGCCCGGCCGCCACCAGCCCGCCGCCCCGCGCCTTCACCTCCAGCGCGGGCCTGTGGGCCGGCTGCTCTCGTCTTGGAATGCGGCCCTCCAACCTCCTGCTTACCAGCACAATGAAGCCACAGGAAGCCAAGTCCTCGGGAAGCGCCTCCTCCAGCAGCACCAAGAAGTTCCGGGAAGGCTACCTGTCCCCAGCCCCTAGGATGGCCGTGTCCTCATGCTTGGACTGCGGATTTGACATTGCCGAAGGTTCCCTCTTGATTACTTTCAATAAAACCCAAAGTAAGGAGGATGGTCGTGGCTCACTAAGCAACAAGGTTTTATCACTAATTACAATCCTTTATTACCAGTAGTTTAATAGGTTTATGATAGGTCATAAAACAATTCAGCATGGGAGTACATCAAAGATCTGGGTTATACAGCTGTGACATCTTAATATCTATTCATTGTAATCATTTTATGATCTTCAATGGTGGTTTTTTTTTTATTAAAATATGTCCATCTGCCTTGACGTGGGCAGGGCCCCCAAAACTGTGAGGTGGGGCGAAAATCTCATAAATATACACTAAAATACTTAATGAGGCATTCTGAAAACTTCTATTGTCAAAACCATGTCGACTGTATCACATGTGTGGAGCCTCATTATGGGTAATTATAATAAAATTATAAGTGCTATAATAATTCTAACCTTGAAGGCACAATAAAGGATGGCTATATTTGCCTTCTGAGCCCACACATCTGAGGCATTTTCTTCATTAATTATATTTCATGTAAGAATAATTATGTTGTGTAAGACTGAAATTCCGAAGCATTTGCTGTGTTCTGTGGCTCCCGTCTTTCTCTTGTGAGCATGGGTTGGCTTAATTATATTACCACCTAAAGTTATATTCTGGGAGAGGCAGTGTGTAATTTACACAGTTTGAAGGAGGGTGCTTGTTGTTGATGTTAATTTTATTTTGTAGTCCAATTTGTAAAACAAATAAATTGGGAAGAGGCCGTTTATCTTAGCACTTTCCACGCAAACAGTCTTTGTCTTTCAGAATACAAGGGTTTGAAGTAAACTGCCTGGACAAAGCTCTTGGGGAGCTGGTAGAGACCTATACCCTATGGTTCAGTCCCAGCTCACAAAATCTCTGTACTGTCTGTGCTGGGATGACCGGAATATTCAACCCCATTTTTTTTTTCTGGCACAAGAAGCATCACAGCTCTGAATTCCTAGGAAAAACCCTTGATATGAATGTGGATTGTACCTGGGGTAGTAAAGGACTTGGAAATTTAAAACTAGCACCAGCATTAAAAGTGCCTAAACTCCGTATTTATCGATGTCACGTCCATCTCCTCTCCTCAGTTAATTGATAGGGGTGGCTGTGCTTTCCTGAGCGCTTTCTCAAGACCAGGGAGACCCCAGCCCCCCAACAACCCCCTCCAGATCCTCCCACCCCACTAAACTAAAAGAAGAAAATTCTCTTAAAATCTAATTCTAAAATCTAAATCCAGTTCTAAAATCATAAAATCTAAAATTCTTATAAAATCTACGACTGCGGGGGCAGCTCCCCCTCCTCGCCTGCCCCCTCTCCCCATTGCCCTCCATTCCACCATCTCTGTCAGGAATTTTTCTTTAGGGACGGGCACTTGCCAAGCATTTTGGAAGCACATTAGAAAGGAAGACAAAAGTGAAAGGGACACATAGAAACTGCAGTAAAATATTACTAATTTGAATTAATTAGATTAAGTCCATTTAAATTCTGAAGCACATTAATAGGCACCCATTTTGTAACTTTAGAGTATAATAATAACTTAACCTAGCCTCTCCCCCACCCTGAGGAGAAGTTCTCAAGGGAATTACATGAGTGAATAGACGAGAATGGCTTTCAATTAGCATATAAATTGTATGCATGTAAATGATGCTTCTAAAAGATATTTGAAAAGTTTATTTTCTTAAGTATTTCAAATCAGACCCCCTAAAACCTTGTTTACAGTACTGATTTGCACTTTCATGAAAAAAGATTTGCAGTGTAAAGAGAAACTTCAGTCAAGTTCTCTCTCCGTTTGCCTTTGCTTCATCACAAATTACAAATTAGTGGCATATAAATTAATGAGGTTTTTACAGTATTCAGTCAAATCATGGACTAAAAAGCTCTAATTTAAACACCAGGACTTGATAATTATAATTTATTTAAATGCAAGGCACTGTTGGCCAAATTTCACAGGACTGGAATCAATATATAATTTAACATTAATTTTCTGGTTTTTTTTTTTAAGATTTATTTATTTATTTATTTCTCTCCCCTCCCACCCAGTTGTCTGTTCTCTGTGTCTATTTGCTGCGTCTTCTTTGTCCGCTTCTGTTGTCAGCAGCACGGGAATCTGTGTTTCTTTTGGTTGCGTCATCATGCTGCGTCAGCTCTCGTGTGTGCGGCGCCATTCCTGGGCAGGCTGCACTTTCTTTCACGCTGGGCGGCTCTCCTTATGGGGCACACTCCTTGCACGTGGGGCTCCCCTATGTGGGGACACCCCTGCGTGGCAGGGCACTCCTTGCGCACATCAGCACTGCGCATGGGCCAGCTCCACACGGGTCAAGGAGGCCCAGGGTTTGAACCGTGGACCTCCCGTGTGGTAGACAGACGCCCTAACCACTGGGCCAAGTCCGCCGCCTAACATTAATTTTCAAGAAGAGGAACACAGGCACCCTGCCCTACCTTTCCAGTTGGGTGGCATGAAAACAGCAATACAGTACATTATAGACACAGAACACTTGAAGCCCTGCGGGCCCTGGTACAGAAAGCCCAGATGGAGGGCAGTTTTGCTGGCCCCAAGATGTTGAATCCATTGAGGAGCTCCCTGCCTTGCAAGACCCTTCTAAGGGGTGACCATCATCAGGCAGCGCCGTGGCTGGGCCGTGGTTCCCTGTACTTGTGTGAGGTGGGCGGTGAGAGGCCCTTCCTGTCACTTGTCTCTGCATTCTGCTCATGGATAAAACAAAACACGGGGGAAGAAGCGTTTCTCCAAGTCTCTGGGTCCTGCCTCCCCCTCAGCTTTGGATGGGGTGACCCCAAGGAGGCAGTGAGGCACGTCTCCCCTGCACAAGGATTGCCGCTCTCGGGAGAGCACTGAGCTGGTTACAGAGAAGCAGCAAAACCTTGGGACAGGACTAATCAGAGCCCTTGGTGCTCCTTCCAGGGCTGGCGACTGCTGGTCAGCCTGTGGCATGTCTGCGGCAGGGAGGACGCTGTATGGGCCTCCCACCTTGGCCCTGCCGTGGCTCACCTCTCTCTTCCTCTGCAGTGCTTGTTCCTTGTGGAACCCACTTTGGGAAACTCTGGTTTCAGTCTGTCTTCATCCATCAATGTGCCAGCTAATTTTTTTTTATTCGCGTATTATTTAAATAATCTAAAATGTCCATTTTTAATCACATTTAATTACATAGTTTAAGCTATTAATCATGTTTTTAATGTTCTTCATAACATAAGCCATCATAACTGCCACTGCCACCATCAATTACCAGGACTTTTCCATCTTCCCAGATATAAACTCTGTACATTTTAACCCTTACCTCCCTATGCCCTTTCCCAATCCCATCCCCTTCTAACTTAAGCTCTAGTTTCTGACTCTGTGAGTTTGCTTATTCTAATTATTTCATATCAGTGAGAGCATGTATTATTTGTCCTTTCATGCCTGGCCGATTTCACTTGACATGATGCCTTCAAGTTTCATCTACATTGTAGCATGTATCAGATCGCCATTTCTTTTTATGAATGAATAGCATTCCATTGCGTGTAGTATTAGTCAGCCAAAGGGGTGCTGATGCAAAATAGCAGAAATCTGTTGGCTTTCATAAAGGGTATTTATTGGGGTAGGAGCTTACAGTCACAGGCCATAAAGCATAAGTTACTTCCCTCACCAAAGTCTTTGCCACGTGTTAGAGCAAGGTGGCTGCTGGTATCTGCCAGGGATCAGACTTCCTCATTTTCTCTCTTCCCGGGCCTTGCTTCTTTCCAGGCTCAGGGTTCCTCTCTTCCTGTGGCTTGCTTCTCTTTCCTCACAACCAGTCTCCTCTATGTGCTTATTTCCGGGAGCACCAGATCAAGACTCTAGCATCAAAACTCCAACTAACTCTTCTGCTCTGCCAAGTAGTTTTATCTGTGGCCCCCACCCACCAAAGGTAGGGACACAAAATCCTACTGACTTGGCCCACTCAAAGCCCTAATCATAATTTAATCATGCCCAGCAACAGACCAGTTTACAAACATAAACCAATATCGATTTTTGGAATTCATAAACCATACCAAACTGCTACACTCCACTCTCTGAATTCCAAAAAGACATTACAATATTCAAAAAACCTTAAGACAGTAACAATGCTAGTACTAAATCATATCGTAATTAGTTTAAAGTAATACAGTTTTTCTTGGGTAAAGTCCGGTCAGCTGTAGATATCTGAAACTTACAGAACCATTTTTCTGCTTCTAATATGCAAACGGACAGACAAAGGATAAACATATTCATCACAATAAGGAGAAACTGGGAGGGAAGTGAGTTATGGGTCCAGAACAGTTCAGTAAACCTGCAGGCATCCTCCCTTTGATTTCAAAGTCTGAGAGTCATTCTTAAGATGCTGGTTTCTTCTCCCTGGGGCACATGGGGACCCACCCTTTCTGCAGGCTTGCCCAATGGCCCTTTTCTTGGTTCCACCCTCCTCAAGCATCTGGGTGGTGACCGAGCTCCAGACCTCACCCTCTTGGGGTGATCGCCATGACTTACTCAATCTTTGGGTTGAGACTTAACCCCTCCGGTACAGTGAGGCAAAGGCAACATCCTCCCTAACCTTTGGTATACAGGTCCAGCCCTCTCAGGGCAGCTAGTTGACCACCTGGCCTTCCCTAATCCATGAGAGTCCGGCCCACCCCTCTCAGAACTATGGGGTGCTGACCTTAACCGCCCTAATCGTTGGAGAATGTGCCCCGCCCTCTGTAAACTGTGGTAGCAAAACTCTCCCTGAACATCAGGTGGGAACATCCACCCTCCAACTGCCAGGGCAAACACCCTCTCTGTATAATGGGTGGGGTTCCTCTCTTGGCCCAAGGTAATATCTTTTATTATTATTTATTTTTTAATTTTTTTAGTTTTTTAATTTTTTAATTTTTAATTTTATTTATCTCCCCCCTCTTGTGGTTTGCTTGCTGTCTGCTCTCTATGTCCATTCACTGCATGTTCTTCTGTGTCTGCTTGTCTCCCTTTTTTTATTGTGTCATATTGCTGTGCCAGCTCTCCACAGGTGTGGGCCATCAACTCTCTGCATGCGCAGGCCAGCTTGACTTTACAAGAAGGCCCTGGGATGTGAACCCAGGGCCTCCTATATGGTAGATGGGAGCCCAATCGATTGAACAACAGCCACTTCCCCCAAGGTGATATCTTAATTCCAGATGTCAGCTTCCATGGTTTTCTTCTTAAAGTTGTTTGCCCTTCATTATCTCCTTTCCTCATCCCTTTTATTCCAAGCTTACGATGGTTTTGTTCATACAGTTCTCTCAAAAACTTGTTGGTTTAGCATTCAAGATGCAGGGGTCCAAGCCATCAAACAGTAAGACTTTCCACAAGTCTTTTATTGATAATTGAATTTTCAATCCTGATTTACAAGTTCCAAGTTTAGTTAAGTCTTCAAATGGGGCTCTATCTTCTGGGGACTTGATTTCCAGAGGCTTGGAATTTCCAGAATCAGTTTCTGATTTCTTTGTTTCCAAAAGTTCAGTCCTCAGAGTATTTCTCTCATCAGTCCTTTTACTATAAGCTGCAAGGAGAAGCCAAGCTGCATTCTTCGAGTTTACTTTGGAAAGTTCTTCATCTAAATGCCCAGGCTTGCCATTTTAAAATTCTGCCTTCCATAAAACATTAGGAGTTAATCTTGCAAAGTTATACATATATATCCACATCCCATTTTGTTTATCCATTCACTGGTTAATGGACATTTGGGTTGGTTGTTTCCATCTTTTGGAAATTGTAAAAAATGTTGCTATGAACATTGGTGTGTAAATATCTGTTTATGTGCCTGCTTTCAGTTCTTTTGGGTAAATACCTAGAACTGTGATTGAGCAATGAATGAGTGTTCCCATTTTCCCTCATCCTCTCCAGTACTTGTAAATTTCCATTTTTCTTAAGTAGAAGCCATTCTAGAGGGTGTGAAATGGTATCTCATTGTCATTTTGATTTGCATCTTCTTAATGGCTAATTTCTTTACTAGTTATTGATGTGTTGAGATGTATTCCTTTTTGATTCAGTATTCAAAATACTGGTAGTTTTTGTGTTTCTAAGAATTTGTACATTTGATCTAGTTTAGCTAATTTGCTGTCATACAGTTGATCATAATATCCTTTTATAGTCCTTTTTTTTCAGTGGATAGTAATGTCCTTTATATTTCTGATTTTAGTTATTTGTTTCCTGTCCCTTTTTTTCTTCATCAGTCTAGCTAAAGGTCTGCCAATTTTATTGATCTTTCCAAAGAACTATCCATCAGTTTTGGCCATTCTATTTTTTTTATTCTTTATTTTATTTATCTCCACTTTAATCTTCATTATTCTCTTCTCTATGCTTTTTTGGGGTATAATTTGCTCTTCTTTTTACAGTTTTTTTTTTTTTGTGTGTGTTTTGATTTGAAATCTTTCTTCTTTTTAAAGTAAACTATAAATTGTCCTCTTAGTACTGCCTTTGCTGCATTCTGTAAGATTTGGTATTTGTATTTTCATTTGCCTAAAGGTATTTCCTGATTTCCCTTATGATTTCTTCTTTATCCCATTGGTTGTTTAGGAGTACTTTGTTTAACTTCTATTTTGTGAGTTTTCCATTTCTTCCTCTGGTTTTGCATTCTTAGCTTCATTTCATTGTAGTTGGAGAAGATAAACTGTATGATTTCAATATTTTTGAATTTATTGAGACTTGGTTTGTGACTTAAGATATGGTCTATCCTGGAGAAAAATCCATGTGCAGTAGAGAATTATGTATATTTGGTTGCTATTGGGTGGAGTGTTCTATATATGCCTGTTAGGTTTAGCTGGTTTAGAGTATTGTTCAAGTCTTGTGCTTCTTTATTGATCTTCTTATATTCTATCCATTATTGGAAGTGGTACATTAAAGTCTCTTATTATTAATGTAGAACCATCAATTTCTCCCTTCCATCTGCCAGTATTTGTTTTGTTTATTTTGTGATTCTGTGCAGATATATTTATATCTATTCCATCTTCTTGTTGAATTGACCTCTTTATCAGTAGTGACCATCTTTGTTCCTTGCAACTGCTCTTAACTTAAAGTCTTTTTTATCTGATATTAATATAGCTGCCCCAGTTCTCTCTTGTTTATACTTACATGGTCTGTAGGTTTTTTCCATCCTTTCACTTCACTTACTTATGTCATGTAGACAGCATTTGGGTGGGTCATGCCTTTTGATCCGTTTTGCCAAACTCTCACTTTGACTGAAGAGTTTAACCCATTTACATTTAAAGTCACCTATGATACTGCAAGACATTTTGTATTTCTTTTCTGTGAACTCTAAGTTCATATCTTTGGCGATTCCTCTAGTCATTTGGAATTTTTTATTTTACATTTTAAAATACTTAAATTAAAAAAAAAAATTTCTTCCCCCTTGAGTTGTCTCCCTTGTCTGTTTGATAATTATTTTTTGTTCACTGATTTTGCTCATTGTCTGCTCATTGTATGTTTGTTTTTTGTTTTAGGAGCCACAAAGAACTGACCCCAGGACCTCCCATGTGGGAGGCAGGAATTCAACTGCTTGAATTACATCCATTCCCTGCTCATTTTTTTTTTGTTTTTGCTCATTGTCTGCTTGTTCTCTGCTCATCATTTTGCTGGTTGTTTTTGCTCAATGTCTGCTCCTTGTTGGCTTGTGTTTGTCTTCTGTAGGAGGCACTGGGAACCAAACCCTGGACCTCACATGTGGAAGGTGGGCGTTTGACTGCTTGAGCCACATCCACTCCCTAGAATGCTTTTTTTCTGACTGACTTCTAAGTTTTTTGTTTTTTTAAAAACATAAATTCCAATAGTAGTCTCTTGCCCATGACAGTTCCAGATATTTTCCCTGTCCCCACTGTTCACCTCCTGACCTGCACTGTGGCGTTATCCCTGAAAAACACATAGGAATCCCTGCTCCCCAGCGCTGCTGGTGGGGTGTGAGCTCACTGGTGTCTCCCATGTGCTTCCTGGTAAATGAGGAATAATGATGACATAGCTCATTGGGGAGATGAGATGAGAGGCTTGCTTAGAGCAGGCTCAGAGGGGCAGACTCCAACACTGAGAAGCTTTATGTTTCCACTTCCTTTCACTCATTCCCCACTGGCATCTGGGCTTGGTGTCCTCTTTTGAATGTTCTTACTCTCTGTAAGACAATATGTAAATTTAGATATGGCTGCTTAAGATTTCACTTGGGGGAGAAAAGGAATAAGTTCTTACTTTTTCTCAGACAAACTGTTGCCTCAAACTCAGCTCTGGAAACCTTCTTGTTCCCTGTTGATCATTATAGTGATTGACTGGCCAAGTGAGTTTATGCTTCTGTGGTAGGAAAAGTGTGAGACAGCCAAATTTAGACAAATGTTTACCTATCCTTAATGGCAATAAAATGGGCAAATGATGTATCTTTTCCTTTCAGCAGAGAAATCAGAAAACATGCAGTGTTACTGCTGCTCTTGGCTTATGGCTGTTTCACAGATCATATGGAGAAGTTTGGCTATTTCTGAAGCCTCCAGTGGTGGAAAACTCCAATTTTTTGTGATATCAACTGGTCAGAGAAGTGATGGAGGCAGAGTAGAAGTACCCATATGGTTTTCCAAAAGGGAGTGATTTTTACCCCCAGGGGTGTCTGCCTGTGTCTGGAGATGTTTTGGTTGTCTACCAGAAGGCTCAGGGCACCCCTATATCCAATAATTACCTGGCTTCAAATGTCAACAGTGTCAAGGGCAGGAAACAACAAGTACAGAGAGAATGTGCCTTGTGGACAGATGTGGATAGGACCCCCACCCTAGGAACTCCATGCTCCTTGACTATGGCCAGCAGAATCTCTTCCCCCTTGAGTCCCTTACCTTGGTAAACATACCAGGTTCTGCTGGCCATTGGCTCCCTGGGCCACTGTTACGGGTTGAACTGTGTCCCCCCAAAGTATATGAAGTCCTTACCCCCAGTCCCGTAACAGTGACCATGTTTGGAAATAAGGACTTTGAAGATGCAACTAGTTAAAATGAGACCAAATTGAGGTGGGGTGCACCCAGATCCAGCAGGACTTGGGAGAAGAAGGGGAGAAGAGACAGCAAACAGACCCATCGAGAGGACCACCGAGGGGGTCGGAGGCAGAGGCTAGGGCGATGCGTCTACAAGCTGACATCGCCAAGGATGAATGGACACACCGGGACCTGGAAGAACCCTCCCCCAGGACTTCCGAGGGCGGCCAACCTACAGCTTGACTTTGGACTTCTCGCCCACGGGAGGGTGAGGAGATAGACTGCTGTTGTTTCAAGACACCCACTTTGCGCCATTTTGCTACAGAGGCTCCAGGAAACTAAGACAGCCACAGACTGCGGCCCCCACCACAGCCCCCTGTTGAGCGGCCACGCGGACTTTCCACGCCCATCCCGTTTGATCTGCCCAGGAACCCACTGAGGCCCACGGAGGTTGCGCCTCAATATTAATGAGCTTGAATGACTCTGATAACTATTATTGTTTGTCTCCCTTCAGTATTAAAATGAGTTTAAGTCTTTTAATTACATTTTAAATATTAATATTTTAAATATATGAGTAAATACGCATTAAGACTCTCAAACAAAACTTTCGGAACTGCGTGGGGTGGACCTGTGAGGAGGAAAAGACAAACAGGAGCGCGGAGCCGGCTGCCCCGGAGCGCGGGCGAGGGGGGCCTGAGGTTCTCTGCGGCTCTGGGAAGGGTGAATTATTCAGCCCAGGCTGCACCTGGCCTTCTTGTTGGCTTGGAAAACCACACAACCAGCCTGTCTGCAGCCATCCCGGCTCCCAGAGCTGGATCCTGCGCTGGACTGGGAATGGCGCTGGAGGGTTCTCAGCCCACAGTGGTGAGGGTGCAGGCTCCTGGGGAGCCCCGTCTCTGTACCAAACTCCTTTAAATCTGAGAAGGGGCTCTTTGGTCCAGGGCCAGATTGTGCCATCCCCTCCCTCATTCTAAACCAGTGCTTTGCAGCCCAAGCTGCTCATCACGTTCAACCACGGGGCTCGTGGGCAGTCTGGTGGCCAGGCTTCCCCACGCCTTCTGAATTGGAGCCTAAGGCACGGTCCTTTCTGCAGAGCCCTCCAGGTGAGTGTGCCCTGCAGGCAGTGCACGAGCCAGTGACCTGCCAAAGCCATCCCCACCGACAGCTGAGATTGGGACGTTGCGTGCATGGTTGCATGTGGCAGTAGAAGGCAGAAGCAGTCATTTCCGTACGAAGAAATGAGGGAAGAGACCAAATCTCCTTTCTGTCTTCCCTTGTGGCCATCCATGGTCAGGGAAAGACTCTCCACGGCCGGGCTTCTGTCCAGCCACCATTGCTTCCCCTCTGAAGTCGCTACCTGAAGGACTCCATGCACAGAACATGCAGAGACATATGATGTTCCCACAACACATGGCGGGGCAGCTCCTGGGCCTTCTTGACTGTGGCTCCCAGGTCCCCAGATCTGCCCCCTTTGGGCCCCGTCCTGCCGGGAGGTGGTCAAAGACAGAGGGGCAAGTGTGGTTCTGATACCTCTGCCACAAAGACCTGCAGTTGGCAACAGCTGGGGCTGGTGACCGGCTCTTTCGCCCTGACATCCCAGTGAGTCTCCTGCTCCTGAACTGGAGGAAAATGGCACCCTGATTCATTCACGTGGCTTTTAAAAAGAATTTCAAGACGTCATAATGGGAAAAGGTGTCCCTCCCTGCTTATCATCAAATCAGAGTTCCAGGTATTGTGACCATCACGCCTCCACTGAGTGGCTTAGGGCAAGGGACATGCTGCCTCCAGCGTCTGAGGCCCGGGGCCTCCTGCCCCTGTGTCTTCTGGAGGGCATGGCGTCCCCAGCCTGACCTGTCACCCCATGGCCTCTGCGGTGGCTGTGTCTTCTCCCCTCCTCATAAGGAGAGAAGTCCAGTCATTTTTAGTAAAACCGCCATGAAGCAGTTAAGGCGAATGGTCCAGCAACTCGGTTGCTCTCTTCTGGAAGCGCTCGACTTCCCCTACAGAGAGGGGCAAAGCCCAGAGGACAGGCCATGAGAGGCGGACCCTGACTCGGAGACAGAGGCGGGGGTGACGGATGGGGCGTATTCCCCCTCCAGGCACAGCAGCCAGCGCAGGTGCAGAGGCAGGGCTCCAGGCACGCCCTGCCCGGAAGATGAAAATCCCCACTGAGTGTACTCCGCTTAGAGAGAGGAGGTGTGTTGAGACCTTTAGAACCAAATGTCACAATCGTTAGATTAACAGGTAAATGGCTGCCAAAAAGCGTACATTGCAGGAATCTAGATAATCCGCTCACTCGGGGTGCTTTACCTGCCAGAATGAACAAATGAGGGGGTGCAGCCAGAGCAGGCAGAAAACCATAGAAATCCAGGGCAGGAAGGCTGGGCCAGCAGCACAGCGTGACGTCCATGGACGCCGCTCCTGCAGTAGACTGAGCAAGCCCTTTAGTGGGCCCTCCTTCTCCAACCCTCCCTGTCCAGGTGCGTCTCTTTCCAGGTGCCTCCCTCTCCAGCCTCCTCCTCCATCTCTCTCCCTCCCTCTCCAGCCTCCCTCTACAGGCCATCTCTCCAGCCCTCCCTCTCCAGGCGCTAGTAGGAGGACATGCAGAGCCACTGAGCAGAAGGCAGCCCGTGGCCGAGTGAATTCCTGTTCCAGGGGAAGCTTGCGAAAGTTCTCAGGGATATCCAGCAAGTGTCAGAAGGATGCAGGTGATGCCTGAAAGCTTTTTCCTTTTCTAAACCATGGGAACCTCTTAATATATATTTTTTATTATTTTATTTTTTAAGTGTATTTTTGTGAAGATACATAGATCACAAAAAATGTTACATTAAAAAATAAAACAGGTTCCCATATACCCCACCTCCCACCCCTCCACTCTTCCACATAATGTAACTCCCCCCCCCCTTGTGACTTGCTTGCTGTCTGCTCTCTGTGTCCATTCTCTGTGCGTTCTTCTGCTTGTCTGTTTGTCTCCCTTCATTGCGTCATCTTGCTGCGCCAGCTCTCCTCGGGCCATCAGCTCTCCACGGGCCATCAGCTCTCCACGGGCCATCAGCTCTCCACGGGGGCTGTCCAGCTTGCCTTCACAAGGAGGCCCTGGGATGTGAACCCAGGGCCTCCCGTATGGTAGGCAGGAGCCCAACTGATTGAGCCACAGCCGCTTCTCTAAGTAACATTATTTGTGATCAATGTATCTTAAAAAAAAAGACTAATAAAAAACATTTTTAATTAAAAAAAAAGAGTAAATCAGCCATCATTACAGCTATATGAAATGCTTTGCTAAGGTAAATTACTATAGAAGGAAGAGATGCTTATTTAAAAAGTTTACATGCTTAAAATAAATTATAATTCAGCAGATGAGCTCTGAATTTCAACTCAACACATTCTTTCTCTTTTCTCTTTATACATACATCATATGTAAATGTATACTGTATAACTGCATGTAAATATAATATAAACATATGAATGTGTCTATTTATATACCTCTAAAGATACATAAATTATAAATATTTATGTACTAATTAAGATCTGATAATATTTCCTCTTGAAATATGTTAGAATAAGTAACATTCTTTGTCATGCTTAAAAAGAGAAGGACCGAAAACTGTCGACAGAGGTTGTTTTCATGAATAACAGAAAACAAAATCACAGAATAATAAAATAATTACAGGGCATTAATTTGGGGGGACACAAGCAAAGCCTCTTTTTCTATGACCACGTGAATCTATTGATGCAGCTATATAGCTAGATCTAATTTGTTTTGTTTATGTGTGTGTGTATTTTAGGTACAATCATCAATTTCCATTCATTCTGCAGCATATTTGGATATTTTCACAGAAGTTTATCAGAGTGTTAAACCTCATATTTGTGATGTGATTTAAACTTTCTGAAAGTGCATCAATCTTTCCATATGGATTATATATTGGAAGCTACAGCATGGCTATTTATTTTCCTGGGCCGGAGATGGATTGGACTCTAAATGGAAGCTTTAAATTATGGGCAGCGAGCAGCCTTGCCTGGTGACAGCTGCTCTGGGGTCTGGGGTCCCTGCCCTCCTATTTGCCATTGACACTCTGTGGGTTCTTCCCTAAATCACTTAATTACTTTTAGCTACAGTTTGTCCCTCTCCAAATGGCAAGAACATTGTATGAAGCTTCTTTACTTAGAGGCTTGGAGGCAAGGGGCTTGGTGACATGGTTTGCTGTGGGCAGTCAGGAATGCAGGCTCCTGCATGCAGAGAGCTCTAGGAGAGGGAGATAAAGTTTATAAACCTAAACGCAATTGGGAAAACTCTTGCTTGTGTTTTTAAAATATTAGTGCTATCTTGGAGTTAATTCAGTGCCTGAATCTACTTTTCTTTCAGTAAGTAATGTACAAATATTTACTGAGTATTTATGGCATGCTGGAAAAATTGGGCTAAGCACCATAGATGTGAAACGATTAGGCTTAACGGCTCCCGTTCTGGGGTGCATACTTCCCAGGAAAGGGGTTTTTCCCTGCCTAGGACTGCCTAACAATGGCCACGGACTGGGAGGCTGCAAACCACAGAAGTGCAGTTTCACCATCCGCAGGCCAGCCCCCAAAGTCGGGGTGTTGGCAAGGCCCGGTCCTGGGGGGCACCAGGGAAAGCCCACGCTGGCTCCTTCCCTCGCCCATGGCTCGGGGCGCTCCTTGGCCCCCCTGCTGGTGGACACCTCACCCCAGTCTCCGAGGGGTCTTCCAGCAGCTGGACTTTGGACCTTCAGCCTCCAGCCCTGGAGAGAATGCATTTCTGCGATTTGACGCCGCCCCCTTGGTGGCCATTTGTTGCTGCAGCCCTAGGAGGCTGACACAGATGTCGGTACTTGGCGGCCCTGCGATAGCACACATCTGAAAACGGGGGCGTGACTTTCCATTTGGGTAATGGGTAGAGGCTGGAAGAATTTTGAAGCAAATGATAAGAAAAGCCCAGGGGACTGGGACAGCTGGAAGCCGGCTGGGCCCCAGGAGACCGCGTCCTTGAGCTAATCCATTCCCGTGTATGTAAGCCGCTTGTAGGTGGGGGCTGTCTTTAAAATTAACGAAACAATTCATTGATAAATATTAATAAAGCATACAATTCAGACAACGTGTACAATCAATGGCATTTGGTATAATCACTTAGCTGTGCATTTATCACCTCAAACATTAGAGCATTTTTAAAAAGATTTATTTATTTATTTCTATTCCTCCCCATTGTTTCGAGCTCGCTGTCTGTTCTGCTTTCTGTGTCCCTTTGCTGTGTGTTCTTCTGTGACTGCTTGTCTTCTCTTTAGGTGGCACTGGGAACTGACCCTGGGACCTCCCACAGTGGGAGAGAAGTGCTGAATCTTTTGCACCACCTCAGCTCCCTGGTCTGCTGTGTCTTATTGTCTCTCCTCTGTGTCTCTTTTTGTTGCATCATCTTGCTGCACCAGCTCTTCATGTGGGCCAGCTCTCCTGCATGGGCCAGCTCTCCCATGTGGGCCAGCACCCCAGGTGGGCCAGCACTCCATGTGGGCCAGCACCCCAGGTGGGCCAGCTCTCCTGCGTGGGCCAGCACTCCATGTGGGCCAGCACCCCGGTGGGCCAGCTTGCCTTCACCAGGAAGCCCTAGGAATCGAGCCCCGAACCTCCCATACGGTAGATGGGAGTCCAATCACCTGAGCCACATCTGCTTCCCAGAGCATTTTCATTATTTCAATAATAATAATCACAAAAAGCAAACAAATAGGAAGATTCTTCACCCCTCGCTCTCTCTATGCTTCCCTCGCTGTACATAGCTGCTGTTTCTGGCTATTCTGGCAGAACTATTTATTTATAAAGCAGTTTTGATGAGATATATTCATATACCATATGATCTATCTGAAGTGTATAATAAATGTTTTAATTATAATCACAATGTTGTGCATTCATCATCACAAAAATTTTAGAACAATTTTATTACTGCAAAAAGAAAAACACCACACTGCTTAGCAGTCCTTTCCCGCCCTACATAACCACAAATCTAACTTCATCCTTTTAAATTGAGTTATATTTGCATTTTATATACATGGACTGATACACTATGTAGTACTTTGTCTCTGGTTTCTTTCACTTAGCATATTTTTTTTTGTCTGATATTAACATCTTGCAGTGTTAACATACATTTGTTCAATTTCAAAGAAAGTCTTATACATGAAATTTTACCTACATTCGTGTTTCACATGCAGTTTCACTAAGCTATACATTCCCACGTTACATTTTTAACTTTCCTTTTAGTCATATGCATGACCTTAGGGTTTTCCTTTAAGCCACTTTCATACTCACATAACAGCACTGCAGGGTCAGACATTATGTTCGGCCTTTTCTATTCATTTCCAAAGATTAATACACATCCTTTTTTACCAATTCTGCACAAGTTAACCCTCAGCTTTCTATTCTCTAACTTCAGTCTATTTTCTGGTGACCCATATTCAAGTTATTAACTCCATGCAATTACACAGTATATTTAGCTCATAGTGGCATGATCATACAGAATGTTCCTGTAATGCCTGGCTGGCTTCACTCAACGTGCTGTCCTCCAGTTTCTTCCATGTTGTCATGTGCTTCATGACTTCATTTCTTCTTACTGCTGCACAATTGTGTATATACCTCAGTTTGTTTATCCATTCATCACTTGATGGGCGCCTGGGTTGTTTCCAACACTGCTCTGAACATCAGTGTACAGATGTCTATCTGTGTCACTGCTCTGTTCTCCTGGGTATATACCTAGTATCAGTATTGCCAGGTCACGTGACAAGTCTATATTCAACTTTCTTAGGAACAGCCAAACAGTCCTCCACAGTGGCTGTGCTATTCTCCATTACCACCAATAGTGAACAAATGTCCCTATCTCTCCACATCCTCTCTAACACTTTGAGATTTCTGTCCTTTTAATAGGGGCCTTTTTTAAAAAAATTATTTTATTTACTTATTTCTCCCCCACCCCTTTTTTTTTGCGCTTGCTGTGTCCATTCGTTGTATGCTCTTCTTCTCTTTAGGAGGTACGATGAGCTCAAAGAAGAAATACAAATGACAAAAAGCACATGAAAAATATTTCAATATCACTAGTGATTAGGGAAATGCAAATCAACACTAAAATGAGGTATCATTTCATACCTATAAGAATGGACACTGGGAAGCGGATGTGGCTCAAGCATTTGGGCACCTACCTACCGCATGGGAGGTCCTGGGTTTGGTTCCTGGTGCCTCCTAGAGAAGATGGGCAAGACAGCAAGCTGACCTAACAGGGTGACCTGACGGGGGCACAGCCACCTGGTACAACAAGATGATGTAACAAGAAAACACAAAGAAACACAGCAAAGCAGGGAGCAGAGATGGCTCAAGCGATTGCGTGCCTTTCTCCCACTTAGGAGGTCCCAAGTTTGCTGGCTGTTGGTCGTTCATATATGCCTTTTACCATACTGAGGACTCAGCCCACATGCACGTGTGCTCAGCAGTGGCGAGAGCCCCCTGGGTATCCTGTCCCAGCAAGGCAGGACCTGCCAACAGTGCAGGGGGTGGAGAGTCCCTTTCCTGGAGTTCATGTCTGCAATTCCTCTCCTCCTGGGAAGGGGTGTGCCCCGAGGAGCATGTGCAGATCATGCCAAATGCCTTTCCGCTGAGTAGATCGTATTGATGGGCTTCTAAACTCTAAAGAAGGCTTTCCCCAACTTGAGTTTAAAGCTTGCTAAGTTTTGGAGGGTTTTAAAAGTGTGTTCTAAAACTACTCCAAATGAGTCTCACCAATCAGTCAGACAGACATTGGGACTTTTTGAAAATCAATTTAATTGAGACATAATTTGCATATAATAAAATACATCCATTTTAAAGTAAATGCACCTATTTTAAGTTAGAAAAATTTTGAAATTTGTGGACACCTGGGTAACCACCACCATAACAAAGAGAAGCGATGGTCCCATCTCCCCAGGCAGTGCCTCGGGCCCCATGTCAAGCAACGCTGCTCCTCCCTCTCGCCCCAGCCCAGACTCACCCCTGCTGGGATTTCCACCATGCTAAATAGATCGAAAACACACCGAGATGTGGAAGCATCACTTGAAACTCTATGGCGGCAGCTTGTACACTCCACTTCCTACCTTTTTTACACAACTTATTTTAAAGTGAAAGGGTAAAAAGCCACACAAGTTTCTATGACCCTCTGAACTCGCCTTGGCTGAAGGAGCTTTGGGAGGCCACATTCTCATGAGACGAGAAACCGAGGACAGCACTTAGAGTGGGTTCACAGGTGACGCTGCGACCCCCACTTGCCATCTTGCTTCTTTTAATTATTATCATAGACTCGAGGATTTATTTCATAGGACACCAAATTGGGCCAAAGTGGTGGTTTTGCAGGTTTGTTCATATCTTTTTGCTCTGAATTTCATTATGCTGAAAAAATTGAGATGTGTCTAGAAGTTCCAACCTTGCTCATTTGCACTATGTCAAGAAAAGTGAGTGGAAGGCCAAAGCCTAATGTGCCAGTGGTTTATTTTGAGTAAAAGTTCAAGCTGAAAACCTAAAATACAAGAAACTGGATTTCATGAGAAAGGATCGGTGGATTGTCTCACAGTAGTTCTATGGGTGATTTCCCCCATCATTTCTGAAGGGGTCTGTGCATAATAGAGAGCAGAGTTTTGTGCCTAAAGGTCATATTATTTGCATATATTAGCTACATCAGTGATCTATTTACATAAACCAATTTACCCAAAGATATGCAAATAAAGTGGCCCTTAGAAGCAAAATTATAAGTTTATGTTTATACACAATGCATACTATACATAATATATTTACACGACTTAGCCCCACAAGTGAAGGGGACACATCACAGGATGTCGTGAGGCCAAGGCTGAGGGTGATCCCGTGTGGGTTGGTTACGATAGCACTCACCGTGGATAAACCGTAAGTTCAGTGCCCAGGGGCCAATTGAGCAAGGGAGAACCGGTAAACAGCCGGCGCCTAGCGCCTGCTTCCAGCACACCGCGCACATCCTGCTGTTGGCCATTTATCAGGCTTGCCCTGCTGCCTGGGCTTCAGCTGCTCTCCGTGAGCCTGTGCACACCTGCCGTGGGTAGAAACCCACGTTTGAGGGGAAAAAGATCTCATTTTAATGAAGCTAAATTGCTTTCCAGCTAGAATTATTTAACGTAATTAATAAAGTATGAACAAACAAGAAGTACTCAACAGAGTCCCAATTAATGTATTGTGTTTTCCATTATGTCTGCTCATTGGTAATGCAAAATGACCTGACCGAAAGGACTTTGTAAGGTAGACACCTTGTCACGATTGCCAGAAATTTAAGAAAAGCTGACAGGAATACTGAGCACCATCTGGGTAAGCTTGAAAAAAGCCAATTAAAGGGAGATTTGGAAACTTAAGAGCCAACCTATAAAGTAAACCCATAAAGAGACTTGCAGCTTTCTTTCAGGAAACGTCCTGCCTGGCAGGAATGACCCGCTGGCCTCTCTTCCTTTGAACGTCCCAGAGTCCTTCTCAATTTCTAGGGGAGAGGCAAGGAAAGTGGGCGCTTGTGGGATTTCCACACACAGAGGCCGCAGCTGCACCAAAGCTGGGCTCTGTCTGCCCAGGGGATATTCTTTTCTCGTGGTTTTGCAGTCGGTCACTCAAATCCTAAAAAATCCTAAGACGTGTCCACAAGGAAGTGATCACTTCCTAAGCCTATGGAAAGACTCCCCTTTTATGAGCCCCTCTACCCACCCATTCGGCTTGATTAGCCACCCTGGAAAGGGATTATTTCTGTTGGTCTTGTTGTTTGCTAACATACGGCTTGGTCGCCTCTTGTGCCCCTCCCAGAGGCTCCAGCCACCAACCTCTGTGCAACACTGCGGTCCACACCTACTTTTCACCACATGCCTGATGAGTAATGTTGTTTAAAGCAAATACCACGAAACAGATTGGTTTAAACAATGGAAGTTATTCACTTACAGTTTGAAGCTGAGAAAATGTCCAAATCAAGGCACCATCAAAGCAATGCTTTCTTCCTGAAGACAGGCTGCCAGAGCTATTTGGCTCTTGTATCACATGGCCAGGCACGTGGCGGTGTCTGCTGGTCTTTCCCTATAATGAAAGTTACATTGCTTTCAGCTTCTTACTTCCATGGCTTCTCTCTCTCTCTTTCTCTCTCTTTGCAGTCATTCCATTTATAAAGGACTCTAATAAGAAGATTAAGACCAATCCTGGGGCTCTTACCTTGCTCTTTTGCCTATGGACCCGTCCTGTCCTCTGTGTGTTGTTCTCACTATTTTTCCTCTGCCACGTGGCCACGCAAGTAAACCTGGGGATTTATAATCTATAATGGGGAAGTGTGGTCTGTAAATCAGCCCTCTTCATCCCTTTTCATCCCCTTCCTCTCTACCTGGGGCCCCTGATCTGTTATTTTCTGTTATTTTCTCCCATTTCTCTTCCCTCCCTGCCTGAATAAATTACTGGTCTAACTCAAAAAAAAAAAAAAAAAAAAAAAAAGAAAAAAGACCAATCCTGAATGAGTTGGATCACACCTTAACTGAAGTAGCTTCATCAAAAGGTCCTATTTAAAATTGGACCATACCCACAGGAATGGATATGATTTAAGAACATGTTTTTCTGGAGTATATACAGCTTCAAACCACCACAACTTCCTTCCTCGATTTTTCTCTTTCCATTTACATTTTCCTATACGCATCAAGGGAAAACCAGGCCACGCATTCCACATTTGCTTGGAGACCCCCTTTGCCAAACATTCAAGTTTATCTTTCACAAATTCTATTTTCTACCTAACATAAGAACACAGTCCAGCCACACTTTATCCATGGCCCTCACTTCCTCTGGAGACTTTGCCAGAAGCACCTTCAACATATATATTTCTACCAACATTCAGGATGACCCATGACCTCTCTAAGATAGAATCTTCTTCGGTGATCACTTTTTTCTGAATCCACACCTGAATCAACTTTAACATCTGAATTGCTACCAATAAGCTTTTCAAAGCAATTGCTTTAGTTTGCTGAAGGTTTCCTGTGCAATACACCAGAAATGAGTGGGCTGCTACAATGGGACTTATGAACTTATAAGATTACAGTCCCAAGGTTGGGAAATATTTCCAAATCAAAGTATTAGACAAAGTTCTCTCCCTGAAGGTCAGCTGCTGGTGATCCTGGACCCCTCCCATGTGGCACGGCCCAGTGCAGGCTCTGCCAGTCTCTGCCCTCCCCTCTGGGCTGTGGGAGGGCAAGCGAAGAAGAACAGTATGGGCCGAGAGCTCAGTCAGCTTGAGTTCTTGAACTTGTCCCAGCACAGGTGCTCCTCCTTTACCTGAGGCCCCTGTCCCTGGTCCAAAGCCCGCAGAAGCAGAGCCTCCACCCTTGTTTCAAAGCCACTTTTCTGACTTTGATGCCCACCACCACTTGACCCCTCTCCAGTGAAGTCCTGTTGACCTTGACCGCTCCCTAAATCCTCCCTCACTTAGCCCAGCTACAGCCCGTACCTGCTGCCTTTTCGTCATGCCCCCAGGGACAGTGCGACGCCCTGCAAGGTTTTCTGGAAGATTGTCCTTGCAGAATGTGCTGGAAGGAGCAATGCAGAGAGAAAGCAGAAGGCTTGCCCCTCAAGTGCACCCAGAAGAGAGAGAAGCCATCGCCGCCTTCCCCGTGTCCCCAAGCCAGCAGAAGGAGGCCCACGCGGGCTTGCCGCGCACGTGGTGGAGCGGACCCTGCACTGGTGGGACGGATGTCAGAGGCAGGTCTCCTCTCAGCTCTCAGCTGGAACATCAAGTTCTTCCCAAAGCCTTTTGGGTTCCCAGACCAGGCAGAATCCCCTCGTCCTTCACTGAGGCACTTGACGCAATTCTATGCATTTGTTTCTGCACGATGATTTGTGTCAGCGGCGACCTGGTGTAAATGCCACCCCAGGAGCCCTTTGCTGCCCGGGGACCAGCGCCAGCCATCACTGGCCTCTGCTGATTGAAAGAACATAAGGTTTCCTTGACAACACTGGAAATGCAGCTAGTTGGTGTTCACATTTTAAAAAGAGTTATTTGCTAAATTTTAAAAATTTCATTCCTTTTCTTGTCTTAGATGTCAGGGCGAGACCATTGGGACATGGAGACCAGTGATTGCAGGCAAGGCTTTATTGGGAAGCTCTCCCAACGGAGGGGGTCGGAAGAATTAACCCCAGCCCCCCGCGCCAGCATGGCGTCTGAAGAGAAACTTCTGCCCGCCCCCGGCAGAGGCAGTCATGAATTTATACAGCACATGGACAGGCGGGGACAGGCTTAGACGGTGGGAGGGGGTGGGACCTGGGTAAGACCTGAGGGCCTATAGGGGTGGCTGGGGGGGTGGGCTAGGGGCAGTGAATTCTAGGGGTGTGGGAGGGGTTGGTGTGTCCTGTGGCTTCTTTGTCTATTCTTTTTTTTTTCTTTTCTTTTAAATGTTACATTCAAAAAATATGAGGTTCCTATATACCCCCCACCCCACCCACACCACCCCTACCCCATCAACAAACTCTTCCATCATTGTGGCGCATTCACTGCACCGGGCGGATATATTCTGGAGTTGGAATCAGATGTGACCTTTCCACACAGGCCTCTTCTGTTACTTTTACTGGAGCTGTGGTTGGCGTTTGGGTTGGTGTATGCCCAGGAGACCTGAATCTCTCTGTCTGTTCTTGTGAGGAAGTGAGCTGTGCCTGCACACGGAAGCCCTGGATGGGGCACTGCTCTATCACCTGGGGCGTGGCTCCATCTGAGAAAACTCCCGGCCACCCTTCCCCAACGGGGCAGGCTGATAATCAGCTCGCAGCTTCTGCAAGCTGTGCTGTTACAGGGGCTCGGGATGGGGCCCTGTCCTGCCACCTTTTAAGGAAGTACTTGGAGGCAGGCTTTGCTCTGTTTGGGGGTAGATTGCGACAGGGGAACATCGTGGTCAGGCTCCCTGCTACTCCAAGCTAGAAACTCGGGGTTCACCAACCGCAGCACTGCTGGCACAGGGCTGGGAGAGTCTGTGTGGAGAGTGTGCTGTGCTTGGCAGGGCACTGGGTGGCACCCCTGACCTTCACCCACCAGATGTCAGCAGAGCCCCCACCCCAGCTTTGACAGCCAAAAATGCCTCCAGATACGGCCACATGCTGCAGGGTGAGAGCCACCGACTTAGAATTCAACCACAATGGCCCGCTTCAGGTGTCACACAGCTCCAGCTCCCCAGGCAGGCAAATGTGGGCACATGTAGCAGACACACATGTGATCACACACGTGGCCAGACATACACGCTGCAGGCACACATGTGGTCAGGCATGCACATGCTGTAAGTGGACACAGTCAGGCATGCACATGCTGAAGTGGGCCAGACACACACACATACTGCAGGTGCATACACCTGCACACCCACATGAACATATGAACTTGTTTACAGGCGCACATGTATGTGCACACGCTGCTGGTGCACACACTTATGTGCAGACACACACATGGCAGATGCATAGACACAGGCATGCACTACAGTTGCACACACACTCCAGTTGTGTGCACACACACACTGCAGGTGTACACAAGCACACATGCATGTGCATACACACACATTCTACACACACTTCTAAAGTGCCATCCTTTTGGATTTTCTGCAGTCAGCTCCTACTAGGCAGCTCTCTTCTGTTTCCTTTGTCCTGGTGGATTTGAATGTGTCTGAATTTATCCAGCCTGGACCCTCCTATCCCTAGTGAGCCATCAGTTACCTGCACACAGTGGCTGTCCTGTTGCCACATGCTCTTTCTATGTTCAAGATGTTTGTGTGATGTTCCAAGGACTCCAGAATCAATCCTATGATTTTTTCTCTCTGATTTCTCCAAACAACTTTTTTTAATTTTCTTTTTTTCTTTTTTTTTAAATGTCACATTCAAAAAATATAAAAGGTCCCCATATACCCCCCAACCCCCTCACCCCACTCCTCCCACCTTACAACCTCTTTCATCATCATTGGACATTCATTGCATTTGGTGAATACATTTTGGAGCACTGCTGCACCACATGGAGAGTGGTCTATACTGTAGTTTACACTCTCCCCCAGTCCATGGCAGGACATACAATGCCCACCATCTATCCCTGCAGCACCACCCAGGACAACTCCAGGTCTTGAAAATGCCCCCACATCACATCTCTTCTTCCCTGTCCCTACCCTCAGCAGCTACTGTGGCCACTTTCTCCACATCAATGCTACAATTTCTTCCATTGCTAATCACAATAGTTCCATAGTAGAATATCAGTAAGTCCACTCTAATCCATACTCTGTTCTTCCATCCTGCGGACCCTGGGATGGTGATGTCCACTCCACCTCTATATGGAGAGGAGGCTTAGATTCCACATGGATGATGGATGCAATTCTTCTGCTTGCAGGTGTAGGCACTCTTGGCTCCTTGGTGTGGTGGTTGACCATCTTCACCTCCCTGTTTGCTGGGGTAGGAGTTGCAAGTCTGCTGAGGCTCAGGGCCTGGCCGTCACATGGACAGTCCAGAGATTCAGGTCTCCTGAGTCTACACCATCCCCAATGCCAACCACTGGTCCAGGAAAAGTGACAGAAGATGCATGTGTAGAAAGGTCACCTCTGAGTCCAACCCCATCACTCTCAGGAACACAAACTCCAAAGTAGGAGCAACTGACATGGCCCTGAACTCCAGAGCCATCTGCCATGAACATAGAACCTGTGGGTCTCTGCAGCCCTCAGGAGAACCAGCACCTGGCTTGTATCTACTTTGGCTGTCTCTGGGCCCCTGCTCAGGTGTGTGTAAGCGTGACCCCTCTGATGACTTCCCGACTCTTTTTTGGAGGCTCACAGCCATGTACACTCATAAAACAACTCTTTTGGACAGTGAGGACTGCTGCACTTGTTTGGAAAGGAAGGCGTTTGAGGAGATGCTTTACAATAACAGGAGAGGCTGTGGAGGAGAGACGCAGACACCGCGCTGGGGGGGCGGCCCCGCTGTTTGCTCAGGTCCCTGTCCTACCTCCCCCTGCACAGCCGGCACTGAAGGGGCTGCCATGAGGAGTCACACCACCTGACAACGGTCAGCCCACAGGGCACTGCCCGGAGAAGGCCAGAGGGTTCTGTGGGCCAGGGCCGCGGCAGCCGCGTCCTCAGCGGGAAGTTGAGCACGGAGCACTCCAGCACAGTGGGAGGGACCTGCCATACACCCTTCCCTCCTACCTCTGCCTGGAGGGCGGTGGGGGCACCACACGGTGTGCCGGCTGGCCTCCGAGTCGGTCACGCTTCTCCAGGGGAACGGGACGGGAGGATGTGCGTGCGGGGGTGGCAACTAGAGAGGGACAGGGAGGGAGAGAAAAAGCCAGGGTGAAGGGGGAGAGAGAACGAGAGACCAAGGAGATGCAGAGATGCAGAGAGAGAGAGAGAGAGAGAGAGAGAAGGAGGAGATACAGAGAGAGAGTGAGGGTGAAAGGGGAGAGAGAAAGAGAGACCGAGGAGATGCAGAGATGCAGAGAGAGAGAGAGAAAGAGAGAAAGAGAAAGGGAGAGAAGGAGGAGATACAGAGAAAGTGAGGGTGAAGGGAGAGAGAGAGAGACCTAGAAGAGATGCAGAGATGCAGAAGTGCAGAGAAACAGAGAAAGAGAAAGAGATACAGAGATAGAGAATGAGAGAGGGAGAGGAGATACAGAGAGAGAAAGGGGTGAGAGAAAAGATACAGAGAAAGAGAAAGAGAGACTGAGAGGAGATAGAGACAGAAAGTGAAGGTGAAAGAGGGGAGTAAAAGAGACTGAGAGGAGATACAGAGATACAGAAAGAGAAAGAGAACACACAAAGAGAGATAAAGAGAAAGAGAGAGAGAGGAGATACAGAGAAAGAAAGAGCGGGAGAGGCGATAGAGAGAAGGAGACAGAGTGAGAAGGCGGCAGGGCGAGGGGGTGAGAGGTGTGCGTTGGGGGAGCTGGCTCGCAGGGTGCGGCTGGCCCCGCTGGAAGCCACACCAGGCAGCGGGCTGGACACGCCGCAGGCGCTGGGGCTGCAGTCTGGAAGCGGGTCCCCCTCCTCACGGAAGCCAGCTCTGCCCTGAAGACCTGATCACTGGTCCCGGAGGGGCCCCTCCTCTCCCGGAACCCGGCTGAGTCTGCGCTGAGCCCATGGCGAGGCCAGGCCAAGGTTGGATGAGCTGGCGGGGGCCACAGCCTGACCGCCGGACGTGCAGACGACCCTTCAAAGCACCTGGTCCTTTCTCATTCCAGAAGACGGTGGCCCGGGGGCACCAGGCTTTCAGCCAGAGGCCTGCCCGTCTGGGCACACCGCGGTGGCTGCGCCCGCTCAGGGCCTTCCGTCGCTGGGCGAGGGCGAGTCCAACCTGACCCAACCGGGGTCCTTTGCGAGCCCCCCGGGCGCTGGAGCTCTCTCTATGTGCTATGAAGGAAAAAGACGACTTCAGTCCATTGGCGACGTCGCATTTTAAACCAAGGCAAAGAGGCGATGGCTCTGAATTCCAGCATGAAACTTGGATGGAGGCTCTTCCTTGGTTTCTCGTGCAGAAGGACCTATCTGGATTTGAGCAGATCCCACTTTAAAACGTCCCACTGTGGGAGAGCTGCGGCCTATTGGGACGTGCTGGGAACCCACGCCCCGCTCTCCCCCGGCCGCCTCGCCCGCTCACGGGTCGTTTAGAATTCAGAGTCACAGTTACTACCAGCTCCAGTATTAACAGTGGCAGTGCCAGGACATTCATTGACATTTCCACAGAAAATGCGCTTTCACGTAACTCATCCTAGCCCCCGGATGTGCCGATAAGCTCATTTATAAGACCGAGGCTGGCAGTGGTGGAGTGGCCGGCCCAGCGCCCTGGCACGTGGCCCGTGGGCCAGGTGTGCTCGGGCAGGCGCGTGGTCCCTGCACGGTGCCGTGGTGCCGGCTAAGCTGCAGGCTGGCTCTGCAGGAGCAGACGCCACAGGCCCGCTCAGCGTGGAGGTCCTGACCCTCGAGAGGGCAGCGCCAGGATTCGCCATCAGGCTGACTGTCCCTTGGCTCTTCTGTGCCACGTCGTTTTGGTTTGTTGAAGGCTGCCGAGGCAATGTACCAGGCGTGGGCTGGCTCTTATGATGGGGATTTAGCGTCTTGTAAGCCCACGGCGCCAAGGCCGTAAGTCCACATACCAAAGCGAGGCATCCGGTGAGGATCTGTCCCCAGAGCCGCAGCTGCTGGCACCCTGGGCCGGTCACGCGGCACAGCAGGATGGCGGCCTCCCTGCTGTTGCGCCTTCGTGGCTCTCCGTTTCAGCCTCCGAGCTCCCAGGTCTTTTCCTGCTGCTGTCCCTCTGTATCCATCCTGAACAATTGCAAAACAAGACCTGAATAAGGAGTGTCGGCTGCCCCGCCGGGCTCGTGGCACTCTCACCCAGGATTTGTGGGGCCACAGAGGGCGGTCCCAGCTCTGCTGTGTCTTAGCATTATCAAAGCCCTCTTCAGACCTAATGGAATAAATTATATTTTATATATAAGTCCATAAGAAGTAATTTTAGAAAAGAATTTTAAATCTAAGTCACAAACAAAAACATTTCATTATTTTGAGCAGAAAGGCCATAAGAAGCTGATCTGAGGCCATATAGAAAAGCTAAGCAGACTAGTGATGGAAATGATGACCGCTAATATTCGTCACGTATGCACCAAATTGAACACACGGGGCTAAAAGTGTTACCTGCATCTGCTAATTCAATGTTCACAAAGAGCCTCCAAAATTGGTGCTGACCTCACCTTCGTTTTATGGATGGAGAGCCTGAAGGTCAGACATGAAGGTCAGACAGGTGAAGGGCTTTGAGCTAAGAGCACAGAGTCAGGGCTGGGCTCGGGAGAGAATCGCCCAAAGACAAAGTCTTAACCACCTCGCTGGAAAGAAGACGGAGAAAGGAAGGGGCTGGGCCCGTGGGGCGTCATGTAAAATATGACGATGTGTTCTGAAGAAAACGATTGAGGTCTGCCGTTAGTTAGGGAGAAACTAATGACATAGGAATAATGGGGGGGGGGGGGGGGGAAGAGAGAGGAAGAGTAGGAAGAGAAAAGGAAGAAGGAGGAGGAGAGAAAGGTTATTTCAAGGACACGGCTGGTAGCAGACAGGAAGGTGTGAGGGCCTGGGGGACTGAACCTGTGCTTTATCTTCCAAACCTGGGCGTTTCACTTTTGTTGGCTCAATTAAACATTTTGTTTGGAAGAAAACCACTTTATTCTAATTAGGTCACAGGTAATAACATCACAGCAACTTTTTTAACCGGACCCCACAAACATTTGTCCGGTTTCAAAATCTCCACCACTGCGGTGGACTTCTTGCAGTCAGAACACCTCTTCCACTGCGGTTCTGAAGAAGGAAGCTCTTAATGACAGAGCAGAGGTTTCACCGGTGGTTTCACACTTTCTACTTTCAATTTTTTTTTTTTAAGATTTTCTTTCTTTCTTTATTTCTCTCCCCTGCTGCCCGACCCCAGTTGTCTGTTCTCTGTATCTATTTGCTGCCTGCTCTTGTTTTTGTCCACTTCTGTTGTTGTTAGCAGCACGGGAATCTGTGTTTCTTTTTGTTGCATCATCTTGTTGTGTCAGCTCTCCGTGTGTGTGGCGCCATTCCTGGGCAGGCTGCGCTTTCTTTCGCACTGGGTGGCTCTCCTTATGGGGGCGCAATCCTTGCGCGTGGGGCTCCACTATATGGGGGACACCCTTGCGTGGCAGGGCACTCCTTGCGCGCATCAGCGCTGCGCATGGCCAGCTCCACTCGGGTCAAGGAGGCCTGGGGTTTGAACCGCGGACCTCCCATGTGGTAGGCAGATGCTCTAACCACTGGGCCAAGTCCACCGCCTATTTTCAATATTGATTATAGTTTTACACTAAATTAGCTTGGTCCTAGGAACAGATTTTCCATGTCTTCGTTTTCAACTTCTTGGTTAGGTGAATCCATTTTCAGATCTGCACTGCTTTAGCACCTTGCTGAAACCCTGACAGAGCTCAAGGCCACGCTGGTTCTGGGCACTCCAAAAACAGTTTCATTTCATAGTGGCTGGGGCCAAACTGCTGCTGCTTCTGGTGGCTTGGCGGCTGGGTAAACTGAGGCTCCTGGTAATGAGGTCAGGCCTTGAGGGCTCAGCATTCCTCCCTCCACGGAAGCCCCCAGTGACAGCATGTCTCAGCAGCGGAGCCCACGGTCATGCCAGCTGCAGGGGTGGCCACTTGGGACATCAGACCCAGCTGCCGAGGGGCAGCAGCAGGTGAGCCAAGTGCAGGTGGAGGAGCTGCTGCTGGAGGCTGAGCCGCTGGTGCTGGCCTGGGGGCAGCTCTCATCAGAGTGCCCGGCTGGCTGGAGGGGCCATGTGTGAGGGACGGCTCCGGGTCCACACAGCATCACAACCAAAAGATGGCTTGCCTTCTAGAAAGGTGAAAGTCTGAAAATTAAACTTTTTAATGTGAGAAAATTTTATATTCACATGCAATTTAAAAAGTAACACAGCAAGACTCTGTGTACCTTTATCCAGTTTTCCCCAAAGGTAACAGTTTGAAAATCTATCAGACAATATTACAGGGTGTGGTAGCTTGAGTCTTTTGTGGACCCCCCAGAAAATTATGTTCCTGAATCAAATCTTTTGTGAACCTTTGATTAAATCAGATCATGAGGGGGTATTTGATTAGATTACTCCAAGAGGCACCGCCCAGGGTGAGTCTTAATCTTTTTACTGTACTCCTTTATAAACAGGAATAAAAGTAAAAAGTCACATCTTCAGAGAAAAAGCCATAAAACCAGAAAGAAATAGCAAAAAGTTGAAACCAGTGGAAGGCAGAAGGTGAGAGTAGCCTCTGAAGCCAGAAGCTGAAGGCAGCAAGGCCAGAGGAGAGGGGAGAGATGAGCAGGTATCACCATGTGCCTGATTGCTCACAGCCGCAGCTCAGGGAGAAAGCATTTAATTATGTCTTGACTTGAATATTTTCACGGTCTCAGAACTGTAAGCTTTCAACTAATAAATTCCAATTGTAAAAGCCAACCCATTTCTGGTATATTGTCTTAGCCTCTTTTAGCAAAATTAAAAAAAAAAAAAATTGGTACCAGGAGTGGGGTGTGTGCTTCTATGCAAACATCAAAAATGTTAAAAGGGAAGAATTGTATGGTGCCTGAGAAAAAGGCCAAGATTGCTTTGAAAAGACTGTTGGCAGGAATATGGAGCCTAAAGTTACTTTCAACGACGCCTTAGAAAGAAATGACGCATGTGTCGTTGTAAACTGGAAGGAAGGTGATCCTTGTTTTAAAGTGGCAGAGAAGTTGGCAAAATTGTATTCTAATGTTAGATAGACATAGAATTTGAAAGTGCAAGCTTGGATATTTAGCTGAGGAGATTTCCAAACTAAGCATGAAAAGTGTGTTGTGGCTTGTCCTTGAAGCTTATAGTAAAATGCAAGAGGAAAGGGATAAGCTGAGACCTGAACTCCTGGGCACAAAGAAACCAGAAATTGATAGTATGGAAAATTCTGGAAAAGGAGTCCTCAGAGAATTAGTGCCCCTTGTGAAGATTTAACTGAACTTGGAACCAACTAGGCATTTCAGTGTAAGTCAGGATTGGAAATGCAGTTATTCAGGAAGGATCTGTGGAAAGTTTTACTGTCAGATGGCTTTGACCCTTGTTTACTGCATGTGAAACCAAGTTTTTTGTTAGATCTGCATGAATGGAACCAAAGCCAGCCTGGACTAAAAGGGACAGATTGAAGGAAAAATGACTTCCAAGGCTGTGCCATGGAAACTGAGGTCTGAACTGAGACATCTTCTTAGGTCCAGAAAATGAACTCACCCATGTGTGCAGAACAGTACACTTCAGAGCTTGGAGAGGGTGGGATGTCTGCCCTGTTGTTCATGAAGAGAGTTGCCATCCCATGCTTCCAAGAGGGTGGAACACATTTCCTGGGTGGGGAGAGTCTCCACTCCACTGCACTGGACTGAGGTGGGTGAGCTTGTGCCCCAGAGATTGGGGAGAGTCTGGCTCCTACCCCAGGTTCTCAGAGGGTGGGGTTTAAAATTCAGCTGCCACCCAGATGCTTGGTGAAGGCTGAGCTGAGACCATAGGTGCCAGGCACCCTTGGAAAGGGTGGGGCTGCCACCCATGAAGTCCTGATTTCAAGAATCCAAGCTTCTATAGATGACTCTCAGACTTTGAAATCTCTTGGTGTATGCCCTGCAGGCTTTTGGAATTGTTTGGGACTCATGGCCCCTGTTTCCCTTCCAATTTCTCCCCATGACTGTGGGAACATGTATCCTATGACTGATCCTACTTTGTGTATTGGAAGCAGAGAACATAGTCTCAGTTTTGCAGATCCAGAGCCTGTGGGGATTGTGCCCCAGGACAGACGACATATCTACAACAAATTTTGATGAGATTTTGTACTTAATATTTTTCCAGAAATGATTTAAAGTTTTTGAAATATTATGATGGAATGAATCTATTTTGCCTATGGAAAGAGCATATAATTTGGGGGTCCAGAGGGTGGAATGCAGTAGTTTGAGTCTTTTGTGGACCCCAGAAAACTAATTTTTAAATTAAAACTATTGTGAAACTTTGACTAGATTAGATCAGCTAAGGGTCATTTGACTAGATTACTCCAGTAAGGCATAACCCAAGGTGAGGTTTTATTCTTTTTACTGGAATCCTTTATAAACAGAGGAATAAAAAAAGTCACTTGTGTGCACATATAGAAAAAGCCACGGAAACAGAAAGAGAGTCTCAGAAGCTGAGAAAAAAGGTAGCAGGAGCCAGAGGCTCAAATCAATGGAGCCTGGAGGAGCGGGGGGAGATGAGCAGATGCCACCAGGTGCCTGGCCCCCCAGAGCTGCAGCTCGGGGAGAAAGTGTATTCTGATAAAGCCTTGATTTGGACTTTCTCTCATCCTCAGAACTGTAAGCATTTCAACTAATAAATCCCACTGTAAAAGCCAACCAATTTCTGGAATATTGCTTTGACAGCATTAGCTAAGTATACCGATATTGAGACAGACAAGACACAACATTTCCATCCTTATAAGTTTCCTTCATGTCATCTTTTTGATCTGCACCCACTTTGCTACTTCCCACCCCCACCTTCTCCTTAATCTCTGGCAACCACTTATCTGTCCTGCATTTCTAGAATTTCGTCATTTCAAGAATGTTGTATAAGTGGAATCATACGTCTGTGATCTTTGGAGGCTGCCTTTTATCATTCAATATAGCTCTCTGGAAACTTGTCCAGGGGCTGTTTGCATCCCGAGTTCATTCCCTTTTATTGCAGAGTAGTTTTTTTATGGTATGGACAGACTGCAGGTATTTTTTATTTGTATGTTTGTTATGTGTTTATTTATTATTTGTTTATTATTTTTGTTTGGTGTTGTTTTTTTAGAGTGTTCATTCTTGGAAGACTTCTAGGTTGTTTCTGGTTTGGAGATACAATGAATAAAGTTGCTATAGCATTTGTGTTTAGGTTTTTGTGAGAACATAAGTTTTCATTTCTCTGGGATAAATGGCAGGATTATTGGGGCATATGGTATCTTCATATTTAGTTTCTGTGCTTTTTTAAGAAACCACAAAATTGTTTTTCAAAGTTTCTGTACCATTTCACATTCCCACCGGCAATGTATGAGTGATCCAATTTCTCCACATTGTCATCAGTATTTGCTGTTGTCACATTTTTTAATTTCATTCATTCTGATGTGGGTATAGTGGTATTTCATTATGGTTTTTATTTTCATTTTCCCCATAGCTAATGATGTTGAACGTATTTTCATATGCTTATGTGCCATCTGTATATACTCTCTGGTGAAATGTTTCTTCAGGTCTTTTGCTTATTTTCCAAATGGATTGTTTGATTTTTTTATTGTTGAGTTTTGAGAAATCTTTATATATTATAGATACTAGTCCTTTGTTGGATACATGATTTGTGCTTGTCTTTTCGTCATCTTAACAGGGCCTTTTTAGAGCAATGGTTTTTAATTTTGGTGGGATTCAATTTATCAATGTTTCCTTTGGTGGATCTTGATTTTGTTTTTAAGTCTGAGAACATTTTACCCAGCCTTAGATCTCAAAGATTTTCTCTCTTTTTTCTAATAGTTTTATAGTTTTATGTTTTAAATTTGTCTGTCTTCCAGTTTGAGTTAATTTTTACATGAGATATAAAGTTTAAGTCAAGGTTGATTTTTTTGCTCTTTAAATAGTAAACAAATTTCCATTTGTTGAAAAGGCTACCTTTCCTGATTTGAGTTACTTCTGCAGCTTTTGTAAAAAAATCAGCTGGTTATATTTCTGTGTGTCTATTTTGGAGCTCCCTATTCAATCTAATTGAGCACTGAGTATTTTTCCATCAATTCCACACAGTCTTGCTGTTATACCTACATAATTTATTTTTAAAAATTATTTAATTGCCTTTTTAAAAAAGATATATAGATCACAAAAAAAAAGTTATATTAAAAAACGTAAGAGGTTCCCATATGCCCCATACCCTAACCGCCCCCCCCCCCACATCAATAACTTCTTTCATCATCGTGACACATTCATTGCATTTGGTGAATACATTTTGGAGCACTGCTGCACCACATGGATAATAGTTTACATTGTAGTTTACACTCTCCCCTGGTCCATTCAGTGGGTTATGGCAGGATATATAAAGTCATGCATCTGTCCCTGCAATATTGTTTAGGACAATTCCAAGGCCTGAAAATATCCCCATATCACAACTCCTCTTCCCTCTCCCTGCCCTCAGCAACTCCTGTGGCCACTGTCTCCACATCAATGATACAATTTATTCCATTGCTAGAGTCACAATAGTTCTAAGGTAAAATACCTGTAAGTCCACTCTAAATCCAGATTTTATTCCTCCATCCTGTGAACCCTGGGATGGTGATGTCTACTCCACCTCTAAATTAAGAGAGGGCTTAGATCCCACAAGTACATAATAAGTTTTGATGTGAGGTTTATTAATCTTCCGATTTTATTCTACTTTTACAAAATAGTTTTAGCTAGTCTAATTCCTATGCCTTTCCTTATACAATTTGGAATAATTTCATCAGGTTCTACAAAATATCTTTCTGGGATTTGTGTTAAAACTGTATCACAATTTATGGAGAATTGCCATCTCCTACATCTTGATTCTTCCAAACCATGAAAAACAATGTCTGTCGATTTATGTAGCTTTTCTTGGTTTTACTCATCAGCATGTTGCACCTTTCAGCATTCAGGTCCTATACATATTTTATTAATTTATACCTAAGTATTGCCTTTTTATTTGCATGATTATAAGTGGTGTTATAGTTTTAACTTCTCTGTTCACACGTTTATTGCTAGTATAGAGATATAGAATTGTTTTCTTTATGATTAACTTGTACCCTGCAACCTTGATGAACTTACACATTAGCTCTAGTGGGTATTTGTTGTTTTCAGTTTCTCTTTTTTTTCCTTGAAAATTCTTTGGAATTTCTATGAGACAACTGTGCCATTTGCAAATAGAGACAGTCTTATTCTTCCTTTCTGACTTGTGTGGCTCTTCTGTTCTTTTCTTGTCTTATTGCACTGGCTGGAAACTTCAGTACTAGATTGAAGGAGAGTGATGAGTGTGAACGCCCTTGCCTTGACCTCAATGCTAGGGGGAAAGCACTCAGTCTTTTGCGATTAAGTGTAAAAAAGTTAGCTGCAGGACTTTTGTTGATGCTCATCGTCAGATTTATCAAATGAAGAGTGTGCTGGGTAGCTGATTGCAATTTTAGCTGGGCTAGGCAGGGCAGATGGCGTTGCACTCACAGTGTCCATGTTATGCACATTCCAAGCAGAAGGGACTGCCAAGGTAGAGACCTGGAGGCAGGAACATGCCTGACTTATTGGAGAAATTCTACCAAGGCCAGAGTCTAGCACACAAGGAGAGAGGGAAGGGTAATTGGGGATGGAGTTAGATGGGGAAGGTGGAAGTACAGTGTCAGGCTTGCAGCCTCCGTAGGAACTTGGGCATTTACTCCTAAGAGGTGGGGGAGCCCCTGGAGGTCTTTGAGCAGAAGGGACGTGGACTGGTTTATGCTACAGCAGGTTCCCAAGGGGCCGAGGCAACCACGTCCAAAGCGGGGAGGCTAGGGCAGCGTCCTGGGGGTCTGTTTCTCCAGACAGCCCTGAGCAAGGCAGCGTGTATCTCTTATATCCATCCCTTGGTTATGATAATTCGTGTGGCAGTACCATGCCCACACTTGGCTTCACCAAGTTCAGAATCCTTTGAAGAAATTGACCTAAAGCATCCAATAAATATTTGTGGAGTTGAGCCGAGTTGAAGAAACATTGCTCCTCACGTCTGGGTGTCGGCACAAGCAGGCGGCGTCTCTGTTTGGGAGGACAGCAGCCTAGGGGGGTACAAGCTCAGCTGGGGCAAAGGAAAAGCTCACTGACTCGTTGTTTTTAAATGGCATTGATTCTCCAAGATACTCTGTGACATTTGACCAACTCCATTTAGTTGTAAAATAAGTAACTTTTATACTCTTTGATCTGAAATGTGATGTAAAAACTCACTTACCCCAACAACAAAATGTGAGGATAGCAAGTCCTGTTCAAAAACAAAAACACTGTTTTTTTTCCCAGATAAAGTTTGCATGAGCTTTATTTAAAATCGACAGCCTTTCTACGTGAGAAATCTGGGGTGCCCCAGTGCGGCTTTAGACTAGAAAGAGACTCAAAGAGGATCACAAATGTTCTGGCGTTTGGAAAACACATTCTCTTCCTCACCAGCGACCGCGTCTAACAACACAGCACAGAGCCAGCGGGCAAGCGAAGGCTTGCAGTGGCCAACGTGCGTCGTCGGAGACTTCATGAAAAAGCCATTAGCTGCCGCTCCAGCTTCCTCTGTCAGGCAGAGTCAGGTCATAAATATCACCACTTGTCGAGCGGGATATCAATCTGTCCAGGTAGCCCTCACTTCCTGTCTCGGGCCATATGTTTCTGTTATTTATGTCAAGAAAATGGCCTTTACACAAGCGCTTCTAGTTGTTTACAGAAGTTTGGCTCCTCAGATGGAGCTCGTGTGCTCGCCGCCTGCAGATAATCTACGAGTGCGTGCGTTTTCATAGGTGCTTCTGCGCCCTGGAGAGCACAAGCCCCCGGGAGCTGGCAGCGCCGGCGGCTGCCAACCTTGTCCCTGGCCGAGAAGGTGCAGTGACCCGTGCTGTTGGCTGTGGCTGTTGGGGTGATAAAGAGCCTTTGTAGAAGGGGCACTGAGAAGCGGGGACACTTTAGACCTGGGGTCTCTGTTGGCCCATTCAGAGACTGAGGGACTAGACACGTTCTCCTTGACATTTGCCTTCTGTCTGTCCCTGCGCAGCCGGTGCCAGCGGATAGCAATGTCAACGAGGAAAGAACGCCTGATGGGCAGAGGTGCTGTGAAGCCAAAATCAGGGACTTGAGAACATGACCTTGACTCTTTGGCCAGTGATTGTGACCTTCTTCATCAAACACACAATTTGTCCCAAAGTGGGAGAGAAGCAAATATCACCATATTTGGAAATAAGATGCAATATAATTGTTGATTCAAGATTTTTGAATAGCTGAAGAATATGAAGAATTACTTTGATCAATGAAAGGAGCATTATACAAAGGAGAGATTTCCTATAGTTCTCTAATCATTAAATAGCTTCTCTTTCTACTCATTCAGTATTATTCACCTTTTTCTATAAACTCTTGGCTGTTCTGTGATGATTTAATATCATTGCCTTCATTTAATTTGATAGCTAAGAAATTAAATTACTTGGGTATCTTTGAAAACAAACTAACTTAATCCTTGAGTGTCAGTTCTACTCTGGATTTCTCTAATAACAGTGGTGAGTTGGTATGTTCAGTTAATTTAACTATAACATTAGAAAATTGGGGAAAGTATTCTTCCAATTTTTAAAATTGTACTTCAAAAAGCTTATATAATTTTTGTTAGTGGTACTTATCTTACTTTGGCAATGTGGTGTAGCTTCAATTTAGAGTCTACAGCAAGTTGGACCCAAATTGAATAGAAATCAGATTTTGAGCTTGCCAGTGGAACAAATCAGTCTGATTACATGGGATTACATGGTGCATGAATTTTTAAATTAAATAGGTTCTTGCCCTATTAAATAATGTCAACAGAATTGTTGTGGGGAGTTATTTTCATTTCGTGTGTATTTTTATATACAATGTTTCTTTTTGCTTTTTTTTTCATTGATGTTCCTTTAGTTAGAGTAATAGTCCACGACCTCATTTCTCTCTAAGTCTAACGTGAAATTGCAATGTAATTCTATTTTGTTGTTGTTCCTTTGAATATATTTTATCACATACTCTGGAATGCTCTCTGATTTTGTTGGAAAGTCAAATTATGTCATTTTCCTGGAGCAAATACTCTTGGAGACGTCCCTTTCTGAAGTCCGTGTTAGTACTCCAGATTTCTGTCTCTTCTGGGGCCAGTTTCACGGCGTTTCCTGTTTGCCACTGGTATTCTCAGTGTCCATATCACTCAGGAATTTGCGATTCTGAGAACAGAGTGGAAAGGGAGGTGCTGGATCTGGCAGGGCGGGGAGGAGATGCCAGGGGGCAGGCTGCCCTCCCGCCCGGGCTGGGTGGACCGCTGCCGGCGGGAGGCCACCCCCAACCACGCGGGGCTGGAGTCGGTGCTGCGCCCTGTCGTCTCAGACATGCCCAGAGGAAACCCAGCTCGGCCAAGCGGCACACAGTTTCCATACGTGGGAAGTAAGCCCGCTCACGGGGAGGAACGTGAAACCGCGCGGCCGGGCGCCCCCTTCTCCTCCAGTCCTCTCTCCAGGGCAGTGTCCAGCTTTCACACGTCTATCTGGGGCGCCGTCAGCTGATGATAACTCCAGCTCAGGGACTTTCTTCTCAGAGTCGGCTGGTGCTCACGGGGTCTGGCTGCTGTGCCCGTGCGTGGGTGGGGGCATCGTGAGGAGGGTCCTCAGGGCGGCTCAGCGTGCCCCTGGCCCACTGGTGGTGTGCTCTTGGATGGATCCCCATGCAACAGAATGACGGCAGTGAAGCTGAAGCAAGCAGGGAGGCCAGCAGGTCACAGCGCAGCCGTGATGAGTAGACCCTGGCTCTGCCTCCACATGGCACGTGAGCCCAGCAAGATGGAGGGAGCATGCACAGCCGTGAAGGGTGTGGAGGTCAGGAGGCCCACAGGGGACACAGAGCCGTGGCCAGCCCATAGTGCACACAGAGCCATGGTCCATCCTGCAGTGGACACAGAGCCGTGGCCAGCCCACAGTGGGCACAGAGCCGTGGCCAGCCCATAGTGGACACAGAGCTGTGGCCCCGCCCACAGTGGACACAGAGCTTTGGTCCATCCCATAGTGGACACAGTGCTGTGGTCCATCCTGTAGTAGACACAGAGCTGTGGTCTACCCCACAGTGGATACAGAAAACCCTGTGGTCCAACCCTCATCATTCCTCTTCACCAGCAATGTCTTGATATCCAGTTCTTCATGCCCAGATGTCACCCATTGGGAAAGTCTTCTATCTGCATCCCCTGAAGGCACAATAAACCATGTCTTCACTGGGTAAGAGAAATAACAACTAAAATAGCCATAAGAAGCCCTGATGTGCCCAGCGTGTCCTCTCCACCTAGACTATGTGGTGTCCACAAGCTTCCTTCCAAGTGGTGTCCAGAAACAGCTCAGTGAGCTCATCCTGAGGACGATGGTGGCTTCCATCGGATGTCAGGTCTGGAAGGCAAAGTCTCGTCACGTTTACTTAGCCCACCCTTGTCTTGTGCCAGGCACATGACAGGGACTTAATAGATATGGGGACATTACTTCAACCTGGAGGGCAGACTAACAGTCTGTGTGGGAAGGAGGTGGGGTTTTAGGGAAGATGCCAGAACTTCCATGTAGATGAGGCTTGATGGTCACAATGTGCCTAGAAGAGTTATGTTGGGAGCTTGTATTAGTTAGCACACGCTTCTTAAGTACATCCTGCCCTTTCTTGGGTTGAGGGAGAGACTGCAGATCTTGCTGCTGCCACTGCCGACAGACAAATGCAATGTGAAAGCTGCACGTGTCTTTGTAGTTAGAGATAAGGCTGTAAATATCGACTCTCCTTATACACACATAACTTTCAAACTATGTATAGTGGATACGTGAAAATAAGGAGTGGAATATCTGTTATCTATATCCCATCCCCTTTTTTATTAGAGAAGTTGTGAGTTTACAAAAAGTCATGCATAAGGTACAGGATTCAGGTACAACACCCCACCACATTGCTGTGGAACATTTGTTACAACTCACCATGGCACTTTTTAGTGGACTATTGTTTAAACTGTCGTTACATTTGTTACAATTGATGAAAGAGTATTAAAATAGTTCTATTATCCACTTCTGTTATTTAAACTTTATTTTATTTCTAGGATAAAATGATCCGTCTTCAGTAAAAAGATGAGTGTAAAAATGTTCTGGAAAAATATAAAGGGCGTCCAGTGCTGTCTGGATGGAAGAACAAGAAAGTGAAGAGGGCCGGGGGAGAAGCAGCAGGAAAGATCCAGCCACCGTCCCTGCCGCCTGCCTTCCACCGTGTCTCGGGGCTCCTAAATCCTGGGCACTTCGGGTGCTGACTCTTCTCATTTGCCGACCTGTAACTGAACCTGAATGATACCACCAGCCCACAGTGCAATTACCTGCTCCAACACCGCTTGAAGAGCTGGTGTGTTCCTGTGCTTCAGAATAGTCAATGCTCCTTTCTTTGCACTTGGAATGGAAAAGTTCGTATGAACCTTAAAAATACAATAAATCTATGGCAATAAAAATTAGAAGTGAGGTTAGTTTTGAGGCAGCAATATTGAGGATGGAGCATGGGGACCTGGGTTGTGGTTACACGTTCCCATATAATGTGAATGTTCACCTGGTATAGGCTAAAGATCTACTCACTTCATGTAAGCTGTATCAACCACAGTGAAAAGAGTAAAAAATAAAATGGAAATATAAGCATCATATAGAGTTTAATGAAATAAAGTACAAAATCCCATTTTTGTAAACATTTATATATATTAATGTATGTGAAGGATATGTACCAAAATGTTAATAATTGCCCCTGACTGTTGGGGTAATGGAGAGTTTTATTACTTCTCTCTTTATGTCTATTTTTAAAATATTCTGCAGTGACCATGCATTGCTTTTGTAACAATGAAAAACAATAAAAGTTATTAAAAACGGAAGTCTAGAGGAGATCCCCTTTCATTGCTGATCCTCCTTGGTGAAGCCTCTTGCCTCTCATCCCCACTGGTCCTTCTGCCTCCACCCGCTCTCCCACCTGCCCATTCCACATGTCATGCTTGTGTTCAGGTGTAGTTTGTGTCAGGTGAACACACAAGCGTACCTGTACATTTGTACCCTTGATGTCAGCTACGCCCCAGTCGAGAAGGGGCGTTTCCATCACCTAGAAAGGCCCCTCCTTCCTCTTCTGGGTACTCTTTTTTTATTTTTTTAAGATTTATTTATTTATTTATTTATTATTTACTTACTCCTCTCTCCTTCCCCATCCCCCAGTTGTCTGCTCTCTGTGTCCATTCGCTGTGTGTTCTTCTGTGACCACTTCTATCCTTATAAGTGGCATGGGAATCTGTGTTTCTTTTTGTTGCGTCATCTTGCTGTGTCAGCTCTCCGTGTGTGCGGCGCCATTCCTGGGCAGGCTGCACTTTCTTTTGCGCTGGGCGGCTCTCTTTATGGGGTGCACTATGTGCGCGTGGGGTTCCCCTACGCGGGGACACCCCTGTGTGGCAGGGCACTCCTTGTGCACATCAGCACTGCGCATGGGCCAGCTCCACACGGGTCAAGGAGGCCCGGGGTTTGAGTCGTGGACCTCCCATATGGTAGACGGACGCCCTAACCACTGGGCGAAGCCCACTTCCCTTTTCTGGTTACTCTTTACCCCAGAGGCCCCGGTTGCCCTCTTTCCTTCACCCTAGATTAGTTCTGCCTGTTCTTGAACTTCATACAGATAGAGTGACACAGAATGTGCTCTTTTGGTTCTGGCTTCTTCAGCTCAGCCTAACGTGGGTAGGAGCTCTCCACTTTGTTGCAGGTTCATCAACATATTCCCTTCCACAGATGACTAGATTTCCTTGGTGTGACTGTGCCATGGTGGGTTACCCTTTGCTGGTAGGTTTTTGTTTAGGTTGTCTCCAGTTGGGGTCCTTTTGAGCAAGGCACCATGAAAATGTTTATTGCCCCACGGTTTCAGAGTCTGGGCAAGCTTCCTCTGGGGTCCGTTGTGTTGGGCTGGCCACCAAGCCTTGGGTTCCTTGGCTTGCCTCTGTACCTCCCATCACATGGTCATGTCCTCTTTTCTCTCTCTGGATCCTGATGGTTTCCTGCCTTTCACTTCTTCCATGACTTTTTCTTTATAAGGTCTCCATTCATACAGTTAACACCCAACCTGATTCATTGGCCACATTTTAACTGTGTCATCTTTACAGGGTCTTATTTATGATGGGTTCACACTCCTGGGAGAGGGATTAAGATTAAGGACATGCCCTGCCCTGGGGTTACATAATTCCATTTACCACATAAGTTTTCATTTCTTTTTATTAAATTCCTAGGAGTGAAATTTCTAGTTCATGAAGTATATTCCTATCTTC